>NW_024425230.1:564873-667258 GCF_017311325.1 Ursus maritimus
TTGAGGTCCCCTACTATTAATGTATATTTATCTATATGTCTCTTTATTCAGGTTAAAAGTTGGCTTGTGTATCTTGCTGCTCCCCTGTTGGGGGCATATATATTTATAATTGTCATATCCACTTGTTGGATACATCCTTTAAGAATAATATAGTGCCCTTCTGTGTCTCTAACTATAGTCTCTAGTTTAAAATCCAATCTATCTGATATGAGAATTGCTACCCCAGCTTTCTTTTGAGGTCCATTTGCGTGAAAGATGGTACTCCATCCCCTTACTCTCAGTCTGAATGCATCTTTGGGTTCGAAATGAGTCTCTTGTAGACAGCAAATGGATGGGTCATTTCTTTTTATCCAATCTGCAACTCTGTGGCGTTTATGGGAGCGTTTAAACCATTTACATTGACACTAAGAACTGAGAGATAGAACTTTAATGATGCCATGTTGCCAGTAAAGTCTGTGTTTGTATCGGTTGTGACTTTCTGTTCTGTATCACTCTTGGGGCCTTTTTACCTTTATAGAACCCCCCTTAATATCTCCTGTAGGGCTGGTTTTGTGGTTACGAAATTGGTTAATGACTGGCAATTCTGGAACGTCTTTATTTCTCCATCAATTCTGAATGACAGCCTTGCTGGATAAAGGATCCTTGGCGGCATGTTTTTCTCTGAAAGAGCTTTAAAAATGCCCCCCCAACCCTTTCTCTCATTCCAGGTCTGTGTAGAGAGGTCTGACGTAATTCTGATGCCTTTGCCTTGGTATGTGAG
This sequence comes from Ursus maritimus, assembly GCF_017311325.1. Classification (NCBI taxonomy): domain Eukaryota; kingdom Metazoa; phylum Chordata; class Mammalia; order Carnivora; family Ursidae; genus Ursus; species Ursus maritimus. The sequence continues at coordinate 565,634 of NW_024425230.1, forward strand.
AAATTTCTTTGCCCTGCCGCTTTCAGTAGTGTATCCTTGGATCTAATATTTTTGAAATGCACTATGACGTGGCGGTGCGTAGGTTTGTCGTGGTTGAGCTTGGGAGGGGTCCTCTCTGCCTCTTGGACACGAATATTTGTTTCACTCGCTAGATTAGGGAAGTTTTCAGCTACAATTTGTTCAAATATCTCTTCTAGACCTCTGTTTTTCTCCACCCCCTTGGGGATGCCGATGATTCTGACATTGGAACGTTTCATTAAGTCAGTAATCTCCTGTAACCTACATTCGTGGGCGTGGATTTTTTTAAGTCCAGCTTCTATTTTCGTTTTTTCTTCTACTAACCCATCCTCCAATTCACTAATACATTTCTCTGCCTCGGTGACCCTGGCCGTCAGAGCCTCTAGTTTTGATTGCATTTGGCTCATAGAATTTTTAATTTCTGTCAGATTCACTCTCATTTCCGCCCTTATGGATTCTATATTCTCAGTAATCATTTCATTAATACTTTTTCAAGTCTACTCATCATCTTGACCATTGTTACTCTGTCCATTTCTGAAGTAATTTGGTATATCCATATCCATTAGCTCTGTGGCAGAGGCCACAGACTCATTGTCTTTTTCTTTGCTGGGGGACTTCATTCTAATCCATTCTGATGAGGAGAGGTTGCGGGGTTGTCCAGAGCCCAAATTATTGATCGCCGGGACCCAGGTCGTGCGCCCTTGTTTACTTATAAGATCTTAGGGATGGCAAGAACTTCTTCTTTAAAGATTTGATTTATTTGCTTGGCGAGAGACAACCAGGAGAGGGAACCCAAGCAGGGGAGTGGAGAGGAAGAAGCAGGCTCCAGCGGAGGACCCGATGAGGGACTCCTTCGGAACGCCGGGATCATGCCCCTAAGCCGAAGACAGGCGCTCAATGACTGCGCCACAGCGCCCGGTTGTGGGGCTTCTTGATTTTTCAGCCTGCCTTCTGCTCTCTGGGGAGGGGCCTGCCGCGCCGATAGTCAGGCCACCCTGTTTGGGTAGAGTCTCCATGTCCCCTGCGAGGGGATGGGGATAGGCACTGTGAGCTGGTATTTCCAGGCTTTTGTTCTCTAGCTGCTTTCCCTGGCGGCCGGCTATGCCTCTTCTGAGAGTCAGAGCAGCAGCGGCCGAATTTCAGCCTCTGTCACAGAACAGAGGGATTGCGGCCCGTTCTCTACTAATGTTCTGGCCACTTTAACTCTGTTACTGTTGGTGCTGCTCAACCCTGCAGCGTCCGGGATGTGCGCCCACACCCGGCCCCAGCCCTCACTTCCAGGGCCGGCTCTGTCCTTTGTGTTTCCTAACGCCGCCAGCCGCCCGCCCGCGGCGCGCTTTCCCGGATCTCGGTTCAGTCTGAATCAGTGGCGCACCGGGATTCCGGTGTTCGCGAGTGGTGGGCGCTCCCGGCTCACGGTCTCAGTCTGCTGTTTTGGTCTCAGTCTGCTGTTTCGCGGGTGCCGGTCTGCGAGTCCGCCCGCTCCCCCGTGCAAGTGGCTACCGCTTCCCGGCGCCCGAACGCGGTGGCTCCCTACCCCTTCCGTTTATCTTCCGGTATCTGTGCGCGGTTTCACGGCTCCCCGCTTCGTACCTCAATACTCAGCACTGGAGATGTTCATTTGTAGAGATCCAGATGCATCTTCCTGCGTCTCAGGCTGATTCCGTGGTTATTCAGGCTGGTCTGGTACCTATCCAGCTTGACTCAGGGGACCGGCTGAAAAAGGGGTCCCCTACTCCTCTGCCATCTTAACTCCAATCGAAATTCTATTAGCTTTCAAAACATTCCATCATCTGACCCTTCTGATTCTCCAACTAATTTGTCTTTTGTTTTGCAAAGTTGATTTCAGTTCATGCTGGGCCTGCTTCCCTATCTCAATAGGTATTACTCGACTTTTGGAATATTACTCAGCCATCAGAAAGGGTAAATACTTACCATTTGCATGAACATAGATGGAACTGGAGGGTATTATGCTAAGTGAAATGAGTCAGGCAGAGAAAGACAATTATCATATGATTTCACTCATATGTGGAACATAAGAAATAGCACAGAGGACCATAGGAGAAAGGAGGGAAAACTGAATGGGAAGAAATCAGAGAGGGAGACAAACCATGATACACTCTGGATTCTGGGAAACAAACTGAGGGTTGCAGAAGGGAGGGAGTGGGGGGATGGGGTAATTGGGTGATGGGTTTTAAGGAGGGCACCTGGTTGTGATGAGCACTGGGTGTTATATGCAACTAATGAATTATTGAACACTACATCAAATCTAATGTACTATATGGTGGCTAATTGAACTTAATAAAAAAAAAGAATATTTGACTTTTGAGAAAGGGTATTTAAAACAATACTGTGACATGATTTATCTATGGGTAATAATATTTCCTATAGCAGATTCTAAATTTTGTCCATCTGTCATGTTTTAGGAGGCAGCTTTCCGAAAAGTAGTACAAGCAACTATGGTCCGAGATCGCCAACATGGTCCTGTGGTAGAGTTGAACCGGATTCAGGTAACACGTGGAAATTGTTCTTAGTCTGACACTCCTCAGATGGGATGGTTTTATGGTTGGGAGTCAGGACCCGCCATAGCTTGAGGGAAGAGGAAACTTTAGGGAGCAAGTTGTCACCTGTCTGTGATGTCTTGTGGTGCTGAGGCTTCCAGGTGGGAAAGCAAATTGTTTTCTTTGTAACAGAAGTAAGAAGAACTTATTTCAGATAATCCAGAAGGATGCACTACAGATAAGCAAAGAGGGAAAAGTAAAAATGACCGTGTTTCCACTACATAGTGATAACTGCTGCTGACATTTGGAGGTGTATTTGTATGTTTGTCATAATTGGAACTGGATGCCTCTCTTTTGTTACTTGCTGTTTTTTCCCCTTATTACATTGTAAGCATCTCTCCTTGCCCTACAGTGGGACTGTGAGATTATTTTTGCTGACCACCTACCCCATGTTCTCTTAGTTTTCTCTGTCAGATTTTTCTGCAGGGGGCTGGAAGGCTGTGCCCACTTTTCTGGGATATAGCAGGGCTTCTTGGCACAGTCCCAACTACAAATGTGTCTTCAGTTGCCCTCCTTGTGTTAGGTTCTGGGAAGCAGGGCCGGTGAGAGGCCCTCCATACATCAGATTTTATGTGGGGACAATTCCCATTCCCGCCAGCCTCACACCCTTTCTGGCTCTGATAGCTTTCTTTGCCTACTTAATAGACCAGAATCACTAATACTGTTCTCTAGTAATTGGAGAAATGAAAAGTAGGCCATCTCTGAATTAATACTGCTGCCAAGTGTAGATAAGCTTACTTAGTTTAAAAAATTAACTAAAAACTAGAGAACTCCAGCATTGATGATGGTATTATGTGCACTTGACATTTAACATGCAAATGAAACGGCCCCACCTCTTGGAACAGAAACAGAGAGTTACAAAGAACAAATTCTTTGTTCCTTTATATTAACACATGATTTTTACCCTCATGTTGGTTGCATGACTAGGCATTTCTCCAGAGTTGTTCTTGGGGGCATTTTGAATTAAGACACAAACTCTTGTCATTTGTTGGAGAACACGTGTGACCACACTGATGGAAGTAGCCCCTTCACTGACGTCAGACTTGTTAATGCTAAGCTGGTCAGTCAGCCCACTCTACAAAAATAATGGGCTGTTTAATTAGGTTCATAAAAAAGGTTTTATTTCCCCACCTTGGAGGATCATTTTGGTTTGTTCTATGTTACTAGGTCTTAAACACTGAAGTTTGTAAGTGAGGAAAGCTCAGCTAACACAGATGGTTGGGCATTCCTAGATCATATGCCTGCCCCAGCCACACACAGAGGTGCTTAGGGCCAGCGGCCTGATACGCGTATTCAAATCTGAGGCTTTTGGCCTCATTGAGCCTTGGTGACCTGGAACCTAGGTTAGGCATGCCTTTTCTTTCTCTTATCTCAGATTTTGCATTCATCATGTTTGGATACCTCTTTCCTTCCTTGTCTTTATGTTACAGCACAGTGCCTTATGTTATGAAAATGTTCAGTACATGTTTGAAAAATAGAATGGATAAAGGACAAATTCATATTAGCATTTTTAAAATGCACATGAACGATGTTCAGTGCAGCATGCATGGTGCTCCAGTACACCTAGTGGCCACCAGAGTTAGGTCCTCTTCAGTTCAGATTTCATACTTCCTTCCTAAAGCCAGAAAGATCTTCCACAAAGATGGACATACAATTGTTTTTTTGGTCAAAAATAGAGTAGGGGGTGAGAGTGGGAGATATTCCACTCATCTTGAGTTGCGCTCAAGATACCAGTTGATCCAGAAAGGTGGTGTCAGCCGTCCTGTGGCCACAGGTTGCTGCTGGCATCAGCCTTCTCCCATAGATAGATATCTCCCACAGATATTCTCATACTGTCTGTGCAAAGTGTTCTAGAGACACTAAAACATAGGCATGTTCCTGGAGGGTTTTTCTTTGTTTATTTGAATATGATTTAGTTTTATAACAAAATCTGAAAATCAGTGTACATAAAAAATTTTACTTTAAAATGTATTGCCGAATTAATGAGCATGCTCCTTCCTGAAAATTTGGAAAATTCAGATTAAAGGCAATTAAAATGACTTATATTCCTACTGTCCAGAAGTAGCCACAGGTACATAGGTGCCTGTCCTTGCAGAGTCATAGCTGTGTTCTCATAGCCATTTCCTTCAGAGGAGCCAAGAGCATCCAGTCTCTGTTAACTGGTATTATAAATGGAGGTGATGTGAAGCTGGGTCTGCATCTTGTTTCTCATGGATGGACACATCCCTCTTCCTTTCTGTAGCTCAGTTTCCTCCAGGGATATTGGGTACCTTGAAGAACTGCTGTGAGGTTTAAATGAAATTGGATTTGTGAACATACAGTCAAATATGTGGCACAAAGAACATTTCATTCCATAGGAGGCTATTATCATTATTGTCATTATTTGTAAGTCTTGTTTATGATTATTTGTGTGTGAGAATTAGCTATTTAAACTCACCCTAGAACTTACTAAGAAGTTAAGAATTGTGAGAGTTGAGCTGGAGGAGGCAACAGAAAAGTGCATTTTCATCAACATTTTTTTCCTAAACTTTTCATTTTGCCATTATTTTAGACTGAGCTTCTCAGGTGATTCTGAAGCACTGTGTAGCCTACAAAACTGCAGGGTTACTGAGTTCACACCAGGTGAGGGCCTTGAGGGCTCTTGGTCTGATCTGTCTGAAAATCTTAGCTTAGGGTGAGAAATATAGGTATTGTACTTGGGGGAGATGCAGTGACCCCAAGGGTTGGAGTAGGATACATGCAGATGAGTAAGGGACAGGAGGAAGGTTCTTTTCTGGCTGAGGTGGTGCCTCCAGGTTTGGTCTCAGCCATTTGGTTCGAAGCTCAGAGTCCTGATAGTCTGCTAAGGAGGGCTGCTTTTGGAGTTCCTGGCATCTTATTCATGGAGACCAAGGCAGTGTGCTGAAGTGGTTGGCTATGGTTAAAGTTATGAAGTGTGAGGATGAATCATATTGTAGTTACTTACCACATGGGCTGCCACCACCCTGTGTGAATGGCCAACCAAGGTCTGTGATTTCTTGAGGGAATGTTTACTTAGACACCATGAGTCCTAAAGGGTGCTGTGCTGTGGCAACATGCTGCATGCATTTGGGTGGGCAAAGGCCATGCCTGCCATGATTATAGCAGAGCTTCCATTAGCACAGCTGTCCAGCGGGCATCCTGTGTGTAAGGCCTAAGGAGGTAAACATGTGGTGTCCAGTGAGGGGAAAGGAGTGTGAGACCAGTCTTTGAGGTTCTCAGAGGGCTTGTATGCAGGAAGTAAGGGACGTAAAGTCCCTCAAGGGAGGAGGAGGAGCAGTCATAGAGAAATAAGGCTTAGTCTGGAAGCTCTTCAACCTTGTACAGATGTTTTCTGTGGGTTTTGCTCTCTTTTGTTGGGTGATTGCAGCAGCATCTGAATGTTACTGTTTGTGGGCTCCACTCGTGACAGCTCTTTAGATCCAGCAGCAGAGTGCTGGCTGGACTTCTACCCTGGTGACCAGGGCAGAGGAGTAAAGGGTAACAAAAGGGGCAACATCTTGTTGCCACAGATGTTCCAGGGCTGGTTAGCTGTGGAAGATAGTAGCTGTGTGCTTTCTGCTGCTGTGGTTGTTTCATATTTATTTCTTTTCTCCTCTCTAGGTCAAACGTTCAAGGAGTAAAGGAGGCCTAGCAGGCCCTGATGGGACCAAGTCTGTCTTTGGGCAGATGTGTGCTAAGATGAGCTCGTTTAGTCCCGACAGCCTCCTCCTTCCCCACCGCGTCTGGAAAGTCAAGTTTGTGGGTGAGAACTCGCATGCACTGGCAGGCCTGTGATCCTGAGGGTTGGCAGTCTGAGCACAGACAGTAGTGCAGTGGGCATTACAGGGAGAGCTGAGAAGTCCATCTAGCTGCACCCTGCAGGGCTTTCCTGGCATGGCTGTGAGTTGCTGACTCTCCTTTCCCTCAAGGTGAATCTGTGGATGACTGTGGTGGTGGCTACAGTGAGTCCATAGCCGAGATCTGTGAAGAACTGCAGAATGGACTCACCCCACTTCTGATCGTGACACCCAATGGGAGAGATGAGTCCGGGGCCAACCGCGACTGCTACCTGTTCAGCCCCGCTGCCAGGGCGCCTGTGCACACCAACATGTTCCGCTTTCTGGGTGGGCCTTCTCCCATGGGCATGATGCCTCATTTAGGTGGCTGTGTGTGCCCCAGTTACTTGATGTCTACTCTGTCTTGGGAATGACAAACATTTTGAGTATTTGGTTTTTTAGCATTTTCAGTGCGCAGGTGCAGGGACATGCAGAGCCCAACCGTCAGTGAGTGGCAGGGTGCTAAGGGCCAGAAAGTGTTTGGCACACGGAAGATCTGAAATACCATATTTCTGCAGGGTAAATGTATCTGAAACTTGGGATCAGATCTGAGGGGTTTTGGTAGTTGGTCAGTCCCTCCCTCCTATTCCATTAAGTATCTGTGCTGAGGGCTCCTGTTACCTCTCCAGGTACTCTACCCACCTTCCTTGAGAAACTCTGTCCGTTTGTTTTGTCATCAAAGGAATGGAGATTAGCCTCTGTGTGGCTTATACCTATTGGTAGAAAGAGAAGAGTTAGAAACTAGGCCCATAGGAACAAAAGGAAACAATGAATTTAGACTAGGACAAAATGTTTTAAGGGTGGACCTGTCTCCATGAATTTGGGTAACATTGGTTTAGAAGGCACTGAGGCCCAGTGTAGAGCCTATTCTGTGGTGTTGCTGATTGAACTATATGTTTTATATTTGATTTCAAGTATCTCCTGTTACTTGTGCCTTGAATGAGCAGGTGTGTTACTGGGCATCGCCATCCGGACTGGGAGTCCCCTGAGCCTCAATCTGGCTGAGCCTGTCTGGAAGCAGCTGGCTGGGATGAGCCTCACCATTGCAGATCTCAGTGAGGTAACCACCAGGAAGGCGGGGATGGGGAAATGTGACACCTAGTGTACCTGGTACAGAGTGTAGGGGGCGCCCCTGACTGCAGACTACCTTCTAGTAGAAAAAAAGGTCTGTGGATGTTAGGCCAGTTTTCTTCTAGAACTTGATAGACCATCTATTTTGTGGTGCTTTTTGCAACTTGAAATCTTGTCAGATAAGAAAGTTCACCAATTTTCCTGTAGAGGAGCAGAACTTGTGAGTGGCTGGGTGGCGGCTTTGGCTTTTAGGTGGGGAGACGTGACTGGCTGACCACAGCCAGCATCTTCCCTGTGGCCATACTTCCCTTGGTACCATGACTGTAGGGCGGGATCCATCTCCAACCAGTGGCTGTTGCTCTCTTTGTGGTTAATTTTAAGGACTTCCTTGAATGACAAGCTCTTTCCTCAGGTCCCTGGGTGAAGTACTTTCTCACTGCTGGTCTCTTTTATTTCTCGGCATGTATAATGCACCAGCAGCCTTGAGGTGTGCCCAGTGCAGACTGAAGCCCCCTCATGGCTGAACACCTCAGGTGTGAACTGCAGTCAGAAGTGTGGTAGAGACCCTGACTTATCATGTGGGCTCCCTTTTTTCCCTTAAAAGGTTGATAAAGATTTTATCCCTGGGCTCATGTACATCCGTGATAATGAAGCCACCTCAGAGGAGTTTGAGGCCATGAGTCTGCCCTTCACTGTGCCAAGTGCAAGTGGCCAGGACATTCAGCTGAGCTCCAAGTACACACACATCACCCTGGACAACCGTGCAGAGTATGTCCGGCTGGCAATAAACTACAGGTGGGGCCATCTGCCTTCCATTGTTTTGATTCAGTAAACAGCAAAAATAGGAAGTAGTTTGCTTGGATGGCTGCATTTTCAGAACTACCATACAGTAAAATGCTAGTGAACTTGGTTCCCACTGCTGCTGGTCTATAGTTGCCAAAGCTTATTTTGTAATCCAAGTCAGAGTATTCATTATTCTTGCCTAAGATTCCTGGCTCTGACTAGAAAACCAAGGTGCATAGAATTGTCCCGTTTTGGGAGCTGTCCTGGCAGTAGTCACTGGACCTATTGGTCCCACCCCTGCCTGGCCCTCACACCAGCATTCCTCATGGTTGCTCTGCGGCAGGTCAGCAATGCCACCCATCCGGTTTCTGCTATTCATTGCTGCTTCCACCTGACATTAGAAGTCCACACAGTGGACCTTGTTCTCCAGAAGCACCTGGCCAGCTACTTGGTGAGATTGCACATTGGGTGGGCTTGGCTTGCTGAGTTCTAGTTGTGGGTGGTCCCGGCAAGTGTGCTGTGTTGTACCTTTGTGTTCATTTCTGCTTTATGCCCTAACTCGCCAGTCATGAAGGCCCTGAACACAGTATTTGCTTCCAGAGGGTTCTTACTGTGGGTGCTGTGGAGCCTGGTTCTCTGATCATGCACATCTAATTCTGGCTCCTTCCTAGGTATGCGATAAATATTAAGAATTGTGTCTTGGAAGCTCTAGGTGGTTTTTAAGATTATCTTCTATGTGTCAGTGTAGGTGAACTCAGTATGTGAGAAGCTCTGTGATGCTATTTTTGTAAGGTACATGCCTCGGTCATCTGTGTGATAAGGCTTGGTGTGAGTAGGATAAGATCTATGTTACCAAAGATAGAAATGCAAAGTGAGTTTTTTCTTTCAGACTCCATGAATTTGATGAGCAGGTGGCTGCCGTCCGGGAAGGAATGGCCCGAGTCGTGCCTGTCCCCCTTCTTTCTCTGTTCACTGGATATGAATTGGAGACAATGGTATGCCCCCGAGTGCTACTGCCCTAGAACTGCCTTTTGAATATCAAGCCACGATATCAGTACCACTAGTTAATTTCTTGGTTAAATCTTGCACTTAATTTACATCTGAAATATGCTCATGCCTGGTAGATGAAGTGAAAACATGTTGGAAAAGTGGGTGTTCCCTGCCTGCGCCCTTCCTTCCCTTGCAGCCCCCCCCCCCCCCCCCCGCCCCATCCCATACCAGGGTGGAGAACAGGATCCAGTGCACACCCACCTGAACACATGGGACCTGTCCTCCTAACTGTCCACTCGGGCTCTCACACACGTCCTGCCTGAAACAAGCCTTGGTAGAAAGAGTGATTGACTCTCTACTGAAGTGAAAAGTCAAAAGTGTCACCCAGCCCTGACAGTATGTCCTTCTGCAGGTATGTGGCAGCCCAGATATCCCTCTGCATCTCTTAAAGTCAGTGGCAACATACAAAGGAATCGAGCCTTCCGCATCCCTGATCCAGTGGTTCTGGGAGGTGATGGAGTCCTTCTCCAACACAGAGCGTTCCCTCTTCCTTCGCTTTGTGTGGGGCCGGACGAGACTGCCCAGGACCATCGCCGACTTCCGGGGCAGAGACTTCGTCATCCAGGTGTGGTTCCTGCATATCCTGTGGTGTCAGCTGTGGGGGCATGCTCCTTGCACACGATCCTACAGCCGAATAGAAAATGGGACTCTCATGTTATGTGGTTTTTTCCTTCTTCCTGGAAATAATAATAAAAAGCACGCCCAATTTCTTTGATTTGATTGCTCAAAATTTTATGACTGTAGGTCTTAGGTCTCACTTTCTACTTCTGGAAAATTTATCTGGCCATCACCAGAAGATACTGCTGTTATGTCAGCATATTTGAGATTTTGAGCACACATGTCATTTAAAGCATATATTTGATTCCTGGTTGAATTAGGTAAATTAAGTAATGTCGCTTACTAGGAAAAATAAGAACACCCATCAGATTGAGAACAAGAGTTTTGCTTTGATTTCTAACTCTGTGGTCCAGTGATCAGAAACAGGCTTTTGTTTATCTGCCGGTTCACAAGGTGAAGTGACTTAAGCCCCCTCTTCCTCCTCTATCTTGAAGCAACATGTGTGACTGTCCAGGTAGCAATACCATGGGGATGGGGGACTTCCTCGGAGGGGAGGATTGGGGTGGAAGGTCCATTCTTCCTGCATGCTTGAAAGGGTTTGAGGATGGGCTCCTTCCTGAGCACAGCCTGACTCCAGTCTCTGACTGGGGTTGCAGTAGTAGTCATTTGTCACAGAGATCTTTGAGAGCAACATGTAGTTTTTCTCTCCAAAAGTAGGTAATTCCTGGGTCCACAATTCTCTGCTGGCTTCATAGTGTTTTATCAGTAGTAGTCAAGAGGGGCTGATGGGTTTAAGGAGAATTCCCCATGTAGGTGTGTGCTGAGCCCGCCTCCTCTGCCTGCCTTGTGCCAGACCCTGTTCACAGCACTGATTTGTCAAAAGTAATTGCCTCAGTAACCAATTGCTATTTTTGACTCCCAAGTCCTAGGAATTATTGAGCTGCTCTTTTTAATTTCTAAAATGGGCTAGAGTATTTGTTTTCTGATACTTTGTTATTCTTAGCCAAAAATATTGTGATTTTTGTGAGAGTCAAGAGTCTAATGAACATAATAAAATAGATTAACAGTTCTACCTGTCCTTGTACATAGTCTCTGATTATTTAACATTTATTCATCAATAGGTATTGGATAAATACAACCCTCCTGACCACTTCCTTCCTGAGTCCTACACCTGCTTCTTTTTGCTGAAGTTGCCTAGATATTCCTGTAAACAGGTGCTGGAGGAGAAACTGAAATATGCCATCCACTTTTGCAAATCGATAGACACAGATGATTATGCTCGCATAGCCCTTACAGGAGAGCCAGCTGCCGATGACAGCAGTGACGACTCAGAGAATGAGGATGTGGATTCATTTGCTTCAGACTCTACACAGGATTATTTAACAGGACACTGAGATGGAGAAGTGCCATTGCAAGACACCACGAGACTAAGCAAGGAGGCAGAGTACTGCAGTTTAGAGTGCAGGACGTCGTGTGTTTGATGAGAAATACTAGGTCTCTAAAATGCATGGGGTGGACAGGGAGACTGATTGCTCATGATTGAACAATGAATGGAATAATGATCAGAAAGTCAGCCTTGCACGTGGGGCACTATGTGGACACTAACATTTATTTTTGAGACTTAAAAGGGTCTTACCCATAATGCTGCATTACATGTAGGACTTCTGTGTTTACTATAATGTGTAAATGTTTATATAAATACTGAATTGCAGCATCCCCAAAATGAATAAAAAGCCTTTTTACTTGTGGGTGCAATAGATCGTTGTTGTTTTTTTTTCTTCTTCTTTTCAAGTGTTGTGCATTGTCTTGATTGTACATTGGAAATACTGTGTAATGATTAAATCATATTATAAATATTTCAATATTACCCTGAATTTGTTTATTAAAAGTTTTTTGAACATTAAATGATCAGTATTACTTAAATGCATCTATAGGTCATTTAAACCAAAACCAAAACAAAAAGGCAGTTGGTCTCCCTCTTCTCCCCAGGTGCACATTTTAGCATATGCAGTATGTAACTTGAATTGAGGCCTTTCTGTGAGCAGTATCTATCATAGAAAGTATACTATATATAATGTTTGTGCCCTGTATATCCCTACATTTTAACTCCCTATGAATAAAACATCTGTCATAAAACTGTAAGCTGAACTTTCTTATCTGGTTAGACTCGCACTGGTGGATATGCTACAACCGAAACATAGTCTTTGATAGAGCACTATTGAAAGCCATTCCAGTCGAGTTTAGACTGTTGCGATTACAAAAAGCAAACTCACTCCAGTGACAAAGGAGGAATGGGTAAAAGAATGGGAAGTTTTAAGGGGAGTGGCTGGTGTTGGGAGCTGGGAAGCAGGAGCCTTCAGGATCTGTTCCCCTGGCCTCCACCCCTGCCTGTCCTGGTTCCCATCCTGTTGGCCTCGGGTCAGGCATGTGTTTCTGGTCCAGTTGGCCATGGGGTAGGATTTGAGAGCTGTGTGTTCTCGAGTTGTGTGTATGGCAGGTTCTCTGCAAAGGGAAGGACTGAGAATAGGGTAGGAAAGTTGGTTAACAGGCCTGGTGTGCTCAAACTTGAGGTAAATTAGATGAAGTCAAAAGGAGATATTGTATGTTGGGAGACTGTTTCTTTATTCAGGGATACAATGTTTTGCATTAGAAAATCCAAAGAGAGTAAGTTTCTGGGAATTTATCCATGACCAAATTTGTGAATGCCCAGATTAGTCTTTTATTTTTACCTTGGCTCAAAATCTTCATAATCTGTGAGGTGTTTTTTAAATCACCAACCTTTTTGTTGTCAGTCAGCTTTTGCTGCATAACAAACTACCCCTAAATTTGGTGGCATACAAGATGCAACGTTTATTTCTCTCACATATCTGGATGGCTAATCTTGGCTGAATGGCTGTAGACAATGGGTTAGGCAGGGCTCTGCTTCATATGCAAGAGAACAACTGAAAACAGGTGAGGCCTATGCTCAGAACTGAACTGTCCCTCCACCCACATTTTGTGGGCCAACCCCCAAACCAAGTGGACTGACAAATGTCTTTTGCCTCTAGAATAGCTGTTCTTAAAGTCTTGTTCAAGGACCCATTGGTTTCCCTTTCATGGTGTCCCATGAGGTCCTCCCTTTTCCAACTATATATCTGCATGAAGCTAAATTTTCTTCATATCCTGCAACCAAAACTGTATTACAATATGTGGATGGCAGAAACAGAAACGAGATTCCAGCTATCTTCTCATGAGCCAGATAGTAAAAAGATTAATAAACAAGTTAATGCTATTCTTCTCACTAAATCACTAAGTTTTTTAGTTTTGGAAAATAGTTTTTCAGAATAGTATTCATGTTAATAAGTAATGGGTTTGTTGGGACACTTGGGTGGTGCAGTTGGTTAGGCATCTGACTCTTGGTTTTGGCTCAGGTTATGGGATTGAGCCCCACAAGGGCTCGACCCTCAGCACGGAGTCTGCTTGGGATTCTCTTTCTCTCCATATGCCCTTCCCACTTGTGCTCTCTCTTTCTCACTCTCTCAAATCTCAAAGAAAAATAAGCAATGGTTTTATTTTATTTTAAAATGAATGAATATTTTAAAACATTTTAATTTTAATTTCCAATTTGGTAATTATTGATGGATAGAACATAGATAAAAATTACTGAATGAAAAAGGGTTCTGAGTCGAACTGCTGCAGAGGAGGGAACTTCAAAGTCATCACCAGAAGTGTGGTCCAGGGAACTGCAAACAGCTTGGACAGCCATGCCTTCTACCTACCTGGCTTGTTTCTGCTGTGTTTGCACTCTTCAGAAGCAATTGCCTGAGTCCTACTTGTTATGAGCTCTTTTTCTTTAACTTCAGAAATGCTGGAGGATTATCTGTTTCCTACATTTATTCCACTAAAAAAAAAAAAATAGGGACTTTGATTTTCATAGCAACACTTTCTTCATTTTTGTCCAAGGCAAATCTCTAAGACAGTTACCTGTCCTCTTCAATTTAATTTTTTAATCTTACCTGATTTATGAGGCCTAAAGTTAGGGTTCATTCTGGCAGATTAAAATTAGTGCAGCAGAACCTGTGGAAAGGTAAACTGTAGGAAAGACAGACCCAAATTGTGCTAGGAGTGGAAGTCTTCAGTCACTGATGAAGACTCCTTAATTTCATTAGCAGGTTCCATCAACATTTTGAATTGTGGGTTAATCCCCTCTGAGGCAATTAATGGTGTGATGCATCATGTGTGTTTTTCTACCAATAAAAGTAGTGGATGTGCATTTATAATCATATGAAGCTGCATCTGTTTAGATTTACAAAAACTTAATATGGTACCTGACACTAGAATCCCTGACAAATTCTTTTGGTTTTCTTAGCATAGACCACCTCCAGTATTGTCCCCCAAGGTCTGATAGACTACCCTTCCCTAGTACTTGCTCACAGGGCTGCCAGCCTCTTATGCCTCTATTTGAACTTGTCCACCCTCCACGCAACCACATGGCCACCTGCCTTGCTCTGAAGTTTATTCACTTGGTACACTCCATCCTTCAGATCCCAAATACAAACTCTAGGAGCCGGGGCTGGTTTTCTTGAGCATGACCCGGCCCTGGGACCAGGCCTGAGCGTAGAGCAGTGCAGGGTGGTTGTATGGTAGATAGCCCCTGCTCCACCACTTGATTCATGACCTCAGGAGTGACCGCTGGCTCTGTTGTTGCTGGACACGGGGCCCGATTCTGACAGGTCCGCTTCTGGAAGAGACACGTCACCATCTACAGCGCTCGCCCCGGTGGCCGTTTGAGCATTAGAGAGTGTAGAGGCACTACCTGGCTGACAGGTGTTCAACAATGAACACTAGGCAGGTTATTCATTTTCATCAGCCCAGAATACTCTCCAGCATCAAGGTGACCACTGGCTTCTGAGGTTGTTAACTAGAAACATCTGGGTTAATTAGAAATCTAGGGACACCAGAAGGAGCTTCCTGCGTCCACGTACATGTGAATTGTCCTGACTTGCAAAACTAGCCAAGATACTTTCATTTGGGGACAATGGAAGAGAATGGAGGAGTCTGAGGTATCGGCAACTGGGCTTCCACATGCTGGCTATTCAATGTGGGGCCAGGCACTGGGGTTGGGGCCTTCTCCACATTGGGTCTGCTAGCCCGGGCAGGTAGAGAACATGGAGTAGGAGACCCCTGGGGTTTCAGTCTGCTCTGTGGACTGGGGTCTTCTGATCCTTCCTGGCTCTTAATCTCAGTACAGCTCAGGCTTTAGCACTGCCAAGGCTGATTAATCACTCCCTTTTTTGTAGGTAAATTACTTTATGGCAAGGATCTCTGCTAGGACATGTCTCTTGGAAATCCCGATAGGCTCAGTAAGAAGGACATGAATCCTGGGCATGGAAGGGCTGGAGGCATGGCTCCTTCTGTGGGTGTGTCCACCTTGAGAGCCTAGGCTCTGCCCTGCCAGAGGTCCAGGGTGCCAGGCAGGCTGGCCAGGGCTTGTGCAGTCACTCAGACCCTCAGGAATAGGCCACAAGGGATTACCCACTCCCATGGTATTAGTCCTAGGTCCTTCCAACCACAGGGCCACCCACGGTGAACCTCTTCCCCTTTGCTGATCTGAAAGGGAGTCCACAACCATGAGACTTCTAACTCACTGCTCTCAGAAGGCACAGATAGATGTCCCAATACTGCCACTGCTCCCTGGCTGCAGGCTCACGAGGTGGGTCCCTGAGCTGTCTGCTTGAGTGCAGGAACATGGGTGGGGGGGTTGATGGTGGACCGTAGACGGTTTGAGAACTGGTTCCACTAGCCCTGCTACACTGCGGGGTCTTTTGGCCTGTGGATAGGTGAGCTCTGCTGTGTGCAACATGGGCCACATACCGTAAACTGCCATCAGGCCAAGAGTGGTCCCTGGCCTCCTGTACTTGGTCTTGCTGGCATGTCATAGTGGCCACAGGCATTTGGTGTCACTGTTGACCCTAGGAAGTTCCTTGTGTGGCATTGCTGTGACGCCAGCCCCAGCTTTACACTGTGCCGTGTGTGGGCATGCCCAGTGGAGGTACCAGTGCCTGGGTCCCTTTGCTATCCCTCCTCCTTTAGTTGGCTTGGATGGAAAGAGGCCCTTGGAGGGACCATAATTTCTCAAAGCAGTAGCATCCTACTCTCAGTGCAGGGCACAGGGAAACTTGTAGTTGACACACTGGTCCTAGTGGAGCCGGCACAGGTACAGGACCATGGGCATTGCCCCCTTGACTTACCAGGGCTGGAGTGGGCTAGATCTACTGCTGGTGGGGAGCCTCAGGGACACTGTCCTCATGGGTGAGCAGGTGTGAGGAGCAGGCCCTTTTCAGCCACAGGGAGCCCTGGCTGGTGGGCCCCACCCCAGCCACTTTTCAAAGATTTTTTTCCCCGTATACAATGGAATCTACACAATGAATTTTCCTTTAGCTCTGTACATTAAAAAATAGACTTTTATTAGAGCAATTTTATATTTATAACAAAATTGAGCAGCAGGTCCAGAGCTGTCCCATATACGTCTTGTTCCCACACATGCACTGCCCCCAGCAGAGTGGTACATTTGTTGCAACCGATGTATTTATCATTGTAGTTTCACACAGAACAGTTTAACTACCTTAAAAAATCCTCTGTGCTATGTCTACTTATCTTTCCCCTCCCCCCAAAACCCCTGATCTTTTTATTGTCTCCACAGTTTTGCCTTTTCCAGAATGTCATATGCTTGGAATCTTTTTTTTTATAATAATTTTGTATTATGTTATGATAGTCATCATACAGTCTATCCTTAGTTTTTGATGTAGTGTTCCATGGAATCTTTTAAGATTGGTTTCTTTCACTTATCAA
Organism: Ursus maritimus; assembly: GCF_017311325.1. Classification (NCBI taxonomy): domain Eukaryota; kingdom Metazoa; phylum Chordata; class Mammalia; order Carnivora; family Ursidae; genus Ursus; species Ursus maritimus. The sequence goes on from NW_024425230.1 coordinate 582,342, forward strand.
TGAATTTAAGGTTCCTTCGTGTCTTTTCATGGCTTGATAACTCATTTCTTTTTACTGGTGAATAATATTCCATTGTCTGAATATACTACAGTTTGTTTATGCATTCATCCACTGAGGGACATCTTGGTTCCTTCAAGTTTTGGCAATTATGAACAAAGCTGCTATAAATGTGTGTGCCGGTTTTTATGTATGTAAGTTTTGAACTCCCTTGGGTAAATAACAAGGAATGCAATTGCTAGGTTATATAGTAAAAGTATGTTTAGTTTTGTGAGAAACTTCCAAAGTGACCGTTTTGCATTTCCACCAGTAAAGAGGGTTCCTATTGCTTCACAGCTCATTACATTTAAAACTGCCTTTAAAGTGCGAACTTGAAGGCCAGAATTCCTCCCATTGCATCATGCCTTCGTTGTTCCCTTGCTGCATCCTTGGCTAGGATGCAGTCTGTGGTGACTTAAAATATGGCTCTAATGTTCTTTGACATTTTTCCTATCAAGAACTGGAGACTGAGTCCTTTCCTTTGAACCTGGTCTCTGTGACTGCTTGACCGGCAGAGTATGATGGAAGTGACAGCTGTCAATCCCGGGTACAGGGCTGAAGGAACTGGCGGCTTCCAATTCCTGTCCCTTGGGCCACTGCTGCCATGCTGGGAGGAAGTCCAAGAATCAGGGCAGAAACCACACAGTAGGGCAGGCCATCCCACAACAGAAATGAGTGAGGGCACCTCCCGATGCTTCCAGTCCCCAGTCTCAAGTTGCTTCCTGTCCTTTGTGCCTCCTTGACTGTACAGAGCCTCAGCTGAACTCTTTCCATGGTGCCTGAGTTCCAGACCCATGGCATCTGGGAGCATGATAAAATGGTTGTTGTTTTTGCCACTAAACTTGGGGTGGTTTTTTACACAGCAGTTGATAAAGGGAACCCATGTGAGTCTGCATTTGATTTTTCTTCTCAGGTCAATCTCTTGATTGGACTAAGAAGAAAGATGCCCTGGCTGTCTGCCCAGTGTCCCCTCTCTCCTACATCTCTTAGGGGTCAGCGAGGCTGGGCTAAGTTGAACCATCTGTGGGTGAACAGGATGTGGAGCCTATGCAGTCAGAGCAGGCAAAGGCTGGTGGCCAGAGAGGCCTGCCTGCATAGTGGGTGATCACAGGGACCTGAGGGAAGGTAGGATTCCCAAGGGGAGCTGCAGACAGATTTCCATGTGAAGTGAAGGTGGAAGTCTGGGTTGGAGATGGCTCTGAGTCACATCTGTCTGTTGAGGGTGAGAAGCCAGAGGCACTTCGCTGGATCACCCACAAACACGTAAAATATGCACATCCACACAGTATATAAAACCCACCACTACTTACATCATGTAAGCAAATGGATTTCATTACAGATATTTCAGAGTTTATACAGTCAAGTACCGTATACTTGAAAGGAGCCACCTTTACTCAGTCTTTATGTCTGATGCCGGTGATGCTCCTCTTTGCTAAGGCCATTTAGAAAGCTCCTATTTTTGGAGTTTCCCTCGGGAATTTCCCAAGTCATCCAAGAAAACTGTGCCTCTAGGGTTAGATTTTGGTGAAGTCTTCCTGCCCAGCTCAGGAATCACCACATCATTTCTGAGACTGTCCCCAATCACTTCTGACCGAAGAAATTCAGAACCTGTCCATGGAACAGCACCGGCACCATGAATTATGCTGTAGTTTCCAATAACATTATCTCCCTCCAATCCTCGTTCTTAACTGCCCGAATCCCTAACTGGACCTGGCTTCAACAACCAAGAGGGTGGGTTAGCAATGACTAAGGAGCCCAGAGATGGAGGGCTTGAAACTTGGTCTAGCATGGAACCCTGCTCTCTGTGAGCTTTGTCACCATGTGGGTTGGGACATGTAGATGCCAATTCATGGCAGGGGTGGGATTTCTTCCCTAATTGGGGCCACATGCACTCATTCCTGGAGCAGGGATAGTTGATCCCACCACAAACATTTAACAGCTATGTAAAGAACATTAGGGGCTTGTGATGAAGGAGGAAGAAGGAAGCATGCAGTCAGCCCTGCTGGCCAGGCTGAGTCAGCAGGTGAACGTTAGTAACAGGTGTTAATAAACTATGTGTTTGGCCATAGTTGCCCTCCTTGTGCTTCGTGATCCTCTGGACCTGTCAGCCTGCACACCAAGGCTCCCCAGGTGTGGATACTATTCTGTAAGGATGGCAGTAACCATTTAGGGTGCCTGCACATTCATACTCTGGGCCCCTGTGACACTTTCTATCCTGTATTGGTCTTTCTTGAGGTGTTGGAAGAGGACGCTCAGGCTCAGGGATGAGTGTGGATGTGTCAGCATTTCTGCTGTGGTCACAGGCTCCACGGTGCCCTGCCCCACGTGAATGGAGTCACCAGGCACAGCACATGTGAGCTGTGTCCACACACGATGTGCCCAGTAATCTGACATGGGGTGTCTGAAGTGCCACACTGGACCTTATCTCAGACAACTTGGCTACTCTAGTGGTTGTGGCCAGCCCTGGGATTGCAGTGTGGCAATGCCCACTGTGCTGTAGGAGGCCCAGAGACCCCTTGGATCCTTGGACCTGCTCCTGGGTAACCTGACCACACCCTGTCCTTTGCAATGTGCTTGTTGCCAAGTCTATGCCTCCCAAAAACCTAGCATAGCTGGACTCCATAAAGAAACAATTCTCCCAGAGAGGTTTATAGAGACATTTCCCAGAAGGAGAACTTTTGGGGTTTGTCTGTTACATGGTAGAAGACCTAGGAGCCTCTGAACTCCTGCCAATCCTTGGGCAGTGACTGGGGGGCTAAGGCTCCACTTGAGCTGCCAGGCCCGTTGCAGACCTAGCTGTCTGTGTAACGTATATGTTTGTGTGTACCTCTGTGTGTCTTGTGTGTGTCTGTGCATGTATGTTGGTATGTGTGTATTTATGTGTCTTTGTGCCTGTTTATATTTCTGTGTGTGTCCCTGTTTCTGTGTGTGGTTAATATGTCTGTGTATAGTGTATGCTTGTGGTATGTGTGTGTGTGTCTGTGCAGTGTCTGTTCTGTGTCTATATGTGTGTCTGTATTTCCTTGTGCGTGTATGCTATTTATGTCTATGTGTGTGTAGTGTCTGTGTGGTGTGCATGTCTGTGTGTGTACTTAACTGTGTCTGTGTTTAGTTTGTGTGCCTGTGTGTCTCTGTGTCTGATGTGTCTATGCGTGTGTTTGTGTGTCTCCATGTTTACGTCTCTTTGTGTGTGTTGTACGAGAGAAAGAGTGAGCTTTCCACAAATGTAACATTGGCCACAGCCCTAGGCCGGAGAGGGAACAGGCAATGAGAAAATAAGAGGAATGCTGGTCAGGCTTATTAGCAATAGCTGAGAACTCTTTAAATGCAGAAGAGAAAAAAGTAGGCAGAATAGTCACTCAGTTGACGTTTTCCTCATTNTGCTCATAGGGAAAAACCTGTCACAGGTGCTTGGCTATCTTCTATAAACTAGACCCTGTAATGGACACAGCGAGCAGACACTATCAGCTTTCAGAGGGTCTGGCCTTTTACCAAGAGCCCTTTGTCTCCATTTCCTGAGTCTCCTGTAGCTCTTGGGGTGAGGGAGCCCCCATCTCCCAGTCCTGCGGGCTGCCCTGGGTGGGGGGGAGGGGTTGCTCGCGGTGACGTCTGTGGGCGTGGTCAGGCCGGGAGGCGCGGAGCAGGGCTCGCCCCGCCCACGTCCAGCGCCTGCAGAGAGTTTTTCATTCTCGGAGCATTGCTCTTTGCTCTCGAGCATTGCTCTCCACTCAGCGCTCCGAAGCTATCAGTTTGGACTTTACAACTTCACTTTTGTTGAGAAAGATCAAGTCTTCAGGCCAGTGGGGAGAGAGGAGGTGAGGAACCAACCTGTCTGTTCTGGGGAGCAGGTAGGGTTTTAATAATCCTGTGTTCAGTTGTTACTTTAGGGAGCAAGGAAAGTTCGTCTGTGGGGAAATGAGTAGTTGGTATGAGCACGGGGCGCTCACTCCCAAGCATTTTCTGGATTTGATGGGAGCAGCTCACGAAGAGGCAGGTTCCCAGGACAAACCGGGTGGGCCATGGGGATATTGGGTGGAGTTTGGACGTATTCAGCCAGCGAATGTTCTGCTTGAACTGCAGGGCGGCATCTGCTCCCACCGCTGGCTTCACACACACGTGAGCGCTAGTCAGGCGTTTCTGTGCAATGGAATGCACCAGGGGGGGGGGACATTAAATCCCCCAGAGGCTCTTTTTTTCACTGCGGCCACACACAGCGGAGTAAATGGATTTAATGTTGCTAGTTCCTTCCAAGGATATGGATATTAAGCACAAGCTTCCCTGTGTGTGGACATTTTTGTGTTTACAGACCCAGATCTGGGCCAGGGGTTCAGCAGGTGCCTGGCATTCCACCACACAGGACTGCTTGTGAAGTCCCCAGGTGACCCCCCAGGCACTGACTTAGGGATGTGACAACTCCACAATGTGCAGTGATCGTGAGGAAAAGCAAACAGGAGGCTGTTACAGTTGTGGGCAGTTGTTATCTCCTGAATACAAGGCAGTCCACTGTAACCTAAACCGCCTAGGAACTCCCATTCCTGAGGTTTGCTTATAGGGGTGGCATGGGGTCTGTGTCCAGGCTCCTGGGGCAGGACTTGTGGGCTGGGAGCTTGAATGCTCCTGGTGATACCAACTCTCATAATTGCTAATGAGGATTAAATCTCATTAAAAACAGCAGGTGAAAGCTCTAGATAAACTGTAAAGTACTGCACAAAAACTGCTTGTTATGCAATTTAATTTAAAAACTTTTGAGTACAGTTCACACCAGATGTAAAGTGGAAGTGATTTAGGAACATAAATTTTATTATACTGATGAAAAGCAAATACTGATACTGGTTTTGTTCTTTGAGAAGTTCATGACCTCTTTGAAGTTAGCTGAGGTCTGAGGAACATCAGGAATTATGGAGGAAAGGAGAGCCCTGGCTGGAGATTGCAGCAGTGCCTACACCTGGGACACCTGGGAAGGGTTCTATGCCAGAGGACATATGATCTGATGTGTATTTTGGAAAGACCACTGGATTGGGTGGTAGCTAGCTGAGTCCTGCCCACTGAGAGAGGGTGCAGCCAGGGTCCAGGGGCACGTCATAGGTAAAGGGTCTGCAGGGTGAGGACAGCCCTCAGGCTCCGGGTTTGTGAGCACTTTTGAGACACCAGGGGAGACAAGAAGGCAGCTGCACATAGTGACCTAGGCTGCAGAGGGGAGCTTGGGGACATCACCTGTCCACCAGAGAGATCTAAGCCTCTTGGGAAAGGGAAGAGGAGTAGAGCCTTTTAACTCCAGGGTGTGGGGGAGAGGGTGGGGTTGGGGGGAGGGTTGGGGTGCTGTGGGGAGAGGTTGGGCCTGCAGTGGAGACATGTAAGGCCAGAGAAAGGGAAGGATAACGTAGTGGCTCAGAGGAGGTGGCCTGCAGAGGACGGGTGAGCGGTTGTGCGGCTCCACAAGTTCTCCCTCTTCCCTGTATATTGGAGGTAGAAGAGCCCCCACAGACCAGGTCTCTCTGCTTAGCTCCTGTGGGCGGCTGCACCACCTTGCCGAGGCACTTTTACTGTGCGTCCTGGGATGCCCCCTGACGCACCCTTGGGGAGCGGGCTCCTCCACACAGTCGCCCACGCACTGGGCACTGGTGCTGCCTGAGTGACCCAGTCCTGCACGCGGTGGGGCCCGACTTCTCCGGCCACTCGGTGGTGCCGCACTGCTGTGGTTTCGGTGCCCCAGCCGGATGTGCCCTGCGAAGCAGGAGGCACGCTCCATGGGAGACGGTAGTGAGGACTCGCCCCAGGGCAAGTCTGTTTTTTGAGGGGCAAAGGACGGTTTCAAACTGGTTTGCAGGTTGGACGAAAGTCAACAACACAGCAACACAGGAATAAGGGGAACAGCCTGAAGTGCAGGTAGAAGAGACGGCCTTTCCCTCGAATGGGGGCTGGCGGCAGGGCCTGGCGCAAGGCAGGGGGCAGTCGTGGGCGGCCCACTTCCAGACTGCAGCAGGGTGGCACTGCCCCTGGAGGCCTCGTGGGCGTGCTTTTGAGCACAACCCACTTGTTACCTTCCCTGGGCGCAGCACAGGAAGGGCAACTCTCGTCACAGGCTAGGAGACTATTTAAAAGGAGAGCATAAAAGGGCAAACAATGCTAGAAGCTTCTACCCAAGTTCACATGTTGCAAATCCCGCCTGAAGGGATACAGGGTCAGAGTGTGCGCTGGCCTGGTGTGGGGCAGTGTGCTACTCACTGCAGAGACACATGAGCCTTTTCGCGGAGCGAGCTGAGAAGGAGGCTAACCCCGGGGCCACCCGCTAGGGGCTGTGCCTGCTCCTTTTCCGACTTCATCAACTAGAAAAAGTGCAGTGAACTCAGACACCTCTGACGAGCCCCGCCCCCACAGACGGCCACGCCCCTGCAGACACAGACCCTACTGCAGGAGCACCCAGCTCCCAGAGCCGAGACCCTGCAAACGTTACCTGCAGAGGCAGCCACACCCCTGGAGGCACCGCCCCCTGAACAGCTCTGAACTGTGAAGCTTTGGATGTGGGTAGTGCTTAACGTGGAAAGGAACATTGGATGACTGGAGTGTTTTCTTAGGACCTTAGACTATCCACAAGAGGAAACCATTAGCTGCGGAATGATTTCTTGTTAAGAGTCTCACAGCAGCCAATATACATTTTTTCTTCTTCTCTTTTCATTATTGTATAATGTCAAGTGATTAAAGAACCTGAAGGAAAGTGTCCTTAAAATTTATGAAGGTACCGTATTCCAAATTGGCATGCCTGTGCAGGGAACGGCACCGAATCCTCAGGACAGGAGGCATTGCAGTGTGCCGAAAAGACAGTTGTTTAGGTGCAGCTTGCTGGACTGAGGGGCACCGAGAGCAGGTTCCTGGGACCCCTGTCGTACTCATGCTTCCTGTCCCTCATGCCTCCAGCCCATTTGCACCAAACCTGAGCTCTGCTCCATAATGTCAGCAAACTCTAGCTGCCTGCAAAACCCCAGCCAAGTTCTGCTGTCAAGAGCTATCAGAAGGGGCTGAGGGTGCCCAAGCTTGGCTGTACCATCTGGGAACACAGCTCACAGATCTCCCCCCTTTGTTACATCCCCTCAATTGTCTAGTCATACCCTCAGGTCAGAGCAACTAACAACAACTGCTGGACCACGTTGAGAAGGGCCCAAAGGCAGAATTCCATTCCCTCCTCAGTAGGGGCAGATGTTGGAGCCTGTTCCCCTTGTGCACTGAGTCCTGGCCTCTGGCCACCCTTGAACCCAGACCTCTCCTCCCAATGAGCTCCTCCCCGTGCTGTGGGCACATTTGCAGGAGGAGCAGCAAGGCGAAACAGCATGACTGACGCAGGGTTGGTGAGCTTCAGCTATGCCTCCAGGGAAGGCATGGGTAGGGTGTCAAGTCTGTGGCAGGACAGACCAAGCCCTTGGCAGGAGGGGCCTAGGTAGGTCTTGTAGGACCTGGAGGGATGGGAAAGTGCTGCTACAAGACTGCTGGGGAAGGAAGCAGAGCCAGAGGACAGACACATTCAGGACCAGGTGGGAAGACAGGAGTATTCCACGGGGTTTGAAATGTCAGCCATAATATCTATATTTTTCTAAACATTGGTGGCAATTTGGTCCTTTTGGTATGAATCTTTCTCAGAAGGAAAGGCCTGGGCTCAGACATGGTGGAGGCTGGGCTGGCAGAGGGGCCCTGCCCTTGTGTTACCACTCAGACCTCACATAGTGGCTCTCCCACCTCTGTCCCTGCTTAGGACACAACTGCATCCAGGGTCTCAGGGGGTGCAGCTCCTCTGCTGACTGCATCTGTCCCAGTCTGAGCTCAGCCCAATGCTCAGGGCAGGCTCTGTGGAATCTTTAGGGGTGAGCCCCAGGCATCTCTCTGCAAGTCAGACATATTGGGCTCAGTGGGGAGAGGCCAGGCTGAGACTGTGGGTCCCAGAAAAGTACAGCCACAGAGTGGGGTGCTGGGGGTGTTCCCAGAGGTTAGTCCATGGGCTACAATGTTGGGAGAGTCTTCCCAGAGGATGGGCTGTGGCCTGGGATACTCGGGGGGGGGGGCATTTCTAGAGGATGGGTTGGGGTCCTCAGAGGACAGATTGTGGGCTGGAGTGTTGGAAGGTGTTCTGAGAGAGTGGTCCATGGGCTGGGGTGTTGGGGTTCCCCCAGAGGACAGACTGTGGGACTGGAGTGTTCCAGCCACCTGCGGGAAAATTAATGATGAGGTGCAAGCAGCAGGATTTGAGATATGCTTAGAAGAAATGGATCAGAAAGGTAAGAGAAAAAGACCTCTGGGTGAGCAGAGCCCGTTGTGACCCTGAGAAGGTGGCCGGGGAACTGGCTGAACAAGAGCAGAGGACTGGGCAGAGCTGAGCCAGGGCACAGAGTTCACCATGGGTGGGAGACTCAGCTCAGAGCTAGCTGGGTCAAAAGATAGACATCTTCAGAGAGTGGCCAGTATTTAAAGCGTAGACTGAGATCTTCTAGGGAGGGTGGGTCTAGGGTAGAGGCTGGGAAGAGTGGAAGGAGCCAGCAAAGGAGAATGAGGAAGAGCTAGAGCCTCAGTGAGCCCTGAGACTTAAAGAGAAGGCTGTGCAGGGAAGGCTGCTGAGAACCCGAGAAAGGGCCAGAGCTTCTACGTTATCAGAGGTGGCCCTGACTAGATTGTTTCCCATCAGGTTGAGGGGACATGAGGTTGGTTGAAGCGGGTTCAAGAAAGAAAGAAAGGGGAAGTGAATACAGTGTTTTTGAGAAGTTGTGCTATAAAGGGCAGGAGAAATATTGGGTAGTGGCTGGAAAACTCTGTGAAGAAAGATTAAATTTTTTATTCTGAGGTAGATTTACATGTTTCTTTTACCCAGTTGCCTCCAATGGTAACATCTTGCAAAATTATGGTACAATATCACAACCAGGATATTCATATCGACACAGTCAAGATAGAATTTCCATCACTGCAAGGACCCCCCTCATGTAGCCCTTTTGCAGCCACACCCACAGCCCTTCTGCCTGCACCACCTGCTTCACCCCGAGCAACCGCTAATCTGTTCTCCATCTCTGTAACTTTGTTATTTCAAAAATGCTGTGCATAGGGAATCATACAGAGTATAGCCTTTTGGGTTTTGCCTTTTTTTTTTTCCCCACGGTGCTTTCACTCTGTAGATCCATGCAAGTTGTTGCACATATCACTAGTTGTGCCTTTCTAAGGGTAAGGAGGATTCCATGGTATAGATGTACTATAGTTCGGCTAACCACTCATCCATTGACAAACTTTTCCAGTTTTGGACGATTATGGATAGAGCTGCTGAGAACATTCATGTACAGGTTTTTGTGTGAACATATGTTTCATTTATCTGCTGGGATAAATGTCCAGGAGGACAATTGCTAGGTTAATTGCTAGGTTGTATGGTTACGTTTTAAGAAACTGTCAAACTGCTTTCTAGAGGGTCTATACTGTGTTATATTCCCACTAGCACTGTGTGAGAGGTCCAGTCTCTACATCCTCTGTCAGCATTTGCTGTTGTCTCTATTTTTTTCATTTTAGCTGTTCTCAATAAGTGTGTAGTGATATGTCATTATAGTTTTAATTTGCATTTCCCTAATGGCTAATGATGTTGAACATTTTCTCATGTGCTCATTTACTATCTGTATATCCTCCTAAGTGAAGTGATTCTTCTTGTCTTTGCACTTTTTCTCATTTGGTATTTGTTTAATTTTTCAATTTTTCTTACTGTTGAGTTTTGAGAATTCTTTATTATTATTATTATTATTAGAAATATATTTTTAAAATTTCAGTATAGTTAACATACGGTGTTATGTTAGTTTCATTTGTACAATGTAGTGATTCAACAATTCCACACATCATCCTGTGCTCATCATGACAAGTGTACTGCTTAATCCCCATCATCTATTTCACCCACCCCCTCAATCCTCTCCCCTCTGGTAACCATCAGTTTGTCTCAATAGTTAAGAGTCTTTTTCTTGGCTTGTCTATGTCTCTTCTTTCTCTCTCTCCCTCTCTCTTTTTCCCCCTTTGCTCATTTGTTTTGTTTCTTAAATTCCACATATGAGTGAAATTACATGGTATTTATCTTTCTCTGACTGACTTATTTCATTTAGCATATACTCTCTAGCTGCATCCATGTTGTTGCAAATGGCAAGATTTCTTTCTTTTTTATGGCTGAATAATATTACATTGTATATATACTACTTTTTTATCCATTCGTCTATAGATGGACACTTGGGCTGCTTTCATAATTTGTTCTATTTTAAATAATGTTGCTATAAACACTGGGGGTGTGTGTATCCCTTTGAATTAGTGTTTTTGTGTTTTTTTGGTAAATAACTAGTAATGTGATCACTGAATCATAGGGTAGTTCTATTTTTAACTTTTTGAGGAAACTCCATACTGTTTTCCTGAGTGGTTGCACCAGTTTACATTCCCACCAACAGTGCCGGAAGGTTCCCCTTTGTCTACAGCATCACCAACACTTGTGGTTTCTTGTGTTGTTGATTTTAGCCATTCTGACAGATGTGAGGTGATATCTCATTGTAGTTTTGATTTTTATTTCTCTAATGATGAGTAATGTTGGACATCTTTCATATGTCTGTTAGCTGTCTGGATGTCTTCTTTGAAAAAGAAAGATATTTACAAGGATATTTACAAATATCTTCTCCCATTCTCTAGGTTGCCTTTTAGTTTTGTTGATTGTTTCCTTTGCTGGGCAAAAGGTTTTATTTTTATGTAGTCCTGATAGTTTATTTTTACTTTTATTTCCTTTTCCTCAAGAGATATATCTAGAAAAATGTTCCTTTAGCCGATGTCAGAGACATTACTGCCTGCGTTCTCTTGTGGGATTTTTATGGTTTTAGGTCTCAAATGTAGGTCTTTAATCCATTTTGAATTTGTTCTGTGTATGGCATAAAGAAGTCGTCTAGTTTCATTCTTCTGCACGTAGCTGACCAGTTTTCCCAACACCATTTGTTGAAGAAACTGTCTTTTCCCCATTACATATTATTTCTTGCTTTGTTGAAGATTAATTGGCCATATGATTGTGGGTTTACTTCTAGGTTGTCTATTCTGTTGCATTGATCTATGTGTCTGTTTTTGTGCCAGTACCATACTGTCTTGATGACTGCAGCTTTGTAATAGAGCTTGAAATTCAGAATCGTGATGCCTCCAGTTTCGTTTTTCTTTTTCAGAAAATCTTTGGGTATTGAGGGTCTTTTGTGGTTCTGTACAAATTTTAGGATTGTTTGTTCTAGCTCTGTGAAAAATGCTGATTGTATTTTGATAGGGATTGCATTAAATCTGTGGATTGCTTTGGGTAGTATAGAAATTTTTAACAATGTTTGTTCTCCCAATCCATGAGCATGGAATGCTTTTCCATGTTTTTGTGTCCTCTTCAGTTTCATTCATAAGCATTCTGTAGTTTTCAGAATACAAATCTTTTACCTCTTTAGTTAGGTTTATTCCTGGGTATCTTATGGTTTTTGGTGCAATTGCAAATGAGATCAATTCTTTGATTTCTTTTTCTGCTGTTTTCATTATTAGTGTATAGAAATGCAACAGATTTCTGCACATTGATTTATATCCTGCAACTTTGCTGAATTCATGTATGAGTTCTAGCACTTTTTTTTTTTCTGGTGGAGTCTTTTGGGTTTTCTACATAGAGTATCATGTCGTCTGCAAATAGTGAAAGTTTGACTTCTTCCTTGCCAGTTTGGATGCTTTTGATTTATTTTTGTTATCTGGCTGCTGAGGCTAAGACTTCCAGTACTATGCTAAATAGTAATGGTGAGAGTGTACACCCTTGTCTTGCTCATGACTGTTGGGGAAAGGCTCTCAGTTTTTCTCCATTGAGGATAACATAGCTGTGGGTTTTTGTATATGGCCTTTATGATGTTGCGGTATGTTCCCTCTATCCCTACTTTGTTGAGGGTTTTAATCAAGAAAAGATGCTGTATTTTGTCAAATGCTTTTTCTGCATCTATTGGCAGGGTCATATGGTTCTTATTCTTTCTCTTATTAATGTGGTGTGTCACATTGGTTGATTTGCAAATGTTGAACCACCCCAGGATCCCAGAAATAAATTCCACTTGATCATGGTGAATAATTCTTTTAATGTACTGTTGAATTCTTGGGGCACCTAGGTGGCTCAGTTTGTTAAACATCTGCCTTTGGTTCAGGTCATGATCGTGGAGTCCTGGAATCAAGCCCTGGCTCCCTGTTCAGCAGGGAGTCTGCTCCTCCCTCTGCCCCTCCCACTGCTTGTGCTATCTCTCTCAAATCAATCAATCAATCAATCAATCATCAATCAATCATCTTTTAAAAATGTACTGTTGAATTCGATTTGCTAATATTTTATTGAGAATTTTTGCATCCATGTTTATCAGAGACATTGGCCTGTAATTCTCCTTTTTAGTGGGGTCTTTGTCTGGTTTTGGAATCAAGTTAATGCTGGCTTTGTAGAATGAGTTTGAAAGTTTTCCTTCCATTTCTATTTTTTGGAACTTTTTCAGAAGAATAGGTATTGCTTCTTTAAAGGTTTGGTAGAATTCTTCTGGAAAACCATCCGGACATAGACTATTGTTTGTTGGGAGAATTTTGATTACTGATTCAATGTCTTTGCTGGTTATAGGTCTGTTCAAATTTTCTATTTATTCCTGTTTCAGTTTTGGTAGCTTGTAGGTGTCTAGGAATTTGTCCATTTCTTCCCTATTGCCTAGTTTCTTGGCATATACTTTTTCATAGTATTCTCTTAAAATTGTATTTCTGTGGTGTTGGCTGTGATCTCTTTTCTTTCATTCACGATTTTATCTATTTGGGTCCTTCCTCTTTTTTTTTTTTCATAAGTCTGGCTAGGGGCTTGTCAATTTTATTAATTCTTTCAAAGAACCAGCTCCTGCTTATTGTTCTTTTTTTTTTTAATTTCTATATCATTGATCTGCTCTACTCTTTATATTTCCCTTCTTCTGCTGGCTTTACACTTTATTTGTTCCTTGTCTAGCTCCTTTAGGTGTGAGGTAAAGTTGTGTATTTGAGACTTTTCTTGCTTCTTGAGGTGGGCCTGTACTGCAATATACTTCCCTTTTATGACTGTCTTTGCTACATCTGAAAGGCTTGGACTGTTGTATTTTCATTTTTATTTTCTTCCATGTATTTTTTTCATTTCTTCTTTAATTTCCTGGTTAACCCATTCATTCTTTTTTTCCTTTTTCCTTTTTTTTTTTTCCCTCTTCTTTTACAAACCTTTGTTTGAGGGCCTGACTTTCAATAGATCACAGCATGGGAACTGCCTTGCTACATACAAAACCCGGATCCAGAAGCAGGTTGTCTACAAATGGTTTAGCACCAGGTTCCCCATGAACATGTGTTGCATGATGGGTGAGGGGGCAGCCCCCTTTCTGGCTGCACCCTGTTTCCCATATTCAGCCTTTAGTAGGATCTTCTTTAACCTCCATGTATTTGTGGTCTTTCCAAATTTTTTCTTATGGTTGACTTCAAGATTTGTAGTTCTGTGGTCTGATAATATGTACAGCATGATCTGTCTTTTTGTATTTGTTGAGGGCTGATTTGTGACCTAGTATGTGATATATTCTGGAGAATATTCCATGTGCACTAGAAAAGAATGCGTAGGGACACATGGTTGGCTCAATTGGTTAGGACTTAGACTCTTGATTTTTGGCTCAGGTCACCATGTCAGGGTCGTGGAATGGAGCCCCATGTTGGGCTCTGCACTCAGCAGGGAGTCTGCTTGAGATTCTCTCTCTCCCACTTCGTCTGCCCCTTCCCCCTACATGCTCTATCTTTCTCTCTCTAAAACGAATAAATAAACCTTAAAAAAGGAAAAGAATGTGTATTCTGCTGCTTGAGGATGAAATGTTCTGAATATGTCTGTTAAGTCCATGTGGTCCAGTGTGTCATTTAAAGCCATTTTTTTCTTGTTGGTTTTCTGCTTAGATGATCTGTCCATCGCTGTAAGTAGGGCGTTAAAGTCCCCTACTATAACTGTATTATTATCAGTGAGTTTCCTTATGTTTTTTATTTACTGATTTCATTCATTTGGGTGCTCCCACATTGGGGGAATAAATATTTACACTTGTTAGATCTTCTTGATGACCCTTTAATTATGATATAATGCCCTGTCTCATCTCTTGTTACAGTCTTTGGTTTAAAACCTTGTTTGTCTGATGTAAGTATGGCTACTCTGGATTTTTTTAAAAAATTATGTTCAGTTAGCCAACATATAGTGCATCATTAGTTTTTGATGTAGTGCTCAATGATTCATTATTGCATATGTCATTCAGTGCTCATCACAACACATGCCCTCCTTAATGCCCGTCACACAATTAACACATCCCCCCAACCCCTTACCTTTTGTAACCCTCAGTTTTTTCCCCAGAGCCCAGAGTCTCTCATGGTTTGTCTCCCTCTCTGATTTCTCCCCCTTCAGTTTTCCCTCCCTTCCTCTATGGTCCTCTGTGCTATTCCTTATGTTCCACATATGAGTGAAACCATTTGATAATTGTCTTCCTCTGCTTGACTTATTTCACTTAGCATAATCCCCTTCAGTTCCATCCATGTTGATGCAAATAGTGGGTATTCATCCTTTCTGATGGCTGAGTAACATTCCATTGTATATATGCACCACATCTTCTTTATCCATTCATGTGTTGAAGGGCATCTCGGCTCCTTCCACAGTTTGGGTATTGTGGACATTGCTGCTATGAACATTGGGGTGCATGTGCTATGAACTGCTATGAACATTGGGGTGCAAATGGCCCTTCTTTTCACTACATCTGTATCTTTGGGGTAAATACCTAGTAGTGTGATTGCTGGATCATAGAGTAGCTCTATTTTTAACATCTTGAGGAACCTCCACACAGTTTTCCAAAGTGGGTGTACCAACTTGCATTCCTACCAACAGTGTAAGAGGGTTCCCCTTTCTCCACATCCTCTCCAACATTTGTTGTTTCTTGCCTTGTCCATTTTTGCCATTCTAACTGGCGTAAGGTGGTATCTCAATGTGGTTTTGATTTGTATTTCCCTGATAGCTAATGATGTTGAACATTTTTTCAATGTCTGTTAACCATTTTTATGTCTTCTTTGGAGAACTGTCTGTTCATGTCTTCTGCCCATTTCTTGACTGAATTATTTGTTTTTTGTGTGTTGAGTTTGAGAAATTCTTTATAGATTTGGACACTACCCTTTATCTGTAATGTCATTTGCAAATGTCTTCTCCCATTCCATGGGTTGCCTCTTTGTTTTGTTGACTGTTTCCTTTTCTGTGCAGAAGCTTTTATCTTGATGAAGTCCCCAAAATTCATTTTTACTTTTGTTTCCCTTGCCTTTAGAGATGTATTTTCAAAGAAGTTGCTGTGGCTGATGTCAAAGGGGTTACTGCCTATGTTTTCCTCTACAATTTTGACAGATTCCTGTCTCACATTTAGGTCTTTCATCCATTTTGAGTTTATATTTGTGTATGGTGTAAGAGGATGGTTGAGTTTCATTCTTCTGCATGTGGCTGTCCAATTTTCTCAGCACCATTTACTGAAGAGACTGTCCTTTTTTTCCACTAGATGTTTTTTTCCTGCTTTGTCGAACATTAGTTGACCATAGAGTCGAGGGTCCATTTTTGCAATCTCTATCTGTTCCATTGATCTATGTGTCTGTTTTTGTGCAAATACCATGCTGTCTTGGTGATCACAGCTTTGTAATATTGCTTGAAGTCAGGCATTGTGATGCCCCCAGCTTTGTTTTTCTTTTTCAACATTCCTTTGGCAATTTGGGGTCTTTTCTGGTTCCATACAAATTTTAGGATTGTTTGCTCCAGCTCTGTGAAAAATGTCAATGGTATTTTGATAGGAATTCCATTGAAAGTGTAGATTGCTCTGGGCAGCATAGACATTTTCACCATATTTATTCTTCCAATCCATGAGCATGGAATATTTTTCCATCTCTCTGTGTCTTCCTCAATTTCTTTCATAAGTGTTCTGTAGTTTTTAGAGTATAGATCCTTCACCTCTTTGGTTAGGTTTATTCCTAGGTATCTTATGGTTTTAGGTGCTATTATAAATGGACTATATTCCTTAATTTCTCTTTCTTCAGTTGCATTGTTAGTGTATAGGAAAGCAACTGATTTGTGTGCATTGATTTTTGTATCCTGCCACATTGTTGAATTGCTGTATGAGTTCTAGTAATTTTGGGGGTGGAGTCTTTTGGGTTTTCCACATAAAGTATCATGTCATCTGCAAAGAGAGAGTTTATCTTCTCTTTGCCAAATTGATGCCTTTTCTTTCTTTTTGTTGTCTGATTGCTCTAGTACTATGTTGAACAATATGGTGAGAGTGGACATCCTTGGTGTGTTCCTGACCTTAAGGTCAGGTTCCTGTGGGCTTTTCATTGATGGATTTTATGAAATTGAGGAATGTACCCTCTATCCCCACACTCCAAAGAGTTTTAATCAGGAAAGGGTGGTGTATTTTGTTAAATACTTTTTTTTAAATCAATTGAGGGGATCATATGGTTCTTGTCTTGTCTTTTATTAATGTGCTCTATCACATTGACTGATTTCTGACTGTTGAGCCACACTTTCATCCCAGGAATAAATCCCACCTGGATGGGAGTGCTGAATAATCCTGGATATCCTGGTGGATAATCCTTTTAATGTACTGTTGGAGCCTATTGGCTGGGATTTTGTTGAGTATTTTGTCATCCATGTTCATCAGAGATATTGGTCTGTAATTCTCCTTTTTGATGGGATCCTTGTCTAGTTTTGGGATCAGAGTACTGTTGGCCTCATAAAATGAGTTTGGAAGTTTTCCTTCTATTTCTATTTTTTGAAGCAGCTTCAGTAGAATGGGCATGATTTCTTCTTTAGAAGTTTGGTGGAATTCTCCTGGGGAGCCATCTGGCCCTGGACTCTCGTTTCTTGGGAGGCTTTTGATCACTGCTTCAATCTCATTACTGGTTATTGGTCTATTCAGAAAATCTATTTCTTCCTGTTTCAGTCTTGGTAGTTTATAGGTTTCCAGGAAGGCATCCATTTCTTCCAGGTTGCTTTGTTTGTTGGGATATAATTGGTGGTAATAATTTCAAATAATTGTTTCTCTTTCCTTGGTGTTAGTTGTGATCTCTCCCCTTTCATTCATGATTTTATTAATTTGGGTCCTTTCTCTTTTCTTTTGGATAAGTTTGGCCAGAGGTTTATCAGTCATTAATTCTTTCAAAGAACCAGCTTTTAGTTTCGTTGATCTGTTATACTGTTTTTCTGGTTTCTGTTTCATTGATCTCTGCTCTAATCTTTATTATTTCTCTTCTCCTGCTGGTTTAGGTTTTATTTGCCATTCTTTCTCCAGCTCCTTTAGGTGTAAGGTTAACTTGTGCATTTGGGATTTTTCTATTTTTTTGTGAGGCTTGGATGGCTATGTATTTCCCCCTTAGGACAGCCTTTTCAGTATCCCATAGGTTGTGGACTGAAGTGTTTTCATTCTCATTAGTTTCCATGAATTGTTTAAGTTCTCCTTTAATTTCCTGGTTGACCCAATCATTCTTGAGCAGGATGCTCTTTAACTTCCAAATGTTTGAATTCCTTCCAAATTTCTTGTGGTTGAGTTCCAGTTTCAAGGTATTGTGGTCTGAAAATCGGCAGAGAATATTCTCAGTCTTTTGGTATCAGTTGAGACCTGATTTGTGACCCAGTATTTGGTCTATTCTGGAGAAAGTTCCATGTGCACTCGAGAAGAATGAGTATTCTGTTGTTTCAGGATGGAATGTTCTGTATATATCTACGAAGTCCATCTGGTCCAACATGTCATTCAAAGCTCTTGTTTCCTTGTTTATCTTCTGCTTGGATGATCTGTCCATTACTGAGAGTGGAGTGTTGAGGTCTCCTACTATTAATGGATTATTATCAATATGATTCTTTATTTTGGTTAACAGTTGTCTTATGCAGTTGGCTGTTCCCATGTTGGGGGCATAGATATTTACAATTGTTAGATCTTCTTGTTGGATAGACCCTTTAAGTATGATATAGTGTCCCTCTACAACTCTTTCTACTGTTTTTAGTTTAAAATCGAATTTGTCTGTTATGAGGATTGCTTCCCCAGCTTTCTTTTGAGGCCCCTTAGCATGGTACATAGTTCTCCACCCCTCACTTTCAATCTGGAGGCATCTTTAGGTCTAAAATGGGTGTCTTGTCAACCACATATAGATGGGTCCTGCTTTTTTATCCAATCTGAAACCCTGTGTCTTTTCATGGGAGCATTCAGCCCATTTGCATTCAGAGGAACTATTGAAAGACATGAATGTAGTCCCATTGTATTGCCTGTAACGTCCCTGTTTCTATAGATTTTCTCTGTTTCTTTCTGGTCTATGTGACTCTTGGGGTCTCCCTTCCCTTACAAAATCCTCCTTAATATTTCTTACATGGCTGGCTTGCTGGTCTCATGTTCTTTCAGATTCTGCCTGTCCTGAAATGTCTTTATCATCCTACCCATCCTGAATGACAGCCTTGCTGGATAAAATGTTCTTGGCTGCATGTTCTTTTCATTTAGTACCCTGAATATGTCTTGTCAGCCCTTTCTGGCTTGCCAGGTCTCTGTGGACAGGTCTGATGTTATTCTGATGTTCCTCCATCCATATGGAAGGAACCTCCTCTCCCTCGCTATTCTTGGGATTCTTTCCTTGGCTGTAAAATTTGGAAGCTTCACTATTATAGGTTGGGGTGTTGATCCCTTTTTATTGATTTTGGTAGCAATCCTCCCTGCCTCTTGGACTTGAATGCTTGTTTCTTTTCCCAGATTAGGGAAGTTCTCAGCTACGATTTGCTGAAATATACCTTCTAGCCCTCTTTGTCTCTGCACACCCTCAGGAATCCCAATAATTTTTTTTTCTCCAGAATCCTAATTCTGTTTTTATTTATTTATTTATTTTAATTTTATTTTTTTTAATGATTTTTTATTATATTATGTTAGTCACCATACAGTACATCCCCGGTTTCCGATGTAAGGCTCGATGATTCATTAGTTGTGTATAACACCCAGTGCACCATGCAATACGTGCCCTCCTTACTACCCATCACCGGTCTATCCCATTCCCCACCCCCCTCCCCCTCTGAAGTCTCAGTTTGTTTCTTGAGTCCATAGTCTCCATGTGTTTGTTCCCCCTTCTGATTACCCCCCCTTTCTTTATCCTTTCTTCCCCTACTGATCATCCGTTCTTATGTTCCATAGATGAGAGAGAATCATATGATAAGTTGTCTTTCTCTGCTTTGACTTATTTCACTTAGCATTATCTCCTCCAGTGCCGTCCATGTTGTAGCAAATGTTGAGAACTCGTTCTTTCTGATAGCTGAGTAATATTCCATTGTATATATGGACCACAAATTCTTAATCCAGTCATCTGTTGAAGGGCATCTCGGCTCCTTCCACAATTTAGCTATTGTGGACATTGCTGCTATGAACATTGGGGTGCATATGGCCCTTCTCTTCACTACGTCTGTATCTTTGGGGTAAATACCCAGTAGTGCAATGGCTGGATCATAGGGTAGCTCAATTTTTAACTTTTTAAGGGACCTCCACACTGTTTTCCAGAGTGGCTGTACCAACTTGCATTCCCACCAACAATGTAGGAGAGGAATCCCAATAATTCTGATATTGGAACTTTTCATGGTATCATTAATCTCTCCAACCCTTTTCTCTTGTGCTACTAGTAGCCTATCTCTGTTTTCCTCAACTTCCTTCCTTTCCATCAGCTTATCTTCTAGATCACTAATTCTCTCTTCTACCTCATGTACCCTGGCTGTTAGAGTATCCAGTTTAGACTGCATCTCATTCGTAGCATTTTTTAGTTTGGCCTGATTTGATCTCATTTCTGCTCTTAGAGATTCTATATTGTCACTAATGCTTTTTAAAGCTAAGCTATTGACTTTATGATTCCTATCCTGAATTCTATGTCTGACATCTTGCTTATATTCATATCCATTAGTTTGTGGGAGAGGACATTTTCTCTGGTTCTTTTCTGTATTGAGAGTTCCTCCTCCTAGTCATTCTGTTGAGGGATGGTTGAGTGAATGAGCAGAGTCCAAAATATCAACCAAGACCCAAGCAATATGCACCTTAGCAAAATCCGGCATTGTCAGAAGCCACCACCGAAAAATAAATCCAAAATGAAACACAAGAATAAAGTTAAAAGACTAAGAAAAATTAAAAAAAGGGGAGAGGGGAAGGGGGTCTATAATCTCTCAGTGTGGAGAAAAAGGGTGTTTTAGTTATTACTGGGTGTTTTTTGGTCTGTTTGTTAGAGGACACTACTTCCCAAAATTACAAGGAAAGTAAAACTTTTATATATATATATAAAAAAGTTGAATAGTGAAAGAAAAACTACAATAAAGTGTATAACTATAAAGAATATAAGTTTGAAAAGATACAAGTTTAAAAGCTACTATGGGGGGGAGGAGTTAAGATGGTGGAGGAGTAGGGGTCCCCTTGTTCAGCTGATCCCCTGAGTCGAGCTGGATAGGTACCAGACCATCCGGAATACCCAAGGAATCAGCCTAAGATGCAGGAAGATACAAGAGCAGGGGCGCCTGGGTGAGCACAGCGGTTAAGCGTCTGCCTTCGGCTCAGGGTGTGATCCCAGCGTTATGGGATCGAGCCCAACATCAGGCTCCTCTGCTATGAGCCTGCTTCTTCCTCTCCCACTCCCCCTGCTTGTGTTCCCTCTCTCACTGTCCGTCTCTATCCTGTCGAATAAATAAATAACATCTTAAAAAAAAAAAGCCCCAAGAGTGATAGAGAACAGAAAGTCACAATCTATAGAAACAAAGACTTTACTGGCAACATGACATCATTAAAATCATAATTCTCAATAATCAGTCCAATGTAAATGGCTTAAATGCTCCCATAATGCCACAGGGTTGTAGATTGGATAAAAAGACATGATCCATTCATTTGCTGTCTAGAAGAGACTCATTTTGAACCTAAAGATACATCCAGACTGAAAGTGAAGGGATGGAAAACCATTTTTCATGCCAATGGACCTCAAAAGAAAGCTGGGGTAGCAATTCTCATATCAGACAGATTGGATTTTAAACTAGACTATTGTTAGAGATACAGAAGGGCACTATATTATTCTCAAAGGATATATCCAACAAGTGGATATGACAATTATAAATATATATGCCCCCAACAGGGGAGCAGCAAGATACACAAGCCAACTCTTAACCAGAATAAAGAGACATATCAATAATAATAGATTAATAGTAGGGGACCTCAACACTCCAATATCAGCAATAGATAGATCACCTAGGCAGAAAATCAACAAAGAAAGAAGAACTTTGAATGCCATACTAGATGAGTTGGACCTCATAGATATATATAGAACACTACACCCCAGAACCAAAGAATATTCATTCTATTCTAATGCCCATGGAACATTCTCAAGAATAGACCATGTTCTGGGACACAAAACAGGTCTCAACCGATACCAAAGACTGAAATTATTCCCTGCATATTCTCAGACCACAATGCTTTGAAATTGAACTCAACCACAAGGAAAAATTTGGAAGAAACTGAAACACTTGGAGACTAAGAACCATCCTGTTCCAGAATGATTTGATAAACCAGGAAATCAAAAATCAATTTAAGCAATTTATGGAGACCAACGAGAATGAAAACACAACAGTCCAAAACCTATGGGATACTGCAAAGGCAGTCGTAAGGGGGAAATACATAGCCATCCAAGCCTCACTCAAAAGAATAGAAAAATCAAAAATGCAGTTTTTATATTCTCACCTCAAGAAGCTAGAACAGCAACAGAGGGACAGGCCTAATCCATGCACAAGGAAGCATTTGACCAAGATTAGAGCAGAAATCAATGAGTTAGAAACCAGGAGTACAGTAGAGCAGATCAACAAAACTAGAAGCTGGTTCTTTGAGAGAATCAATAAAATTGACAGACCACTGGCAAGACTTATCTAAAAGAATAGAGAAAGGACCCAGATTATTAAAATTACGAATGAAAAAGGAGAGGTCACAAGGAACACCATTGAAATTGGAAGGATTATTAGAAATTTTTATCAACAGCTATATGCCAATAAATTAAGCAATCTGGAAGAGATGGAATCCTTCCTGGAAACCTATAAACTACCGGAGATTGAAACCGGAAGAAATTGATTTCTTAAACAGGCCAATTAATTATGAAGAAATTGAGTCAGTGATAAACAACCTTCCAAATAACAAAACTCCAGGCCCGGACGGTTTTCCTGGGGAATTCTACCAAACATTCAAAGAAGAAATAATACCTATTCTCCTAAAGCTATTTCAAAAAATAGAAACAGAAGGAAAGCTACCAAACTCAGTCTATGAGGCCAATATTACCTTGATCCCCAAACCAGGCAAAGACCCCCTCAAAATTGAGAATTACAGCATAAAAGCCATCTATGAAAAGCCTACAGCAAATATTATACTCAGAGGGGAAAAGCTGGAAGCCTTTCCCTTAAGATCAGGAATACGACAAGGATGCCCACTCTCACCGTTATTATTCAATATAGTACTAGAAGTCCCTGCAACAGCAATCAGAAAACAAAAAGGTATCAAAGGTATCCAAATCGTCAGAGAAGAAGTCAAAATGTCTCTCTTTGCAGATGACATGATACTCTATATGGAAAACTCAAAAGAATCCACGCCCAAACTATTAGAAGTTATAGAGCAATTCAGTAATGTAGTGGGATACAAAATCAATGCTCAGAAATCAGTTGCATTTCTATACACGAATAACGAGACTGAAGAAAGAGAAATTAGGGAATCCATCCCATTTACAATAGCACCAAAAACCATAAGATAATCTCGGGAATCAACTTAACCAGGTAAAGGATCTATACTCTAGAAACTACAAAACACTGATGAAAGACATTGATGAAGACAGAAAAAGATGGAAAAATATTCCACGCTCATGGATTGGAAAAATAAACATAGTTAAAATGTCTATGCTACCCAGAGCAATCTATACTTTCAATGCCATCCCGATCAAAATACCAATGACATTTTTCAAAATGGGGAAGAAACAATCCTAAAATTAGTGTGGAATCAGAAAACACCCCGAATCTCAATGGAAATGTTGAAAAAGAAAAACAAAGCTAGGAGCATCTTGTTGCCTGATTTCAAGCTATACTACAAAGCTGTGATCACCAAGACAGCATGGTACTGGCACAGAAACAGACACATAGACCAATGGAACAGAATAGAGAAACCAGAAATGGACCCTCGGCTCTTTGGGCAACTAATCTTTGATAAAGCAGGAAAAAACATCCAGTGGAAAAAAGACAGTCTCTTCAATCAATGGTGCTGGGAAAATTGGACAGCTACATGCAAAAGAATGAAACTTGACCACTCTCTCACACCATACACAAAGATAAACTCCAAATGGATGAAAGACCTCGATGTGAGACAGGAATCCATCAAAATTCTAGAGGAGAACATAGGCAGCAACCTCTACGACATTGGCCACAGCAACTTTTTTCATGACACATCTCCAAAGGCAAGAGAAACAAAAGAGAAAATGAACTTATGGGACTTCATCAAGATAAAAAGCTTCTGCACAGCCAAGGAAATAGTCAAAAAATAAGAGGCAGCCCACAGAATGGGAGAATATATTTGCAAATGACACTACAGATAAAAGACCGATATCCAAGATCTACAAAGAACTTCTCAAACTCAATACACGAGAAACAAATAAACAAATCATAAAATGGGCAGAAGATATGAACAGACACTTTTCCAATGATGACATACAAATGGCTAACAGACACATGAAAAAATGTTCAAAATCATTAGCCATCAGGGAAATTCAAATCAAAACCACACTAAGATACCACCTTATGCCAGTTAGAATGGCAAAAATTGACAAGGCAAGAAACAACAATTGCTGGAGAGGATGTGGAGAAAGGGGATCCCTCCTACATTTTTGGTGGGAATGCAAGTTGGTACAGCCACTCTGGAAAACAGTGTGGAGGTCCCTTACAAAGTTAAAAATTGAGCTACCCTATGACCCAGCCATTGCACTACTGGGTATTTACCCCAAAGATACAGATGTAGTAAAGAGAAGGGCCATATGCACCCCAATGTTCATAGCACCATTGTCCACAATAGCCAAATCGTGGAAGGAACCTAGATGCCCTTCAAGAGATGACTGGATTAAGAAGTTGTTGTCCATATACACAATGGAATATTACTCAGCTATCAGAAAAAACGAGTTCTCAACATTTGCTGCAACACGGACTGCACTGGAGGAGATAATGCTAAGTGAAATAAGTCAAGCAGAGAAAGACAATTATCATATGATTTCTCTCATCTATGGAACACAAGAACTAGGAAGATCAGTAGGGGAAGAAAGGGATAAAAAAAGGGGGGTAATCAGAAGGGGGAATGAAACATGAGAAACTATGGACTCTGAGAAACAAACTGAGGACTTCAGAGGGGAGGGGGGTGGGGGAATGGGATAGACCGGTGATGGGTAGTAAGTAGGGCAGGTATTGCATGGTGCACTGGGTGTTATACGCAACTAGTGAATCATCGAACTTTACGTCAGAAAAAAAATTATTTACTGAAGTTAACCAAAAAAATATAAAAATAAAAATTAGAAGTTAATATAAAAAACTGAGAAAATAAGAAAATAAATGAAAAAATACCCATAATAATAAAGAATAAAAGTACAAAGGAGGCTAGATATTTTTCCCTAGACCTGAATCTTTGCATCCCTCTATGATCAGTAAACTTTGTGTGAGTAAGTTGTTTGTGCCAGTCCTCTGGGGAAGGGGTCTGTTGTGCTGATTCTCAGGTGGACTTGTAGTAGTGGAAATGTGCCTCCAGAGCATAAGGAAGCATGGCTTGGTGTAAGTGGCTCCAGACTCCACTAGGTGGAGCATTTTTGCTCCCTAAAGTCTTTCAGCACTGATGGGCAGGATGAATATGGTGGCACCCCATTTTCTAGCCCTGGAGCTCAAAAATCACACCCTCCACTCTTTAGTGAGCCCTCAGAGAAGAGCAATCAGTCATTCTTGTCTCCCTGGTTTCGTCAGAACCCTGTGCTCACGCTGCCTGTATCTGAGCTTTTTTATTTCAAGTGTGTGACTGAGTTTCAAAACTACAACTTTTAGGGACTCCTGTGGCATGGGCCTGCATTGTTCCTCCTGAGGAGTGTCTCCCCATGCTTCTGCCATTTGCTGGGCCTGTCCCAGGAAAGGTCGCCTCACTACACAGTGGTTCACAGTTTATGGCAACACAGAGCAGAGAGCCAGCACCTAGATTCTCTGTTCTCAGCCAGCTTCCATGCTCCTATGCCTGGGAACAGTGCAGCACTTAGGCACCACCCATTCTTCTTATGACCAAGGGGATCCTGAGACCATGGTGTCACACCTGGGATTCTGCCCTGCTTCACCATCTGAGTACCTTTAAGCCAGGAATGTCCCCTACTGTAGCCAACTTTTAAAAGTTCTGATACCGTGCTCTCTTTCAGGTGCTCAGAATGATTTGAAATCTAGCTGTATTTGAGGGACAAGACAAGCTTAGGATTCCTCTAATCCTCCACCATCTTAACTCCTCCTGGAAATGTATCTTTTTAGCATCAGCTGATATCACTTTATGTTTTCATGGTGGCCTGAATGATTCAGGAGAGGAGAATTGCAATAACACAGTCTGAGTAGGTGAGAGTGGGTGGGTTCCAGTGTACCCAGTAGGGTTGCAGGCAGGTGTGTACTTGGGAGGCTGGACATTTTATTCTCATTCCTTCCAGTTTTGACAGTGTGTCAATCCTGGGACTTTTGCTCTTGGAGACATTCATCACCCTCACTTTACTCATCTCTAAATCTCAGTTTCTGGCTCCTGCTTGGGCTCCCAGGTCAGCACCTTCCCGCTGAGTTTGGGAAGCTCTACTGGGAGATTGAAGGAGGTACAGGGGGAAAGCTGGTACTTCTCCACATTCCACTCTGCTTTGGGGGGCATCTCTTCTGGGGCTACAGCTTCTTCCAGAAAGGCTTAGCATAGTTTCTGCCCTCATCTTCTCCCTCTGCTCCTCGGCTATGCTGGGTTGGAAATTTTTCTGCTTCTGCTAATCTCTAGCCTCTGGTTAGTATCTCACCATGTCCATCTCCTGTGTAACCAGTTTTTATGATTAGGTATTCAGAGAAGCTTCTATTTCCTTCTTGAACCCTGGCTGATTCAGTTAGTGAAGGAAGGAAGAGGCAAAGGCAACAGGTGAGATTGAAAAGGAAGGAGGACTTATGGGTGTTAGAGGAGGGATGTGGAGGAGAACAGGAGTGACAATTGCCTTGGGAGATGTGTTAAAATCACTGGGCAGTTCTAGGACCCAGTGGGAACATTGCATATGGAGGTCATATGGGAATGTCAGGACCACAGAGGGTTCTCCATGGCTACAGTCAGCTGCTTGGATGGTGGCACAGGGCAGGAAAGCCACTGTTTTGAATTTTGTCATGGGTGGCGGAAAGACCCCGGGGTAGCCCCCATGATCCTCATTGTCTGGTGGTCATGCCCTTGTGTGATCCCCTCCCCTGAGTAAGGTTAGGACCTGTGACTTGCTTCCAACCAATAGAATATGGCAAAGATGGTGGATGGGATGTCAGTCCTGTGGTTGTGTTACATTATGTAAAATTTTGCCTTGCTAGTTGACTCACTTTGGAGACTGTCATTGTTCTTGATGAAGTGAACAGACATGTTTGGGGATTCCACATGGCACAAAACTGCAGGAAGCCTGTAGAAGGTGAGGGTGGCTTCTGAGAGCTCAGTGTGGTCTCTAGTCAATTGCTAGCAAGAAGCCAGGGCCTTCAGTTCTGTAGCACCAGGAATTGGATTTTGCCAACATTGAGTCATATTTGAAACAGATTTTTTTCCCCTAGTTGAGCCTCTAGATGAGAACACAACCTGATCACAACTTGAGATCCTAAGTAAATGATCCAGCAAAGCCTGCTCCAGCCCTGGACCCACAGAAACTCTGAGATTATAAACGTCTTGTTCTAAGCTACTGATTTTATAGTAATTTGTTATGCAGCAGTAGAAAACTCACACATCAAGTGAGCTTGACATAATGACTTGGGGCAAATAAGCGGAGAGTGTTTCCTGGACTATGGAATCTCAGCTGGGAAGGGGAGTGGGGACAGGGGGTGTTTGGCTGATATGGAAGCAGACAAGCTCCTTGCCAGTGAAGTGATCACATAACTGAGAGCCTAGGTGGTGGGAAGCATCATCTCTGTAGTTGTTGAAACCAATATATTACAAGAGTGATAGAGAGCCTTGGGTTATAGAGGTAAGAGAAAGTGGATCACAAGCTAGGACTCAGATCTTCAAAGAATGAAGAGACAGGGCCAGGAATATAGATAGTTGTAGTAAGGGATTGGTGGGGCATTCCAATGGCATGTTCTATGAAGCAGCTGGAGTACTTTAGGGAGGGGAGAAGATGGCAGTGGAAAATAAGGAGAAGACCTTTCCAAACTGTCTGCAGGACTAATTACATGATTTGTGGAGTCCTGTGAAAAATGCAAATGTAGGGCTTCTTGTTCAAAAGGCAGGAAAAAAGTGATGTTAACAATACTAAAATATAAAGCTTTTTCCTTCTTTCATAGCCCTTTCTTGACTTGTCACAGTATTTTAAAATTGCTACTTACTATCGTTATTCTAAGTAAGGAAAAATTAAAAATCTAAATGATTAGCATGAAAGTCATCATATATCGTTATTGTGAAGCATCATTTTAAATGCAAATATAAATTTTTTTTTTGAAATTTTTTGAACGGGTGTTGGATTTTGTCAAATGCTTTTTGTGTGTTTTGTTGTTTAGTCAATATACTATATTTCAGGAATCAGGTTTTGGATATTAAACTCACTTTGCATTCCTGAACAAATCACAATTGTTCACAATGTGTGATCTTTATTATACGTTGGCAGGATTTGGTTTCCTAATATTTTGTTAAGGATTTTTGCATCTATTTTCATGAATAGTATTTCTTTGAAACTTTAAGTTTGTGTTTTAAAATTTATTTATTTATTTATTTATTTATTTATTTATTTATTTATTTATTTATATGGCTTTCCTTTCTTGTGATAGCTCTGTCTGGTTTTGGTATCAGGACAATATTGGCCTTAATAGATTGGGTTGCAACGTGTTTCCCTCCTCCTCTGTTCTCTGAAAAAGTTTGTGTAGGATTGGTGTTCTTCTTTAAATAGCTGATAGAATTCACCAGTGGAGCCATCTGGGCCTGGACTTTTCTTTTTGAGTAGGTAAATCTTGTCAGATGTTCTATTTCTTTTTGAATCAATTTTGGTAACTGTGTCTTTTTGGAATTTTTTCATCTGCGTTATATAATGTGTTGGTATAAAGTTGTTTATAGTATCCCTCAAAACCCTTTGTATATCTGTAGGGTGGGTTGGTTCTAATGAAATAACACATTCCTGTAGGTCTCCTCTACTCTCGATACTGTACTACAGCACTCCTTCACTTTAGCGTTTAACTTGTGGGTAGAATCAGGAAAGTTGTACAATTTGTATTCTGCAGTTCATCCATGCATGTGGATTTTGTTCTTACTAGACAATGGAAACATTGCATGAAACTAACTTAAATGTTTTTTACTTTACTTTTTGATACAGGCACATTCTACTAACACTCTGCCTTCTCCTTACTGATGAGTGAGTCACAAATAGTGGTGGGCCCACGTATTGTACCCATTCTACCTATAGTCATGTACATTGCTTCTCAATGTTACAAATCCTGCTCAACCAAAGCTCATGATGAATTTTGGCTTCATAGCAACCCTTGATAACAAAACATCCTGCTGCAAATCAAAGATCATTGCTGGGGTAATGGGATCCTGGCAAATTAAAAGAATAAAATGTTAATGGTTAGAAATATAATCCAAAGAGTAAGACCCCATAACCTTTCAGTTTTACTTTCAATTACTTGAATTACTTTCAATGAGTAATTGTTCTCATTTTTATAATAGGTATTATTATTTTCTCATTGCAAAAGTATTAATTTGCTGGATGCAAAAACCCATAAAACCATAGCATACACAGAAATAAAGGAGAAAGCCATCACCACCCAGAGGTAGTCATGTTTTGGAGGCTGGTCTTTTTGGTCTTCTGTTCTATGCATATGCTCTGTATATATTCATTTCAAGAAAAATATCCTAGTTTATCAATGTTTTTTCTGTATTCTTTTTTTAAAATATTTTTTATTATATTATGTTAGTCACCATACAGTACATCCCTGGTTTTTGATGTAAAGTTTGATGATTCATTAGTTGAGTCAATCAGTATCCCTTTAGAGTGTTTTTAATTGCGTAGTATTTCATACTATGCACATATTACAACTTACTTAACTAGCGCTTTCTTGTTGAATACTTAGGTCATGGCTAGTGTGAAATATGTTGCAATGTTCATCCTTGGATATGAGCATACACTGTTTCCCATATGATATTAGAATGCTGGAACACTGGAAAGGTCTCATTATAAGAGGCCAAAAAATAACAAGGGTAGAGAGAGACTGAATGGATTCCCTATGGATTCCCCAGGGTGCAAATAACATTCCCAGTTTGCTTTTCATCAACAGTGGTTTCTTTTTGGCTGACCTAGTGAGAAGAGTGACAACGGAACATGCATCTAGAGAACAAAGATGGTGGGCTTACCTCTGGTGTGCTGGAGATGGAGCTACATCAGACATCTGGTCTCATGTGTGCTGTCCTGGAAAGGCCAGAGCTGGCAGGACCTTCTACCAGCAACTGCAGGCTACAGCAGGGAGTCAACAGGGGAGACCCGTCAATCCCCTACCCCAGCAGGGCAGCTGGGAAGAGCTGCTGGGCTTCTGTGGACCGAGATTTTGATTCATTCCTCACAGAGCAGAGGTGAGCTTATAATCTTATCTTGTAAATGTGGAATTCACAAATATTGGATTTCTGTGAGCATAGTTTCCCCATTTTTTGTGGGAACATTTTCAGATATTATGCAAGAAATGCAAGAATCTTTCTAGCACTTTCCTGGCTTGTTTTTAATGAATGCTCTTTCTAATATTGGCTAAACATAACTCCAAAAGATAATAAAAATAGAGATTATAGCATGAAATTTGCATTTACTATAAAATTTACTATATTATTTTAAGGCATTAAAAGTATTATATGACTTTAAAAAGGATATATATTTACATGCTTATATATATACAATATGCTTATTATACATATATATCTATATCTATATATACATATCTATATCACCACCCAGTTGCCCCTATTTATGTTTTTTTTTAAAGTAAAGTATTTAATATGATTGCATTTGTTAATCTTCCATGGTTTTGTGCTCTTTTTTGGGGTTAATATTTTTAAGCTCAGATATTTTTAAGAACTCCATTTCCCCTCTGATTTCATAAAATTTTTCTCCTGTTTTCTAAAGGTTTTAAACTTAGCTCTTCATATTTAGCTCCTTTACCAACCTGGAATTTATTTTCATTTTTATTTTATTTTTTAAAAATTTTTATTATGTTAGGAATTTATTTTTAAATCTCCCTTTCTTCCCCTCTCTTCTTCTGTCCTTCCCTCCTTAGTACTTAAAAATATAATAATACATACAAAAAAACCCAGTACAGTTTTTAATAGAAATTTAAGGTCTGAAATGCATGAATAATTAAAGGTAACCCTTGGAAGGTGAAGGAGTACCTCCAGAATTTCCATGTAGGATTGGATTAGGGCAGACTGTGGGGGAAGCTGGGGCTGGAGACATTCTCTGGAAGCTGTGTTGACCTGGTACATCGCTATCTTTTGTCAGAATAATGGTGCAGACCCCAAACACAAACTTCACCATGTGGGTTGTAGGGTGGTGGTCTAACCCCTTATGCCAGTGCAGGTGTGGTGCCAGCTGACTTAGGGGCCCCATGGGCCACCTGCCTTTCATCCTTCCAAAGGCTTCTTCACTCAGGAGTGGAAGCTGGCCATAAGCTTCTGCCACCTCATGTCTGCTAACATCTCACCAGCAGACTGAAGTTCAGGGTCACATCTTGTGCTCTGAGGATCACCAGATAGAATGCAGGTTGCAAATGTCAATTTCAGATAAAAATGAATATTTTGGAGGAAGTTCTTATACTAAAAAATTACTTGTAGTTTATCTGACACCTAATTTGCCTGGGCACTCTATTTTCATTTGCTAAATCTGACCGCCTATTGCTCGGATATGCTCCTCTCTGGAGACTAGAGCTCCAATGGGTCAAAGGTGGCCAGCCATAGCTATGTCCTGTGACAGGCCTGCTGGCTGGGTGGTGCAGGTAGGGTCCACAGGTTGGGAGCAAGGGAATTGAGAGTAGATGGCAGCCAGGAAGCAATGGCCATAGATGAGGACAGGTCCCAGGGCCAGTAGAGATGAGCACTCTTGAGCCTGAACTTCTCCTACCGAGCTTGTTCCAGGAGAGGGAGCACCACTAACCAGGAAATCTGTAGGGACAGCTCACAAAAGACCTGGGAAGATGGCTGTTGGCTACTCTTCCTGTGATGTGGGGCCTTAGGAGAAGGGTCAGCTTGGTGTGAGTGTCTGTGCATGTGGAGGGTGTAGTGCTATCCACACATGTGCACCTAGATCAGCCTCTGAACCAACATGCTCTTCCTGAGCAGGCATGTGCTGGTGTTGTATGGTCACCCCAGATGCATCTTTTTAAAGGTTATTTGAGGTCTTCATTACATTTTGCACTTCTTATTTCATGAAAATAAGTATAAAATGAAAAGAGATATGCTCATATTGGTGATAAAATGTAGAGGTCTTTTAAACCTAATATAGGTAAGGCAAGATGGAAATCACTGGATATGCAAAAAAACCCAACTCTTTAGCCTCAGAGAATTTAAAACTTATTAACTATTACAAGTGAAGAGAATAAAACTAAAGAATGCTATGAGATGCTACAAATACATTGCTTAATATTGTGCTGAAAAGGTAATTTGGGATTTCATATTTTTTAACTCTCTGAGAACAGTCCCCTTGCAAACTGATCATTTGCTGTTAATTCTGAGCAGAAGGGAAGCAGGCAGAGATTTGCAGCCTTCCAGGAAGTCTAGGGACAGTTTCTCAGGTCAGTTACATCACCCATGTACAAAGTGGTTAGTAAGTGCTTTCTTAAAATTATTAAAATCTTTGTGAAATAAGGCAGGGTATAGATAATGTGACTATCATGTCATTAATCCCACCCTGTTTTATATCCTGTAGCTTTATAGAAAGTTCTGAAATCAAATAGTGTGAGTCTTCTAACTTTGTTCTCAATATTGTCTTGGGTATTCTAAACCCTTCGCCTTTCCATATAAATGCTATCATAACTATGTTAATTAAAAAAACTTTGCTGGCATTTTGATTGGAATTGCACTGAATCTATATGATGAGTTTAGGGGAAATTGATATCTTAGTAATACCGAGTATTCTGATCCAGGAAAATAGTATATCTCTCCATTTATTTTGTTCTTATTTATCTCAGCAATGTTTTATAGTTTTCAGTGAACAGGTGTTGGACAAATTTTGTTAGATTTATCTATAAATAGCTCATTTTTGATATTTTTAAATGGTGTTTTAATTAAACATTAATTTACATTTATTCATTGCTAATATATAAAATATAATTGAGTTTTGTACATTGATCTTATATCCTTGCTAAACTCATTTATTCTAGTAACGTTTTTGTTTGTAGATTTTTGTTTGGCTTTTTTAAGTAGATAATCATGTCTGTGAATAGAGACAGTTTTACAAATCAACAACAAAAATCAATTGTCTTTCTATTCACCAGTAATGAATAATCTGAAAATAAAATTAAGAAAACAGTTCCATTCACAAAAACATTAAGAAGAATAGAATTCTTAGGATTGTATTTATCAAAAGAAGTACAAGACTCTTATAAATGAACACCAAATGATTTTTCTGAGAGAAATTAAAGAAGATTTAGATAAATGGAAAGACAGTCAATGTTCATTGATTGGAAAACAATATTATTAAGATAATTTTTCCTAGATTGATTTATAGATTTAACACAATCCCTAAAACAATCTCAGCAGGTTTTTTTTCTTTTCTTTTTTTCTTGAGGGGTGGAAATCAGTGAGATGATCCTAAAATTTATATGGAAAGGCAAAGAATTCAGAATAGGTGAAATAATCTTGAAAATGAAAATGAAGGGGGGTAAACAGAAGGGGGAATGAACCACGAGAGACTATGGACTCTGGGAAACAAACTGAGGGCTTCAGAGGGGAGGGGAGTGGGGGATTGGGATAGGCCAGTGGTGGGTATTAAGGAGGGCACATATTGCATGTTACACTGGGTGTTATATGCAAATAATGAATCATGGAACATTGCATCAAAAACTGGGGATGTACTGTATGGTGACTAATATAACAAAATAAAAATTATTTAAAAAATTTTAAAAAATAAAGGGAAGCATGATAAATCCTTTTGTTGATGGGGAAAAAAAAGAAAATGAAAATGAAATCCACAGACTCCTTTCTTCTAAATTTTGAAACTTGCTTTAGAATAATGATATCAGTAAAATGGCAGAGTAGATGTTCCTAGCTCTTGTTCCCTCACAGAAACATTGAAAAATAAGCAGAAACACTAGAACATTGTCAGAACTATAGAAATCAGTAAAAAAAAAAATTATAGCAACCAAGCAAATGCCGAACCAAGTAAAAGGCAACTTGAAAATGGTAGGAACGTTTGTGGCATTTTTACTTAATCTTGCCCTACTCCTTCCCCATCATGGTGGCAGTCTTTTTTTAAAAATTATTTTTATTAAAGTCAATTAATTTACATATAGTGTGTTGGTTTCAGAGGTAGAGTTCAGTCATGGTGGCAGTCTTAAAGCCATGGCAGACCAATCTTAAAATTTGGTCCCTGGTTCAAGATAGAGAAAAACAGACCTTACTTGCAAATATTGTGTGTGTCTCTTTTAACCTATCTGGGGGCCAGCTGAAGGGCTGACAGAACCTCTCATCTGTTTTACCTAACCTGGAACAGTGTGTGAAAGTGTTGGGCATTGCTTGAAAACACCGTTAGAAGATCTAACAAACTGCAGATGCCTGGGCAGAAGCTTACTTGTTGAGATGTGCAACAGAGTGCCTATTCCCCAGGTGCAAAGCCTGAGAGGTTCTTTGGAAAAGTAGACTATCCAAAAGTACACATATATATTCTAAATTCTTTTAGAAAGCCAAAGATACACACCCAGAAAAGACTAGAGAAGGCCCTGAACTTTTATCTCAAGCTTAACCCTAGTTCCAGTGGAAGACTCACTAAATGTTGATGGAGTACCCCAGAACAGAGCCAATCTGCAAACACTGAGAAAGGTGTTAGTGTTTTTTGTATGTGTATTTTTTCTTTCTTTTTCTTTTTTGGTTTGTTTACTTAAGTTTCTGGCATTCAAAGAAATCTCTGTTAAAACATTAACTGAACATGAGCTAAAGGAAAAGAAACTAGTGATCACACACAAGTAGGAATACAGTTTTTGGGAAAATAGTTAATATAAAATTAAATATAAACATATTTTAATAAATATAAAAAATGCCCAGTTTTCAATAACAAAAAAAAAGACCACAAGGCATATAAAGAAACAGGGGAGCATATCCCATTCAAATGAACAAAAGGAATTGACCGAAACTGTCTTTGAGAAAGCTGACATTAGCTCTACTCCACAAAGACTTTAAAACAACTGTCTTAAATATTGTCAAGGAGCTAAAGGAAAACATGGACAAACAACTAAAGGAAATAAGGAAAATTCCATATGAATCAAATGAGTATATCAATAAAACGATAAAATTAACAAAAAGGAATAAAATTCTGGAGCTTAAAAGTACAATAATTGAAATGAAAACTCATTACAGGGGCTAAATAGCAGATTTGAGAAAGCAGAAGAATCAGTGAACTTGAAGGTAGACAATGGAAACTGTCTAGTCTAAGGAGCTGAAAGGAAAAAGAATGAAGAAATGTGAATAAGGGACCTGTGGGAACCATCAAGCAAAACAGCATATACATTGTTGGAGTTCCAAACGGGATAGAGAAAGGTCCAGAAGAAATATTTTAAGCCATACAAATTTGATGAAATACATGAATCTACAAGTCTGAGAAACTCAATGAACTCCAAGTAAGGTAAACTGAAAGGGACCCATACCAAGATATATTATAATTGAACTGTCAAAAGCCAAAAAACAAAGAGAATTTTGAAAGCAGCAAGAAAGAAGGACTTGTCACAGGTAAGTATTCCTCAATAAGATCCACAGCTGATTTCTCATTGGAAACCACGGAGGCTGGAGGCAGGAGGATGACGTATTTAAAGTGTTGAAAAAACACCTGTGAAACAGAATTCTATATTTAGTGAAAGTGTCCTTCAAAAATTAGGGAGAAATTAAAACATTTCCAGATACACAAAAGCTGAGGGAGTTCACTACTATGAGACCTACCCCACAAGAAATGCTAATAGGAGTCCTTCACACTGAAACGAAAACACACTAGATGGTTACCTGAATCCATATGAAGAAGAAAAGAGCACTAATAAAGGAACCTACACGGGAAAACATAAAACACAGTGTAAATGTGTTTTTTTGTATGTAACCCTTTTATTGTCCCATCTGCTTTATTTATTTATTTTCAATTCCAGTAGAGTCAACATACAGTGCTATATTAGTTTCAGATGTACAATATAGTGATTCAACAATTCTATACTTAGTGTTCATCATGATAAGAGACTCTTAATCCCTTTCACCTTAAATATCTGGTAACCATCAACTTGTTCTTTATAATTAAGAGTCTTTTTTTGGGGCATCTGGCTGGCTCAGTCAGTTAAGCATCTGCCTTTGGCTCAGGTCATGATCTCAGAGTCCTCAGATCAAGCCCCACATTGGTCTCCCTGCTCAGCAGGAAGCCTG
This sequence comes from Ursus maritimus, assembly GCF_017311325.1. Taxonomy (NCBI): domain Eukaryota; kingdom Metazoa; phylum Chordata; class Mammalia; order Carnivora; family Ursidae; genus Ursus; species Ursus maritimus. The sequence goes on from NW_024425230.1 coordinate 618,296, forward strand.
CTTCTCCCTCTCCCTCTGCTGCTCTCCCTGCTTGTGCTCCCCCCCATTAAATAGATAAATAAATAAAATCTTTTTAAAAAGTCTTTTTTGGTTTGTCTTTTTTCTTCATTTGTTTTGTTTCTTAAGTTCTAAATATGAGTGAAATTATATGGCATTTGTCTTTCTCTAACTGAATTATTTCACTTAGCATTATGCTATCTAGATCCATCCTTGCAAAAGGCAAGATTTCATCCTTTTTTATGGCTGAGTAATAGATGGACTTCTTCTTTATCTATGAATATATCAGTGGACACGTGGGCTGCTTCCATAATTTGGCTGTCATAGGGCTACATATAACTTTTCAAATTAGTATTTTTGTATTCTTTGGGTAAATATCCAGTACTGGAATTACAGGATCATATGGTAGTTCTATTTGAATTATTTTGAGGAATCTTCATACTGTTTTCCACAGTGGCTGCACCAGTTTGCACTCTCACCAACAGTGCACAAGGGTTACTTTTTCTCCACATCCTCACCAACACTTATTTCTTTCTCATCAGCTTTAAATGATGATTGCATAAACCAGTAATTATAAATCTGTGGTGGAGGTTATATAATGTATAAAAGTATAATATGTGGCCCATAATAATATAAAATACTTGAGGGAACACTTATATAGGAACACATTTTTGTTTATAATTGAAATTAAGTTGATACTAATTCTAACTAGATTATTTTAAGATGATACTGGAATCTGGAAAGAACATAAAAGATGGAAAATAAATAATATGCTGGTAAACAAAGAATGGGCTAGCCAAAAAAATCAAAGAGGAAATTAAAAAAAAATACATGGAGACAAATGAAAATGAAAACACAACAGTCCAAAATCTTTGGGATGCAGCAAAAGAAGTTCTAAGAGGAAAGCTTATAGCAGGACAGCCCTACCTCAAGAAGGAAAAAAAAAAAAACAAAACAACAAAACAAAACAAAAACAAAAAAACCCTCAAATAAACAACCTAACCTTGCACCTAAAAGAGCTAGAAAAAGAAGAACAAAACTTAAAGCCAGTAGAAGGAGGGAAATAATAAAGATTAGAGCAGAAATAAATGAAATAGAGACTAAAAAACCCATAGAACAGGTCAATAAAACCACGAGCTAGTTATCTGAAAAGATAAACAGAAGATAAACCTTTAGCCAGACTTATCAACAAAAAAGAGGACACAAATAAAATCAGAAATGAAGGAGGAGAGACAATAACCAATGCCACAGAAATACAAAGGATGATAATATTATGAAAAATTATATGGCAACAACTGGGACAACTTATAAGTGATTAATAAATCCCTAGAAACATATAGACTCTCAAAACTGAAGCAGGAAAAAATGTAAAATTTGAACAGACTGATTACTAGCAATGAAATTGAATCAGTAATGAAAAAACTCCCAAGAAAAAAGTTGAGAACCAGATGGCTTCACAGATGAATTTTATCAAACATTTAAAAAAGAATGAACATGTATTCTACTCAAACTATTCCAAAAAATAGAACAGGAAGGAAAACTTCCAAATTCATTCCATGAAGCCAGCATTACCCTGATGGTACACTAGAAAATATCTGTTTGATTCAAAAGAATGCAGTAATGGAGAAATTGAGAAACAAAAGGCATGAAAATCTATAGACAAGAAATACCCACATGACAGATAAATCCTGCATTTCAGTAGTAACATTAAATGTAAATGGATTAAACACTTCAATAAAAAGGTAAAATTGGTGAAAAGAATATAATAAATGATGCAAGGATATCCTATCCCACACCCCCCCCTCCAGGTTTGATTAGACCAGTTTATAGGAAACCAGATTAATTACAGATTACTGGCTAATTACAAAGGTTATTAAAGGATGTGAATGAAGAGATATGAGGAACAAGGTCCTGAATGCAGGAGCTTCTTTCTCTATGGAGTTTGGGGACTCCCAAACAGGGATGCATTCTGGTTCACCAACTTGCAGTCTTTCCAAACCCTGTCTTTTTGGGTTTTCATGGAGGCTTCAAGGCATGGTTGATGAAATCATTGGCCATGGTGACTAATTCAAACTCTAGTCCCTCTCCCCTCCTGAGAGATCAGGAAGTGGGACTGAAAGTTCCAACCCTCTAAGCATGATTATTTCCCCTAGCGGCCAACCACCCATCCTTAGGGGATTTCTAAAAATAATCTCATTAACATAAGCTTATTAGTGATTAAAAGTAGCTTGTTTATGAATAACAAGACACTCATTTCGGAGGAGTTAAGATGGTGAAGGAGTAGGGGTCCCCTTTTTCACCGGTCCCCTGAGTCAAGTTGGATAGGTACCAGACCATCCGGAACACCCACGGAATCAGCCTGAGATGCAGGAAGGTACATCTGGATCTCTACAAATGAACATCTCCAGCGCTGAGTATTGAGGTATAAAGCGGGGAGCCGTGAAGCTGCGCACAGATATCGGAAGATAAACGGAAGCGGGAGGGAGCCATGGCATGCAGGTGTCGGGAATCGGTAGCCATCTGCACTGGGGAGTGGGAGGACTCGCGGACCGACCGGCACCCAAGAGAGAGCAGACTGAGACTGTGAGCTGGGAAACCCGTGTGACCAGTCTGAAAACCGGAGCTCTGGAGTGCACGAACCACACTGAAATGGAGCTCCGGAGCGCATGGGGGCGGCTGGCAGCTGGCGGTGTTAGAAACACAAAGGACAGAGATGTGCTGGCCCTGGAAGTGAGGGCTGGCACGCCGGCTGTGGGGTGCACATCCTGGGATGCTGCAGGGTTTAACAGCACCAACGGAAACAAAGTTAAAGTGGCCAGAGTGGCCCAGTGGAGAACGGGCCGCAATCCCTCTGTTCTGAGACAGAGGCTGGGATTCGGCTACTGCTGCTCTGACTCTCAGAAGAGGCACAGCAAACCGCCAGGGAAAGCCGCCAGAGAACAAAAGCCTGGAAATACTGGCTCACAATGTGCCCATCCCCAACCCCCCTTGCAGGGGACACGGAGACTCTACCCAAACAGGGTTGCCTGAGTATTGGCACGGCAGGCCCCTCCCCCAGAAGGCAGGCTGAAAAATCAAGAAGCCCACATCCCTATGGTCCCTATAGAACAAGTGCACACTGCCTGGGTCCTGGTCAATAATTTGGGCTCTGGACAACCCCACAACCTCTCCTCATCAGAATGACGAGAAGGAGAAATCACCCCAGCAAAAAAAAGACAAGGAGTCTGTGGCCTCTTCCACAGAACTAATGGATATGGATATAACCAAATTATCAGAAATGGAGTTCAGCGTAACAATGGTCAAGATGATGTGTAGACTTGAAAAAAATATTAACAAAAATATTAACAAGAATATAGAATCGGTAAGGGCAGAAATGACAGCAAATCTGGCAGAAATTAAAAATTCTATGAATCAAATGCAGTCAAAACTAGATGCTCTGATGGCCAGGGTAAAGAAGAAAAAGAGGAACAGCAAGGACTTTGTACACAGTCCCACATCCCTGACACTAGAGCATATCCAAGCTGTGCAGAACTGGAAATTTCCACAACATAGAGGGCTTTAACCAAAAATAAATAAAGAAATAAAAATACAGAAGTATAAATACAGAATTAATATAAAAGGTACAAAGGTATAGAAGTATGATTTATTATGAGAAAAATAAATCACTGCACTTTATACGAGACTTGGGATCTTCTGAGCCCTCTGAGGCAATTCACAAGAAATGCCTTCTCGGACCTGCTTCCTGCTTGCAAACTGGAGGCAGAAAACTCTCCACACCCATGTCACAGGACAAACCTACGCCACGTCACGTCATAGTGCATTTCGCAAATATTAGATGCAAGGATACAGTATTGAAAGCGGCCAGGGCAAAGAAATTTCTCACGTACCAAGGCAAAGGCATCAGAATTACGTCAGACCTGTCTACACAGACCTGGAATGAGAGAAAGGGTTGGGGGGGGGCATTTTTAAAGCTCTTTCAGAGAAAAACATGCAGCCAAGGATTCTTTATCCAGCAAGGCTGTCATTCAGAATTGATGGAGAGATAAAGACCTTCCAGAATCGCCAGTCATTGACCAATTTCATAACCACAAAACCAGCCCTACAGGAGATATTAAGGGGGATTCTATAAAGGTAAAAAGGCTCCAAGAGGGATACAGAACAGAAAGTCACAATCTATAGAAACAAAGACTTTACAGGCAACATGGCATCATTAAAATCATATCTCTCAATAATCAGTCTCAATGTAAATGGCCTAAATGTTCCCATAAACGAAACAGGGTTGCAGATTGGATAAAAAGACATGACCCATCCATTTGCTGTCTACAAGAGACTCATTTTGAACCTAAAGATACATCGAGACTGAAAGTAAAGGGATGGAATACCATCTTTTATGCCATTGGACCTCAAAAGAAAGCTGGGGTAGCAATTCTCATATCAGACAGATTGGATTTTAAACTAAAGACTATAGTTAGAGACACAGAAGGGCACTATATTATTCTTAAATGATGTATGCAACAAGTGGATATGACAATTCTAAATATATATGCCCCCAACAGGGGAGCAGCAACATACACAAGCCAACTTGTAACCAGAATAAAGAGACATATAGGTAAAAATACATTAATAGTAGGGGACCTCAACACTCCACTATCAGCAATAGATAGATCACCTAAGCAGAAAATCAACAAAGAAACAAGAGCTTTGAATGCCATACTAGATGAGTTGGACCTCATAGATTTATATAGAACACTATACCCAAGAACCAAAGAATACTCATTCTATTCTAATGCCCATGGAACATTCTCAAGAATAGACCATGTTCTGGGACACAAAACAGGTCTCAACTGATACCAAAAGACTGAAATTATTCCCTGCATATTCTCAGAGCACAATGCTTTGAAATTGGAACTCAACCACAAGGAAAAATTTGGAAGAAACTCAAACACTTGGAAACTAAGAACCGTCCTGCTCAAGAATGATTGGATAAACCAGGAAATCAAAAATCAATTTAAACAATTCATGGAGACCAACGAGAGTGAAAACACAAGGGTCCAAAACCTATGGGACACTGCAAAGGCAGTCATAAGGGGGAAATACATAGCCATCCAAGACTCACTCAAAAGAATAGAAAAATCAAAAATGCAGTTTTTATATTCTCACCTCAAAAAGCTGGAAGAGCAACAGAGGAACAGGCCTAATCCACGCATGAGAAAGCAGTTGATCAAGATTAGAGCAGAGATCAATGAATTAGAAACCAGGAGCCCAGTAGAGCAGATCAACAGAACTAGAAGATGGTTCTTTGAAAGAGTAAATACGATCTATTAGCCGCTGGCAAGATGTATTCAAACGAATAGAGAAAGGACCCAAATAAATAAAATTACAAATGAAAGGGGAGAGGTCACAACCAACACCAATGAAATAGAAAGGATCATTAGAAACTTTTATCAACAGCTTTATGCCAATAAATTAAACAACCTGGAAGAAATGGATGCCTTCCTGGAAACCTATAAACTACCAAGACTGAAACAGGAAGAAATTGATTTTTCAAACAGACCAATAATTATGAAGAGATTGAAGCAGTGATCAAAAAGCACCCGAAAAACAAGACTCCAGCGCCTGATGGATTCCCTGGGGAATTCTACCAACCATTCAAAGAAGAAATAATACCTATTCTCCTGAAGCTGTTTCAAAAATGAGAAACAGAAGGAAAACTACCAAACTGATTCTATGATGCTAGTATTACCTTGATCCCCAAACCAGGCAAAGACCCCATCAAAAAGGAGAATTACAGAGTGATATCCCTGATGAATATGGATGCCAAAATTCTCAAGAAGATCCTAGCTAATAGGATCCAAGAGTACATTAAAAGGATTATCCATCATGATCGAGTGGGATTCATCCCTGGGATGCAAGTGTGGTTCAACATTCACAAATCAATCAGTGTGATAGATCATATCGACAAGAAAAGATTCAAGAACCATATTAGCCTCTCAATTGATGCAGAAAAAGCATTTGACAAAATACAGCATCTTTTCCTGATTAAAACCCTTCAGACTGTAGGGGAAAAGGGTACATTCCTCAATTTCATGAAAACCATCTATGAAAAGCCTACAGCGAATATCATTCTCAATGGGGAAAAGCTGAAAGCCTTTCCCTTAATATCAGGAACACGACAAGTATGCCCACTCTCGCCACTATTATTCAACATAGTACTAGAAGTCCTTGCAACAGCAATCAGACAACAAAATGGGATAAAAGGACCCCAAATCGGCAAAGAAGAAGTTAAATTGTCTCTCTTCGCAGATGACATGATACTCTATATGGAAAACCCAAAAGAATCCACGCCCAAACTATTAGAAGTTATAGAGCAATTCAGTAATGTGGCGGGATACAAAATCAATGCTCAGAAATCAGTTACATTTTTATACACGAACAATGAGACTGAGGAAAGAGAAATTAGGGAATCGATTCCATTTACAATAGCACCAAAAATCACAGGTTATCTCAGAATTAACTTAACCAGAGATGTAAAGGATCTATATTGTAGAAACTACAGATCACTCTTGAAAGACATTGAAGAAGACACAAAAAGTTGGAACAATATTCCATGCTCATGGATCGGAAGAATTAACATAGTTAAAATGTCTATGCTACCCAGAGCAATCTACACTTTCAATGCCATCCCGATCAAAATACCAATGACATTTTTCATAGAACTGGAACAAACAGCGCTTAAATTTGTGTGGAACCAGAAAAGGCCCTGAATCGCCAAGGAATTGTTGAAAAGGAAAAACAAAGCTGGGGGCATCCCATTGCTGGATTTCATGCTATACTACAAAGCTGTGATCACAAAGACAGCATGGTATTGGCACAAAAACAGTCAAATAGACTAATGGAACAGAAGAGAGAACCCAGGAATGGACCCTAGGCTCTTTGGGCAACTTATCTTTGACAAAGCGGGAAAAAACATCCAGTGGAAAAAAGACAGTCTCTTCAGTAAATGGTGCTGGGGAAATTGGACAGCGACATGCAAAAGAATGAAACTTGACCACTCTCTCACACCATACACCAAATAAACTCCAAATGGATGAAAGACCTCGATGTGAGACAGGAATCCATCAAAATTCTAGAGGAGAACATAGGCAGCAACCTCTACGACATTGGCCAAAGCAACTTTTTTCATGACACATCTCCAAAGGCAAGAGAAACAAAACAAAACATGGACTTGTGGGACTTCATCAAGATAAAAAGCTTCTGCACAGCCAAGGAACCAGTCTAAAAAACTAAGAGGCAGCCCGCAGAATGGGAGAAGATATTTGCAAATGATACTACAGATAAAAGACCGGTATCCAAGATCTACAAAGAACTTCTCAAACTTAATACATGAGAAACAAATAATGAAATTTTAAAAAATGGGCAGTATATATGAACAGACACTTTTCCAATGAAGACATAGAAATGGCTAACAGACAGATGAAAAAATGTTCAAAATCATTAGGCATCAGGGAAATTCAAATCAAAACCACATTGAGATACCACCTTATGCTAGTGAGAATTGCAAAAATTGACAAGGCAAGAAACAAGAAATGTTGGAGAAAATGTGGAGAAAGCGGATCCCTCTTACATTGTTGGTGGGAATGCAAGTTGGTACAACCACTTTAGAAAACAGTGTGGAGGTCCCTCAAAAAGTTAAAAATAGAGCTACCCTATGACCCAGCAATTGCACTACTGGGTATTTACCCCAAAGATACAGACGTAGTGAAGAGAAGGACCATATGCACCCCAATGTTCATAGTAGCATTGTCTAACATAGCAAAATTGTGGAAGGAGCTGAGATGCCCTTCAAGAGATGACTGGATTAAGAAGATGTGGTCCATATATACAATGGAATATTACTCAGCCATCAGAAGGAACGATTACCCAACTTTTGCAGCAACATGGACAGGACTGGAAGAGATTATTATAAGTGAAATAAGTCAAGCAGAGAAAGACAATTGTCATATGGTTTCACGTAGTTATGGAACATAGGAAACAACAGGGAGATCGGTAGGAGAAGGAAGGGAAGAATGAAGGGGGATTAAACAGAAGGGGAAATGAACCATGAGAGACTATGGTCTATGGGACACAAACTGAGGGCTTCAGAGGCTGGGGGGCTGGGGAATTGGGATAGGCCAGTGATGGGTATTAGGGAGGGCACATATTGCATGGAGTACTGGGTGTTATACGCAAATAATGAATCATGGAACACTACATCAAAAACTAAGGATGTACTGTATGTTGACTGACATAACATAATAAAAATTATTTTAAAAAAAGAAGATGTGATGTGTATGCACACACAGCCACCCACCCACAAACATACATACATACATACACACACAATGGAATATTACTCAGCCATCACAAAGAATGAAATCTTGCCCTTTGCAATGATGTGGATGGAACTAGAGGGTATTATTCTAAGTGATATAAGTCAGTCAGGGAAGGACACTGCATGATTTAACTCATATGTGGACTTTAAGAAAAAAAAGAGATGCACATAGGGGAAGGGAAGGAAAAATAAAATATGATGAAAACAGAGAGGGAGGCAAACCATAATAGACTCTTAATTCTAGGAAACAAACTGAGGGTTGCTGGAGGGGAACTGGGTGGGGGATGGGGTAATTGGGTGATGTGCATTAAGAAGGGCACTCAATGTAATGAGCACTGGGTGTTATATGCACCTGAATCACTAAAGTCTACCCCTAAATCTAACACTACACTATATGTGAACTAGCTTGAATTAAAAAAAAGACTTTCCCAAATTGATTTCTTTGACATGTTTCTTGATAATTGACCATAAATGTAAGCATTTATTTCTGTACTCTCAATTCTGTTCTATTGATCTATAGGTCTGTATTTATGTCAGTACCACACTGTCTTGATCACTGTAGATTTGTATTAAGTTTCTAAAAAGACTAACTTTATTGAGGTATAATTTACATACCATACAATTCACTCATTTAAAATGTACGATTCAATAGTTTTTGGATATTACATTAATTGTTACAAATTGCCTTCTCTTAATGACTAATGATGCTGAATGTCTTTTCATGGGCTTATCTGCCATTTGTATATCCTCTTTGAGAAATGTCTGTTGAAGTCCTTTCCACATTGTTTAATTGGACTCCTTGTTTTTGTGTGTGTGTGTGTGTGTGTGTGTATTCTGCTATTGTTTGGTAGAGTACACTATATTTATGACGTTGTTCAAGCTGTCTATATATTTACTGATTTTCTGTGAAGATGTTCCAAGCATTTTTTGAAAGTGAGATATTGAAACCTCCAAATAGTATTTTGGAACTATTTTCCCCTTTAATTCTGTCAATGTTTCTTCATATATTTTGGTGCTGGTGTTGTTTGGTGCATTAGTTATTTACAATTTTTATATCTTCTTGAAGAATGCCTTCTTTTTTCTCCTATAACATTTTTAAAATTAAATATTATTTTGTCTGCAGCTGTCTTTTAGTTACTATTTGCTTAGCATATTATTTTCTATCTTTTTATTTTCAACATATTTGTGTGTTTAGATCTAACATGAGTACCTTGTATACAGCATATACTTGGTTCTTGCTTTATAATTTATCCTGTCAGTCTCTGTCTTTTATTGGAGAATTTAATCCATGTATTTTTATAGTAATTACTGATAAGGAAGACTTCTGCCAATTTGCTATTTGTTTTCTGTATATCTTATGTAATTTTTTTGTCCCTTATTTTCTCCATTACTGCTTTTTCTGTGTTCAATTGATTTTTTATAGACATATTTTTTAAAAGATTTTATTTATTCATTTGACAGAGATAGAGACAGCCAGCGAGAGAGAGAACACAAGCAGGGGGAGTGGGAGATGAAGTAGCAGGCTTCCAGCAGAGGAGCCTGATGTGGGGCTTGATCCCAGAACGCCAGGATCACGCCCTGAGCTGAAGGCAGATGCTTAACCACTGAGCCACCCAGGCGCCCCTATAGTAATATGTTTTGATTCTCTTTTCATTTTCATTTTTTATAGACATTTTCTTTGTGATTACATCAGTATTACCTCTAACATCCTAAAGTTATAACAGTCTAATTTGAAACGATATCAAGTGCATTATTTTACTCATAACACTGCTGACACCAAATGAAGCTTTTTTTCCTTCTGACACCAACCAATTCTCTGATTCTCTGCAACCACCAAATGGGTGTCCAACAGTTCAATTCAACTCTGACACTATCTGTCTGGAGTTAGTGTCAGATGCCACAAGTTAAGGGCTCAGTCCCACAGAGCTGTCTTCTATCTGATTGACTATAAATTGTACGTTCTCATGACCCCCTTCTCAGGTTTTATCATTTGCTAGATTGACTCACAGAACTCAGGAACAGTCTTTACTTATGCTTACTGGTTTGTTGTAAAGGATGCAACTCAGGAACAGCCAGATGTAAGGGATGCATAGGGAAGATATGGGGATAGGCGTGGAACGGAGCTTCTATGCACTCTCCAGGTGCACCACGTTCCCAGCAATTTGATGCGTTCACCAACTTGGAAGCTCTCCCAACCTGTCTTTTAGTTTAGTGGTTTTTTGTTTTTGTTTTCAATTTTATAATTTTTTAAATTATATTATGTTAGTCACCATACAGTACATCCCTAGTTTTTGAGGTAAAGTTCCATGATTCATTACTTGCATACAACACCCAGTGCACCATGCAATATGTGCCCTTCTTAATACTCAACACCAGCCTATCCCATTCCCCCCACCCGCTCCCCTCTGAAGCCCTCAGTTTGTTTCCCAGAGTCCATAGTCAGAAGAGGGAACGAACCACTTTTTTTTTGAACAGAGATTCCATTATGTAGGCATGATTGAATAATCATTGGCCATTGGTGACTGAATTCAATCTCTAGCCTTTCTCCTCTTTCTTTACACTGAGCTGGACTTCTTCTGAGTTAGAGATCAACTTGAGGTAAAAGTTTGTTTTCCTCAGAAATTTTCTGAGCATTTGTCTGGCCTGGGTATGTGTGTGTCTTTCTACATTCCCGTGTATACATGGCTGCTTTTGAATGTCCTAATTTTTCAGAGACTGTTACCCCAGTTTCTTCTCTGGCCTTAGATGATTGTGTATCTCCTCCTATAATCTCTTGCCCAGGTGTTTGTGGGTTTGTAGTACACCTTGAAGCTTTTATGAGCAATGCCTGCTGCTTTTCCCACTTGCACTCTGAGGCATGTGAAACAGAGAGCACCTTTCATTATGCATGAATCTTTCAAGTAGCCCCCAGACAACTTAGAATGGACATACTCAGTATGTTTTATTTTATTTTATTTTATTTTATTTTTTTATTGATTTTTTATTATATTATGTTAGTCACCATACAGTACATCCCCGGTTTCCGATGTATAGCTTGATGATTCATTAGTTGCGTATAACACCCAGTGCACCATGCAATACGTGCCCTCCTTACTACCCATCACCAGTCTATCCCATTCCCCCACCCCCCTCCCCTCTGAGGCCCTCAGTTTGTTTCTCATAGTCCATAGTCTCTCATGTTTCATTCCCCCTTCTGATTACCCTCCTTTCTTTATCCCATTCTTCCCATACCGATCATCCTAGTTCTTATGTTCCTTAGATGAGAGAAATCATATGATAGTTGTCTTTCTCTGCTTGACTTATATCACTTAGCATTACTGGCCATCCATGTTGCAACAAATGTTGAGAATTCGTTCTTTCTGATAGCTGAGTAATATTCCATATATGGACCACTACTTCTTTTTTTTTTTTTTAAAGATTTTATTTATTTTATTTCCACAACTTCTTAATCCAGTCATCTGTTGAAGGGCATCTCGGCTCCTTCCATGATTTAGCTATTGTGGACATTGCTGCTATGAACATTGGGGTGCATATGGCCCTTCTCTTCACTACGTCTGTATCTTTGGGGTAAATACCCAGTAGTGCAATGGCTGGATCATAGGGTAGCTCAATTTTTAACTTTTTAAGGGACCTCCACACTGTTTTCCAGAGTAGCTGTACCAACTTGCATTCCCACCAACAATGTAGGAGGGATCCCCTTTCTCCACATCCTCTCCAACAATTGTTGTTTCTTGCCTTGTCTATTTTTGCCATTCTAACTGGCGTAAGGTGGTATCTCAGTGTGGTTTTGATTTGAATTTCCTTGATGGCTAATGATTTTGAACATTTTTTCATGTGTCTGTTAGCCATTTGTATGTCTTCATTGGAAAAGTGTCTGTTCATATCTTCTGCCCATTTTTTGATTTGTTTATTTGTTTCTCGTGTATTGAGTTTGAGAAGTTCTTTGTAGATCTTGGATACCAGTCCTTTATCTGTAGTGTCATTTGCAAATATCTTCTCCCATTCCGTGGGCTGCCTCTTAGTTTTTCTGACTGTTTCCTTGGATGTGCAGAAACTTTTAATCTTGATGAAGTCCCATAAATTCATTTTATCTTTTGTTTCTCTTGCCTTTGGGGATGTGTCATGAAAAAGGTTGCTTTGGCCGATGTCGTAGAGGTTGCTGCCTATGTTCTCCTCTAGAATTTTGATGGATTCCTGTCTCACATCGAGGTCTTTCATCCATTTGGAGTTTATTTTTGTGTATGGTGTGAGAGAGTGGTCAAGTTTCATTCTTTTGCATGTAGCTGTCCAATTTTCCCAGCACCATTTATTGAAGAGACTGTCTTTTTCCCACCGGATGTTTTTTCCTGCTTTATCAAATATTAGTTGCCCAAAGAGCCGAGGGTCCATTTCTGGGCTCTCTATTCTGTTCCATTGGTCTATGTGTCTGTTTTTGTGCCAGTACCATGCTGTCTTTGTGATCACAGCTTTGTAGTACAGCTCGAAATCCGGCATTGTGATGCCCCCAGCTTTGTTTTTCCTTTTCAACAGTTCCTTGGAGATTCGGGGCCTTTTCTGTTTCCATACAAATTTAAGGACTGTTTGTTCCAGTTCTTTGAAAAATGTCCTTGGTATTTTGATCGGGATAGCATTGAAAGTGTAGATTGCTCTGGGTAGCATGGACATTTTAACTATGTTAATTCTTCCGATCCATGAGCATGGAATATCTTTCCATCTTTTTATGTCTTCCTCAATGTCTTTCAAGAGTGATTTATAGTTTCTAGAATATAGGTCCTTTACGTCTCTGGTTAAGTTAATTCCAAGGTAACGTATGGTTTTTGGTGCTATTGTAAATGGGATGGATTCCCTAATTTCTCTTTCTTCGGTCTCGTTATTCGTGTATAGAAATGCAACTGATTTCTGAGCATTGATTTTGTATCCCGCCACGTTACTGAATTGCTCTATAACTTCTAATAGTTTGGGAGTGGCTTCTTTTGGGTTTTCCATATAGAGTATCATGTCATCTGCAAAGAGAGACATTTTGACTTCTTCTTTGCCAATTTGAATACCTTTGATCCCTTTTTGTCGTCTGATTGCTGTTGCAAGGACTTCTAGTACTATGTTGAATAATAGTGGCGAGAGTGGGCATCCTTGTCGAGTTCCTGATCTTAAGGGAAAGGCTTCCAGCTTTTCCCCATTGAGAATAATATTTGCAGTAGGCTTTTCATAGATGGCTTTTATGAGATTGAGAAATGTACCTTCTATTCCTACACTCTGAAGGGTTTTAATCAGGAAAGGATGCTGTATTTTGTCAAATGCTTTTTCGGCATCGATTGAGAGGATCATATGGTTCCTGAGTCTTTTCTTGTTGATATGATGTATCACGCTGATTGATTTGCGAATATTGAACCACGCTTGCATCCCAGGTATGAATCCCACTTGATCGTGATGGATAATCCTTTTAATGTACTGTTGGATTCTATTAGCAAGTATCTTGTTGAGGATTTTGGCGTCCATATTCATTAGGGAAATCGGTCTGTAATTCTCCTTTTTGAGGGGGTCTTTGCCTGGTTTGGGGATCAAGGTAATATTGGCCTCATAGAATGAGTTTGGTAGCTTTCCTTCTGTTTCTATTTTTTGAAATAGCTTTAGGAGAATAGGTATTATTTCTTCTTTGAATGTTTGGTAGAATTCCCCAGGAAAACCATCCGGGCCTGGAGTTTTGTTATTTGGAAGGTTGTTTATCACTGACTCAATTTCTTCATAATTAATTGGCCTGTTTAAGGAATCAATTTCTTCCGGTTTCAATCTTGGTAGTTTATAGGTTTCCAGGAAGGATTCCATCTCTTCCAGATTGCTTAGTTTATTGGCATATAGCTGTTGATAAAAATTTCTAATAATCCTTCCAATTTCAATGGTGTTCGTCGTGACCTCTCCTTTTTCATTCATAATTTTAATAATCTGGGTCCTTTCTCTTTTCTTTTGGATAAGTCTTGCCAGTGGTCTGTCAATTTTATTGATTCTCTCAAAGAACCAGCTTCTAGTCCTGTTGATCTGCTCTACTGTACTTCTGGTTTCTGCTTGATTGATTTCAGCTCTAATTTTGGTCAACTGCTTCCTCGTGCGTGGATTAGGCCTGTCCCTGTGTTGCTGTTCCAGCTTCTTGAGGTGAGAATATAAAAACTGCATTTTAGATTTTTCTATTCTTTTGAGTGTGGCTTGGATGGCTATGTATTTCCCCCTTAGGACTGCCTTTGCAGTATCCCATATGTTTTGGACCATTGTGTTTTCCTTCTCGTTGGTCTCCATAAATTGTTTAAATTGATTTTTGATTTCCTGGTTTATTGAGTCATTCCTGAGCAGGATGGTTCTTAGTCTCCAAGTGTTTGAGTTTCTTCCAAATTTTTCTTTGTGGTTGAGTTCCAATTTCAGAGCTTTGTGGTCTGAGAATATGCAGGGGATAATTTCAATCTTTTGGTATCGGTTGAGACCTGTTTTGTGTCCCAGAACATCATCTATTCTTGAGAGTGTTCCATGGGCATTAGACTAGAATGAGTATTCTTTTATTTTGGTGTGTCGTGTTCTATATATATCTATGAGGTCCAACTCATCGAGTATGGCATTCAAAGCCTTTGATTCTTTGCTTAGTTTTTGCCAGGGTGTTCTGTCTATTTCTGATAGTGGAGTGTTGAGGTCCCCTACTATTAATGTATTTTTATCTATATGTCTCTTTATTCTGGTTAAGAGTTGGCTTGTGTATCTTGCTGCTCCCCTGTTGGGGGCATATATATTTATAATTGTTATATCCACTTGTTGAATACTTCCTTTAAGAATAATATAGTGCCCTTCTGCATCTCTAACTATTGTCTCTAGTTTAAAATCCAATCTATCTGATATGAGAATTGCTACCCCAGCTTTCTTTTGAGGTCCATTTGCGTGAAAGATGGTACTCCATCCCCTTACTCTCAGTCTGAATGCATCTTTGGGTTCGAAATGAGTCTCTTGTAGACAGCAAATGGATGGGTCATTTCTTTTTATCCAATCTGCAACCCTGTGGCATTTATGGGAGTGTTTAAACCATTTACATTGACACTAAGAACTGAGAGATAGAATTTTAATGATGCAATATTGCCAGTAAAGTCTTTGTTTGTATCCCTTGTGACTTTCTTTTCTGTGTCACTCTTGGGGCCTTTTTACCTTTATAGAACCCCCCTTAATATCTCCTGTAGGGCTGGTTTTGTGGTTACGAAATTGGTTAATGACTGGCGATTCTGTAATGTCTTTATTTCTCAATCAATTCTGAATGAGAGCCTTGCTGGATAAAGGATCCTTGGCTGCATGTTTTTCTCTGTAAGAGCTTTAAAAATGCCCCCCCCCCAACCCTTTCTCTCATTCCAGGTTGTGTAGAGAGGTCTGACGTAATTCTGATGCCTTTGCCTTGGTACGTGAGAAACTTCTTTGCCCTGGCCACTTTCAATACTGTATCCTTGCATCTAATATTTGCGAAATGCACTATGACGTGACGTGGTGTAGGTTTGTCATGGTTGAGCTTGGGAGGGGTCCTCTCTTCCTCTTGGACATGAATGTTTGTTTCCTTTGCCAGATTAGGGAAGTTTTCAGCTACAATTTGTTCAAATATCTCTTCTAGACCTCTGTTTTCTCCACCCCCTCAGGGATGCCGATGATTCTGACATTGGATCATTTTATTGAGTCAGTAATCTCCCTTAACCTACATTCGTGGGCGTGGATTTTTTAAGACCAGCTTCTATTTTGGTTTTTTCCTCTATTAACCCATCCTCAAATTCGCGAATACGTTCCTCTGCTTTGGTGATTCTGGGTGTCAGAGCCTCTAGTTTTGCCTGCATTTGGCTCATAGAATTTTTAATTTCTGTCAGATTCGCTCTCATTTCTGTCCTTAGGGATTCTATATTCTCAGTAACCTTTTCGTTAATACTTTTTTCAATTCTACTCATCATTTTGACCATCGTTACTCTGAATTCCATTTCTGATACTTTGGTTACATCCATATCCATTATTTCTGTGGCAGAGGCCACAGACTCACTGTCTTTTCTTTGCTGGGGGGGGCTTCTCCTTCTTGTCATTCTGATGAGGAGAGGTTGCGGGGTTTCCAGAGCCCAAATTATTGACTGGGTCCCAGGCCGTGCCCCTTGTTTTATAGGGATCTTAGGGATGTGGGCTTCTTCTTTAAAGATTTTATTTATTTATTTATGTGGCAGCCAACCAGCGAGAGAGGGAACAGAAGCAGGGGAGTGGGAGAGGAAGAAGCAGGCTCCCAGCGGAGGAGCCCGATGAGGGACTCCTTTCCGGAACGCCGGGATCACGCCCTAAGCCGAAGGCAGGCGCTCAATGACTGCGCCACCCAGGCGCCCTGGGTTGTGGGCTTCTTGATTTTTCAGCCTGCCTTCTGTGTTCTGGGGGAGGGGCCTGCCGCGCCGATACTCAGGCAGCCCTTTGGGTAAGGTCCGCGTCCCTGCGAGGATGGGGATGGGCACTCTCTGAGCCGGTATTTCCAGGCTTTTGTTCTCTGGCGGCTTTCCCTGGCGGTTTGCTGTGCCTCTTCTGAGAGAGCAGCAGCGGCCGAATTTCAGCCTCTGTCACAGAACAGAGGGATTGCGGCCCGTTCTCCACTGATGTTCTGGCCATTTGAACTCCGTTACTGTTGGTCCTGCTCAACCCTGCAGCGTCCCGGGATGTGCGCCCCACACCCGGCTTCCCAGCCCTCACTTCCGGCGCGTCTCTGTCCTTTGTGTTTCTAATGCCGCCACCCGCCCCCGCCCGCTCCGGAGCTCCCGGTCTCAGTCTGGATCCAGTGAGCGCACCGGGATTCCGGTGTTCCGTGAGATGCCTGGTGGCGCGCGCTCCTGCTCCCGGCTCATGGTCTCAGTCTGCTGTTTTGCGGGTGCCGTCTGCCGGCTACCACTTCCCGGCGCCCGAACGCTGCGGCTCCCTCCCCCTTCCGTTTATCTTCCGGTATCCGTGCGCGGTTTCACGGCTCCCCGCTTCGTACCTCAATACTCAGCGCTGGAGATGTTCATTTGTAGAGATCCAGATGCATCTTCCTGCATCTCAGGTTGGTTTCCGTGGTTGTTTAGGCTGGTCTGGTACCTATCCAGCTCGACTCAGGGGAGCGGCTGAAAAAGGGGTCCCCTACTCCTCCACCATCTTAACTCCTTCCTACTCAGTATGTTTTAAATGAAGTCTTTCTTGCCGCCTCTATTTTGAAGGGTTGGGGGAACTGAGAACAAGACTTCCACCTGCCTAAGACCCAGATCACCTCCACACCGGGAGGGTGTAGGTCAAAGGTAAGTAAAATGCCCTAAAACTTTCCTACACTTTTGAAGATGACTTTTTATTGTTTAGGTTTTTGCTTGATTGCTGTAAACTTTTGACTGTTTTCCAGAGCTCCTGCAAAGTTGGTTCAGAAAGCTTTTTGTTCTTCCTTCCTCTCCTTCCTTCCTTTGTCCCTCCCTCCCTTCTTTCCTCTTTCTTTCTTTCTTTCTTTCTTTCTTTCTTTCTTTCTTTCTTTCTTTCTTTCTTTCTTTCTTTCCCTCTTTCTTTCTCTTTCTTTCTCTCTTTCTTTCTCTCTCTTTTCTTCTTTCTCTCTCCTTCCTTCCTTCCTTCCTTCCTTCCTTCCTTCCTTCCTTCCTTCCTTCCTTCCTTCTTTCCTTCCTTCTTTCTATGTTTCTGTGGGGGGAATGAAGGCTTAGAGATTCCCAGGTTGCCATTTTTCTCTCTTCTTTATTCTGAAGAGTCATTTTACTCTCTGTAGAATTATTAGTTGATAGACTTTCCTTCTGCACATGCTGTTGAGCCACTCTAGTGAAATTATTTCATTTGTTGTATTTTACAATTATAGAATTTCTATTTGTTCTTTTTAATACTTTCTCTTTATTGATATTCTCTATTTTGTGAGACATTAGTCTTATACCTTCATATAGTTCTTTAAATATGGTTTCCTGGGGTGCCTGGGTGGCTCTGTTGGATTAAGGTCTGATTCTTGATTTTGGTTCAGATCATGACCTCAAGCCCTGTGTCCAGCTCTGCACGGGGTGTGATGCCTGCTTAAGATTCTATCTCTCCCTTTCCCTCTGAGCCCCCACACTCACTCTCTCTTTCTAAAACTAACTAACTAACTAACTAACTAACTAACTAACTAACTAACTAAGGTTTCCTTTGGTTCTTTGAACATTTTTAAAATTGCCAGTTTAAAGTTTTTGCCTAGGAAATCCAATGTCTGGCCTTCTTCAAGGAGGGTGTCTACTAACCGTGTTCCCCCTGAATATGGGCCATACATGCCTTTGCATGTCTCATAAGTTTTTGTTGAAATTGGATATTTTAAATGATATAATGTAGAAACTCTGGAAATCAGTTTCTTCCTAAGGTTCTTTTCTAAGGGGGAAATTCTTCCCCCTTCCTAAAGTTTGCTGTTGCTGTTGTTTAATGACTTTCCTGAATGAATTTTAAGTCTGTACTATTTATTGTGTGTTGCCATGGAATTCTCTGTTCTGTTAGCTTAGTGAATTGACAGAAATGTTCCTTTTTAAAAATTTAATTTTTTAAAATTTAAATTTTGTTAGTTAACATATAGTGCAATTTTGGTTTCTGGAGTAGAATTCAGTGATTCATCACTTGCATACAACACCCAGTGCTCATCACAACAAATGTCTTCTTTAATACCCATCACCCACCCCAGCCCACCCCCCACCCACTTCCCTCCATCAGCCTTCAGTTTTATTCTTTGTTGTTAAGAGTCACTTATGGCTTGTTTTCTTCCCCCCCCCCTTTTTTTATTATTCTGAGTTAGCCACTCTATAGTACATCATTAGTTTTTGATGTAGTGCTCAACGATTCATTAGTTGCATATATCACTCAGTGCTCATCACATGTGCCTTCCTTAATGCCCGTCACCCAATTACCCCATCCCCCCAACCCCTTACCTTTTTGTAACCCTCAGTATTTTTCCTAGAGCCCAGAGTCTCTCATGGTTTGTCTCCCTCTCTGATTTCTCCCCCTTCAGTTTTCCCTCCCTTCCCCTATGGTCCTCTGTGCTATTCCTTATGTTCCACATATGAGTGAAACCATATGATAATTGTATTTCTCTGCTTGACTTATTTCACTTAGCATAATCCCCTTCAGTTCCATCCATGTTGATGCAAATAGTGGGTATTCATCCTTTCTGATGGCTGAGTAATATTCCATTGTATATATGAACCACGTCTTCTTTATCCATTCATGTGTTGAAGGGCATCTCGGCTCCTTCCACAGTTTGGCTATTGTGGACAATGCTGCTATGAACATTGGGGTGCATGTGCCCCTTCTTTTCACTACATCTGTATCTTTGGGGTAAATACCTAGTAGTGCAATTGTCGGGTCATAGGGTAGCTCTATTTTAAACATCTTGAGGAGCCTCCATACTGTTTTCCAGAGTGGCTGTACCAGCTTGCATTGCCATCAACAGTGTAAGAGGGTTCCCCTTTCTCCACATCCTCTCCAACATTTGTTGTTTCTTGCCTTGTCAATTTTTGCCATTTTAACTGGTGTAAGGTGGTATATCATTGTGGTTTTGATTTGTATTTTCTGATGGCTAGTGATGTTGAACATTTTTTCATGTGTCTGTTAGCCATTTTTTTGTCTTCTTTGGAGAGGTGTCTGTTCATGTCTTCTGCCCACTTCTTGACTGGATTATTTGCTTTTTGGCTAGTGAGTTTAAGAAGTTCTTTACTCCTTTTTTTTCTTTTCCCCCTTCCCATATGTTCATTTGTTTTCTTTCTTAAATTCCACATATGACAGAGGATATATTATATATCCTTCAAAGAAGAATGAAATTATGCCATTTGTGACAACATGGATGGACCCAGAGGGTATTGTGCTAAGTGAAATAAGTCAGACTGAGAAAGAGAAATACTATATGATTTCACTCATATGTGGAATCTAGAAAAACAAATGAATAAACAAACAAAAAGCAGCATCAGACCTATAACAAATAGATAGTTGCCAGAGGGAGGGTGGGTTGGAAGAAGGGCAAAATGGGTGCAGGGAAGCGGGAATTATAGGCTTCTAGTTATGGAATGAAGAAGTCATGGGAATAAAAGGCACAGCGTAAGAATATAGTCAATGACATTGTAATAGCATTGTATGGTAACAGATGGTAGGTACACTGGTGACAAGCATAGCATAATGTATAAAACTCGTTGAATGACTAATGTTGTACACCTGAAACTAATGTAATATTGTGTGTCAACTATACTTAAAAAAAGAAAAAAGATTCAGCTTTTTTTTTTTCAGTAAGTGTTCTTTGGATTGTTGCAGATTTGTTAATTTCTAAAGTTCTGAAAATATTATTTTGACAATTTTTGTGGTTTTTATGGAGGAGAAAATTTTTACCAGTTCTTACTCTGCCATTCCTACTGTTACCTCCTGTTGTTTTTATTTGAAAGAAAAATCTCATCTCATAAAGATAGTATTTTTGAGATACGCAGTGGAAGTACTTTTCTGTCCCTGCAAGTGTACGGGTAGTTTGGGTTTGGCTTAGAACAAACAAGTCATTGCTTACTTTTATATTTCAAGCTAAAATTTAAAAAAAATGCATCACATCAGGGTGATACCTTTGCAAGGCTGGCAGGGAAGAGCTAGTCAGGCTGGCTGGGCACTACTTGCAGTGCTCCCCTGAGAGGGTATGTCAGCATTTCTTGAGAAAGTGCCCACACGGGTGGTCTGAGATAGAAGCCTGGTCTTCAGTCCTTGGCAGACATGCTGAGGACGTACAGCTCCCATTTGCCAGCACACCTGAGGAGTCTCACAGGGACCAGAAAGGTAAAATGTGAGGACTTTGTAGGACAGATAACAGAGACAGCACTAGAAGCTTGCGCAGTGTCCCCAGGGTATTGTGGAAGCAGCACAGTTGTGATGAGGGACATGTGGGTGTGTGCTTGTTCTCATAACCTTTCTATCATGGGGTGCAATTATGTGTGTGTGGCATTTCTTCGAAGGGGAGCACCTGTCCCTATCAGGAGTTTAAACCTTCAATTGAATGAATGTACGCATAAAAATAGACTGCTTAAAATAGGAGAAGGCTGAGCAACTACTAATTGGCATCCCATTCTCCCATTTATCAAAGGCATGAGGGGCCCAGTTATAGAACAAGAGTTAATTAATTACTTAACATGTGGAAATTATGTGGTGGATATTCTAACTCTGCTCAAAATTCTTCCTTCCCAGATGGTATTTGCTCTTCCCTCCCTTGGGTCAATATGATGGAAAATCCCCAAAGGACTATTACTGGGAAGCGAAAAACATTGGGAAGCCTTTAAAAATTTGTCTCCTTTTCACATTTATGTAGAATATCATTTAATCTCATTAGTTATTTAGATTCATGAGTGGTTTTAGCTTATTCTTTTGCTCACTTTAGGCTTATTTCTAGACTTTCACAAATTATTATTTTATTTTGAAATAATTTTAACCTTACAGAAAAGTTAGAGGAATATGAAAAACTCCTGTATACCTTTCATCTAAAAACTTCAGTCAAGTTTTGCCAACTCTGAATAGTGCCCTTCCTTTATAGTAAAGGACCCAGTTCAGAAGCACATATTGCATTTTGTTGTGATGTTTCTTTTATCTCCTTCAGTCTGGAACATTCTTTCAATCTCTTCTTAACTTTCATGATGTTGAAACTTTTGAAGATTAAGGTCTAGTTATTTTATAAAAGTTTCCCTCGTTTTCATTTTCCTGATGTATCCTTCTGATTGGATTCAGGCTATGCATTTTTGGCAGCAATATTAGAGAAGTGATACTGTGCCCTTCTCATTTCATCCTGTTAGGTGGTGCTTGATTTCACTTTGTCCCATTACTTTTGCTCCTCATTTTGGTCACCTGATTGAGGTGATGTCCATCAGGCTTCCCCGCTGTGAAGTTGCTCTTTTCCCTTCTGTAATTAATACTTTGTGGAAATATCAGTGTCTCATTCATCTGATTTTTTTTCACCCCATAGCTTTAGCATCTCTTGATGTTTCTTGTTTGAATTAAGTTTTGTATGGTGGTACTGGATTATGTAAGTGCTCATTAGCACCTTTTTCCTTGCTGGGATCTTTGGTGTTCTGGTCATTCACTACATCCCTGCAAGGATTTTGACACTTGAGTCTTTGTTTTCCTTTTTCTTTTCTTTTTTTTTTTAATGTTTTTTTTATTATATTATGTTAGTCACCATACAGTACATCCCTGGTTTCTGATGCAAAGTTCGATGATTCATTAGTTGCGTATAACACCCAGTGCACCATGCAATACGTGCCCTCCTACTACCCATCACCAGTCCATCCCATTCCCCCACCCCCCTCCCCTCTGAAGCCCTCAGTTTCTCTGTTAACAGTCATTCCCGTGAGTCACTCTCTCATGGGCAATTCCAACTCTGAAGTTCCCTCGACCTCCTTGCCCCTGGTGCCTTTCCTCCATGTTCAGTGTCACTGGCTCACGCCCATGACTGTCTTTGCCTGTGTCTGCCTCAGAGCTGTTTGGTGTCCTGCCCTTCTGGCTTTCTTATCCTCTTATTCCCAACATTTCCTTGAGCTCTTTAAGTGTCTCAGCCTCCTCTCATGCACATGCTGTTTTTTCCTTTTGGCCCCCGGGGGGTGTTTTCCTCCTCTTCCAGCCTGTTCCCAGGGCAGTGTCACTTTGTTTCTCTTGCCACCTTTGCCTTCTCCCCCAGCTGTACCTCAGCTTTGGCTCTCCCACTCGGACCCTCAGTGTGCTGAGTGCACTGGCAGAAAATGCCCACTACAGAGTCCTTACCCTTGTGAACTTCCACCTCACAGGGCTTCATGAGTGGATTCTGTACTCTCAATTTTATGACCCATGGCAGCTATTCCAAACCTTCCCCACTTTTTCCATGTTTCCTCTCTTCCAGCGAATGGCCCTATCTCCTACTTCAGGGAGCAAATTTGGGCCACCAGTCTTGAACACCCTCAACTCTGTGTCTCAGTTATGTGCACAAAACTGTCTGCTGATGCTGGATAAAGCTGGTGAATCTGAGGGGTTGGACTCGGAAGAGTTCAGGTTATCCTACCCTCTGAGCTCACAACACATGGCTTCCACCCTCCTCTCTGTCGCAGGGCTGCCCTGTCACCTGGGGGGCTACCTGGACTGGATCCTGTCTTTTCCGCGCTATCCATTCCACACGCAAGGATCATGGTGTGAAGTACACAGGGATGTCTGTAATGGCAACAAGCACAGCATCATTGCTGCTCCCTCGCTGTAATTTGCTGAGTGGCTTTGGTGGGGGTTTGTTAGGGGAAATGCCATCAGTAGAGGATGGAAGGCAGGGTTGGCCCTTGGGCTTGCTCCTGTCTTTCCTCACTGCAAGTTAAGGCAGTATAAATTTGGGCAATTCAATATGTACTTTTCTGTTATCTTAAGGAGTCAAGTCAGTGGCTTCAGCATCATTTCCACCAGTGGCGTATAAGCAGGGGGTAGTTTTTGACTGCCCTGTCTCCACTCCTGGGTCGGGAGTAATTCTACTGATGGGTATTGCTTGGTCCTGCCTGACCTATAGAAAAGGCTGCTGGACCTGACCCCACCCTCCTTAGAGCTACCTAAATGTCCTCCAGATGCATACTGGCTTCATCTCTCTGCTGCCCTAGCCCTCTGTGGTCCCTGTCACTCTGGAAACAGTGTCCTTAGGGTGCCCTGGGGCCAGTCCTTCATCTCTGCTCTCTTGCACTCACTGTGGGAACAGGAAGGAACCTGGGCTCAAATGGACCATGCTTCCTTTCAAACATTTTCAGAGAGGGCAATTTTTTCAACTTCTAAACAGGAAGGTGCATTTTGTACAAACATGTGATCTAATACCCCACGTGCTCCCCTTTCCTGGTGAAGGGCAGCCAGACATCACCGTGCTTTCTGTGCATCCTATAGGAACATGCCTTTTCATCCAGTACTAGCAGAGCTGTCCTCAGATGTCAGTTCCTCAGGAGTTTGTCACCATAGGACAGCCTTTGACTACTACATGGACTCTGATGAACATTTGCCCAGGCTGGGCTGGGCTTTGGCATGTTACATTTCTTACTTCTTCTAGTCCCACTGGCCTGCAGGAGGGGTGCCGTTCATCACCATTTTGGGGGCATGGAGGTCAGTGTCCTCCTTTCTGGTCTCTCTGAGAACGTATGGCTCTGAACTGGTCCCCTGTATTCAAGGAAGGAGTCATAGCACTATCCAGTGTGCAGTGGTCACAGCAAGTGGCATTGCTATCCTTTCTCTTCTCATGCTGGACAAGGCTCCAGTGCTAGGACCTTTCACCTCCCTCACCTTTGCCACTCTGTGTCACCTGCACCTGGGGTCTTGACCATCTCTAAACCTCATTCACTTCTGAAATGTTACCTGCTCTGGCCTATGTCCTGTGGTTGGTGGGAAGCAGTGCTTTGTGTCCACATCACTTGGGCAGTCTATAAACTATGCCCTCTTGTCCTGGGCTTATGTATTTGGAATTACTCCTAGGGGTGAATCCAGGACTTTTCATTCTTTTTAGCGGGTGACCACATTTCCCACTGTCCTGAGTGTCTGTGTTCTGGCTGGATATTCAACTGTTCCTTACCAAGTCCCTCGTACAGACGCTTGGTGACACCTCCTATGTACCTGTCTGAGCCTGGACTCTATGGAGGGGCTGGTGCAATTGTTCATGTCCCTGGCCATCAACCCCTCAGGACCCCGCTAAACCACACTGAGCAGTAAGGGCACGTAGAATAGCCTGCTCTTCAGCTGTGCTTCTGGGGGGCTTCAGAGGGTGGGCCTGCATGTTGGGTGGACTGCTTTATCCTGGGCTCCACCTGGGTCCTATTCAGCTTACCAAGGACACATTGCACTGGCCTCACAAGAGAGGGGAGCTGTTGGTCCCTCACCTTCCTAGTGAGCACCCCATGATGCTTGAGGTATCGGCAGGGTGGGTTTGGGGAGCGTGCCTGAAGCTCCTCCTAGATATGCAAGTTTGTTGTCTATTGATATACTGTTTTTTGAATAGTAATTCAATTGTCATAAAAGGCTTTGAAATGGCATTCATCTTGGGGTTTTTTGGAGGTCCCAAGGGGGAAGACTCAGTCACCTAGGGCAGGGCATGGATAGAGAGATGTTTGCAGCACCTAATCCCACCCACCCTACCCTGCTAGGCCAAAGCCACAGGGAACGATGGGCCAGGGGTGAGGCTCTGAGGATCCTGTGCAAGTGCAACCTTTGGGAAAATGGAGGGACACTTCTGACTTGTGCCAGAAACGTTTTAGGGTGGGAGGCCGTGTGGAATGAGGAAGAGCTGTGCTGGCAACCCAGGTTTGAGGTAGGTCTGGGAGAGATGTGGACTTTCTGTGGATTGAGTGGGCATAGCTGGAAACTGGATGTGCAGGGCTGGAGATGCATTTGCCCACCAGGACCACCAGGGGGCCTGCAGTCTCAAGTACGATTAGGGGGAATCCTGGAGGTGGGAGAGCCGCAGGTGACCTGCAGGTGGCGCTTTGACATCTCTCACCCTTGTTTTTAAGCTGTCTTCCTTGTTTTATGTCTCGACTTTTATATTTTCCTTTTGTCCCAGTTTTTAGAAGTTTTTATGTCAGACTCAGCCGGTGGATAGTGATGTTATCAGCAAGCAATATTTGCAGCACTCACTTGGCTCCATATCACTTGTGGCAGCCCCTACAGATATTTCCTTGATTGCCGCCAGTGTTGAGGTTGGACCTGCCCTTGTGGTGCTTAGCACCGCAAGATACTCCTCAGCAACAACCCTCAGGGAACTTCGAAAAAGCAAGACTTATTACTCACAAGTCCTGGAGGTTGTGCTGCATGTCTGGAGCCAAAAAGCAAGGTTGAAGGTAGACAGAGAGGGAAGGAGTGTGGACCTGGGGGTCTACCTTTATTAGGGTCCAGAGTGCGGTGATTAGGGTTACACAGGTTCCCTATTGGTGAATTTAAATGTAAGAGCAAGACTAAAGCAAGGAAGGGAAAAGCCAGTGGTTAGTCAAATGGTCAGTTATCTAGATCAACCATAGCTTTCTAAAAAGGGGAACTCGACTAGGGCTGCCTGGCTCTTTATCTAGTTGTGTAGCTGATAATGTATTTATTTGAGGTAGATGTCTTTGAAGTAGATGCTTCCGCAATCAAAAGCTTAATTTCAGGCACTGACATTACAATCAAAACTAGTTGTCAGGCGCTTACACTACAAATACATATAACAGAAAACTTACCATCTTAACCATTTTTAAGTGTGTAGTTTAACACTTAAATACATTCACATTGTTGGGCAGCTGTCACCACTGTCCATCCCCATACCTCTTTTTATCTTGTAAAATAGACTCTGTACCCATTAAACAACTCCCAATTCCCTTCCCTCCTTAATCTCTGGCAACCACCATTCTACTTTCTGTCTCTATGAATTTGATGTTTCTCAGTAGAGCATATAAGCGGAATAACACAGTATTTGTCTTTTTGTGATTGGCTTATTTCATTTAGCATCATGTCCTCGACCTTCACGTTGTAGCATATTGCAGAAGTTCTTTCTAAGGCTGAATAATATTCAATTTTAAATTTGCAATCTTATTATATCTTTCTATAGCCTTGCAAGCTTCATAAATCTTTTCTGGAACAAAACAAACCAATAAAAAAAAAAAAACCTGGCTTCCAAATTTCATGATAAGGAGCAGTTTTCAAACCTCAACATTTTCATTTTTTTCTGTGTGCTTTGACAACAGTATTTTGGTCACCAGGATTATTACTATATATCCAAAAGAGCAACAGAAATAAAATCATAAACACTGATCTTTAAAAAAATAGAGAAATGGCAAAGCATTATTTATTTATTTACTTATTTATTTTTATTTATAATGATTTTTTATTATATTATGTTAGTCACCATACAGTACATCCCCAGTTTCCAATGTAAGGCTCGATGATTCATTAGTTGCATATAACACCCAGTGCTCCATGCAATACGTGCCCTCCTTACTACCCATCACCGGCCTATCCCATTCCCCCACCCCCCTCCCCTCTGAGGCCCTCAGTTTGTTTCTCATAGTCCATAGTCTCTCATGTTTCATTCCCCCTTCTGATTACCCCCCCTTTCTTTATCCTTTTCTTCCCCTACCAATCATCCTAGTTCTTATGTACCATAGATGAGAGAAATCATATGATAGTTGTCTTTCTCTGCTTGACTTATTTCACTTAGCATTATCTCCTCCAGTGCCATCCATGTTGCAGCAAATGTTGAGAACTCGTTCTTTCTGATAGCTGAGTAATATTCCATTGTATATATGGACCACAACTTAATCTGAGTCATCTGTTGAAGGGCATCTCGGCTCCTTCCACGATTTAGCTATGTGGACATTGCTGCTATGAACATTGGGGTGCATATGGCCCTTCTCTTTACTACGTCTGTATCTTTGGGGTAAACACCCAGTAGTGCAATGGCTGGATCATAGGGTAGCTCAATTTTTAACTTTTTAAGGGACCTCCACACTGTTTTCCAGAGTGGCTGTACCAACTTGCATTCCCACCAACAATGTAGGAGGGATCCCCTTTCTCCACATCCTCTCCAACAATTGTTGTTTCTTGCCTTGTCTATTTTTGCCATTCTAACTGGCGTAAGGTGGTATCTCAGTGTGGTTTTGATTTGAATTTCCTTGGTGGCTAATGATTTTGAACATTTTTTCATGTGTCTGTTAGCCATTTGTATGTCTTCATTGGAAAAGTGTCTGTTCATATCTTCTGCCCATTTTTTGATTTGTTTATTTGTTTCTCGTGTATTGAGTTTGAGAAGTTCTTTGTAGATCTTGGATACCAGTCCTTTATCTGTAGTGTCATTTGCAAATATCTTCTCCCATTCCGTGGGCTGCCTCTTAGTTTTTCTGACTGTTTCCTTGGCTGTGCAGAAACTTTTAATCTTGATGAAGTCCCATAAATTCATTTTATCTTTTGTTTCTCTTGCCGGCAAAGCATTATTTAACCAGGGAAACCACTGTGGGCGTTTTATGCAGGGGAAGCCCTGGGGTTAGCCTTGCTGCACTGAACCAAGTGTCCCAGTTTGCTCTTAAGGGGGATCAGAATGTGAGTCCAAGGGGTGACACTGCAGAGGCACAAGGGTGCTGGATCTGGGGATGGCCAGGTCCGCTGGGGTCCTGGAGGCCAGCTTGCCCCTAGTCTGTATTTCTTGTGCCTTTGGAGATGCACTGCCTGTGGATGCAGAAGAAGAAACCCCACCCCAACATCCTTCCTCCTCTTCTCTGTGTAGAGGCAAATGGAAGAAGGTGAGCTCAGAAAAAAGGGGATAAAGACCTCACCACAGAAGAAGGAAGATTTTCAAAGGAAATGCAAGTGCAAAAGAGGTGAGGACAGTAGCTGGCCATGTTTGGCCTCTGGTTTCTACTCCTTCTTGGTGGGCCATGGTGGATGAGCTCTGGATCTCTGCCCCTCAGTAATGGAGAGACAAGGTACCTTCCAACCACGTGAGCTTGCCTTTGGCATATAAGTGGATACATATACATGAATAGCATTTTCTCAGTATCATTTTTTCACCATTGGGCAGACCCTCAAGCTTGGAGGATCAGGATTCCCTTGTTCTTCAGGCCCTTGTAGGTCCTCAAGAAAATGTCTGTTGGACCAGTGAAGGGTGCCGGATGGGACTTTTGTGGGTCTTGCTGCAGCACCCCAGCTCTGGGTGGGGCCCCATGTGACACCCCCATCCCCTGCCACCCCAGGATGAGGTACAGTGACTCTCCATGTATGGCAGCTATTTATAGATCTGTGTCTCAAGGCCTGCCCTGGAGATGTCAGTTAGGTTTATCTGGGGAGGGCTCATTTTGTTGGACAATCTACTTTCCCCTCTGACTTGACTTCTGAGTTTCTCGAGAAAAAATCCCACACCTTTTTCGGGATAATGGTTTTCTTTCTGACCTGTGGTTTTGTGGCAGTGGCCATTTATACCCTCTGTCTTATTCTCAGATCACTTATACCCCGAGCAGGGTTCTTTTTCTGGGAGTAGGGAGCTTGTCTTATTCATGTCCGCCCCTCCACTCACCTGGCATGGTAAATGCTTTTAAAATATTTGAATGGAAGAGATGTGTATATGTATTTCTGAGCCAGTTGTTTTGGGTGTGTATAGTAAGGCTATTTCCAGGCAGGGAGCAAGTATTCTGAAAGTTCAGGAAGTGTTATCCATGGGGTCCTTGTATGTGCTGAGAGCAGACTCAAGTGGTGATGGGCAACAAGAGGGGTCCACTGGTCTCCAGGATGTCTTGGGAGGGCCAAGCTGCCAAGTGCGTCCTGACAAGGACAGGAGGGAGCTTCTTGAGGTGAGGATTCCAGAGAGAGGGGCTGTTGTTATGATACTGATGGCCAAGGCAGCATTACAAGGCAATGTCTTTGAGTATCATGGAGTTGAATCATTGCTTTTAAAAGGTGGTTTCTACAATTTTGGACTGTATCTCCTGTAGGTGTTCTTGAGGATTAAAAATAATGAGAACCAAGAGCACTAAAGACTTGAGTAGTTTCAAAATGATTTCTTTTTTGGTATTGGTAAAATATAAAGTCTAAATGCATTCCCTGTTTGAAGCTCTTAGAAATCAGACTTGTTATGCCCAAATCCTATCTTTCTGAAACATGCTTCATTTGGACCACAGTCATTCACTTTCAACAGAGAAAGTGTGTTCAGAAAAGCAATAAAAACCCAACACATGCATTTCCACAGGCTCTTCTTTTCTAGGAGTGTAGTGACCACCTGTCTGAGCTGGTCACTTCTCAGGAGAGAAGGGAGTCCAAGAGGGCACTGAGCTGGCCGAGCTCACATGGGCACCAGAGATATGCAGATGGCAGGAGGCTCCAGTCCCCCTTCCTTTTCCCATCCCTGACTCCGAGTGAGGCATTCAGCATCTTTGAATTTATTAAGGATCCAGTACCCTAGTCTTCATACAGTGGCAAGCACCTTCTTGGTGTTCTTGGTACAATTTAGGAAACCCAGACTTGGAAGGTAAATTTGAAATGGGGTTTCAAGGGGGAAGGACTGTGTAGGACTCTGTGATCTGGGATGGCACTGTGGTTTCTGTTGTGTCTGCAGTGGACACGCTCCAGGCACACACTGCATCCCTGCTCCAGCCTCTGACGTCTGATTTCCATAGACTTCTGACTGCGAGTGGAGGGAGTCTTTGGGAGAGTGATTCTCCAGAATGCTCACTTGGAAAACATACAGGAATTTTCCTATTGAGAATACCACTCCAAATGAATCATGTAGGAATATACTTCTTATGAATATTCAAGACCTGCACCAAAGGCAAACTCTAAGAGACTTTAGGAAGCTTTAGAAACTCCTGAACTTCTGCAGTTAGTGGCTTTTGGGAGAAAGACTGAGATGGATGTCAGTCATGCTGACATAAATAAAAAAATGAAAGCAAAACCAAGAAAAGTCTCATTTACAACCTGATAAAATTTTTATCCAGATAAAAATGTGAAAAAAATCCAAGTGCAAGGCAAGACATCTGGAAAAACATGAAAAATAAGTAAGAACAAGAAGTTTGTCTTGTAAACTACCATAGTTTAAGTAATCTGGTACCAATGCAGGAATAACAGATTAAACTCAAATTATGTGTGAAAATTAACTTGATAGACTTAACATTTCAGGTGATTGGATAAAGTATGAATCATTCCTGTTATGAAAATGGACACACATTTGAAGAGGAATAAAAAGTTAAATTCAGTCTTACACCAAAATAAACTCTAGATTTAAGTGTAAAGAATAATAGCATAAGGGGTGCCTGGATGGCTAAAATGGTTAGGCGTCTGCCTTTGGCTCAGGTCGTGATCTCCAGGTCCTGGGATCGAGCCCTACATCGGGCTCCCAGCTCAGCAGGGAGTCTGCTTCTCCCTCTGCCTCTGTCCCCCTGCTTGTGCACGCTCTCTCTCTCTCAAATGAATGAATAAAATCTTTAAAAAAAGAATAATAGCATAAAGCACTAGAAAAAGTATCTATGAATAAATATATATGTAATTTTGGGTTGGGATAGCTACAATTATGGCAGCAACATAGGATTGACTTACTGAAACTGGGTGTCTCGAGGGCTCCATGTCTGGGCCTGGACCAGGGTGGACACTGATGGGCTGTAGAGCCTCCAGGTAGCAGAGCTTCACCACCCTAGTTCAGCATGACTGTGATTCATGAGAACTTCGCAGCCTTGCTGGCCTCCTGGGGTGGCCTTCCGAATGAACTGTGTAACCCCAGTCTTACCCTCTGTTTTGGTCAGCTTGGGCTGCTCTAACAAAATTCCACCGACTGTGTGGCCCAGACAACAGACATTTATTTCTCACAGTTCTGGAGGCTGGGAGTCTGAGATCATGGTCCTGTTTAGGCTGCCAGCTGCCCCATCCCCCAGAAGAGCTGTTTTCCCTTCTGGTCAAGGAGGAAGGGCTTGGGCTATGTTCACCCCATCTAGGTGAAGTAGGACATGAGGTAGAGTCAAGAACTGGGATGAGAGGGAGGTGCTCCTCACCACCATGGGACAGATAGCCACCCTGGGGCAGCCACATTTCCTCTGTCCTATCCTCCACTTATTTTGAGCTTGGAGCAGGCAGTCTGCAGGTCCCTTCCCTTTCCTTCTCCTTCTCCTTCTTCTCTTTCTCCTCCTCCTTTTTTTTTTTTTTTTTTGTTAGTCTGCAGATTCCTGCAGAACTTGGGCATGTTGAGTAAGCAGAGAGTACCTTGAAGGGCTCCTTCAGTCCTGCATCCCTTCTGGGGACAGCATCAGGTGATGCAGGTCATGTCCTCTCTCCAGATGCCCACCTGAAGGCCACTGTCCTGACTCTGTGGAGAGTTTGTATTGGGTGTTGATGAGAGATGTTCTCAAGATGGGATACATGCTTTGTTTGTGGCAGAAGTTATTCTCGTTTTAGGAAGATATCATGCTGCGTGACAATCTCATAAGCCAGGGGGTGAGCTCGCTTTCCACCAAGCATGACCCAGGTGTAGAAGTCTGTGGAGGGATATGAGCTTAGGTAGAGAACAAGCCCCAGTGATACAGTGCCCACTAGTCAGGTGCCCCTGATGTTCCACCTATCCTTAGGCCATCCTAGGAGTCCTGGGATGAGAGGGGGGCCAGTGGTACCTTGGAAGCACACTGGCAGACTGTGTGCCATGGATTAGTGGCCATTGGTGGCCACTGACAGGATATGGGCAGGAATCTGCCCTAAGGGTCAGGACATGTCCTTAGCACTGTCATGAGGGGTCAGGTCAGTCAAAATAAGTGTGGGAGGTGCTACAGGCATCAGGAAACACAGGGTCATGTCCCCCTCCTGGCCATAGTTATGCTGCTCAATCCACAGGGACTGCTGCAGCCACCTTTGGAGGGCCACCATGTATATGGGGATGCCTGCATATATATACATGTATACACACACATACACACTCAATTGCGTGCATCCATATACAGACACATATTTATACATATATACACATATACATTTTATCCATGTAGATACATATTTATAGATGTAGATACATATTTATACACACACATTTATATATACATGTATACATTTAGACATATACCTGCATACACATGCGTATGTGCACACACATTCACACGCATGCACATATTTATACACACATACATACATTTATACACATATACATACATTACTCACATATATACACATTTGTATGCAGGATATACATGCACATTTACAGGTGTATAATATATATACACATATTTACACACATACACATTCACACATACATATACATACACACTTATTTGTACATGTCACACATGAGCATGGTTGTTTCTATTGGCCTGGACAATTGTGAGTTTGGAAGAGGGTGGACCAGGAATGGTCTGCTTGTCTGAGAGGTGGTTGAGAGCAGACCTCAGTGCCCTGCAACCTGGAATCAAACCTGGGCTGCTGCTTACACGAGGCCTCAGTTTCTTTCCCCTTATGTTAAGGTGGATGTACCTGGAATCCCTATCTAGTGGTTACCATGAGCATTATGAGACACAACCAAAGTGCTCAGGATGGGCCTGACTGGTTGCAAGAGCTATGAATATGATCTTGTCTGGAGGGGGGCCTCTCTTTCTTGGGGGGAACCTCATGGACTGTAGGTGGTGTGTTTGGACTCTGGAGACCTTACTAGCTAGAGCCCAGACTTATGTCAGGAGGTTGAAGGGGGGTAGCTATAGTGGCTCTGAGCAGAGCAACTGTGCCCAGCACTGTGACCACCTTCTGAGCAATGTGGAGATACCATAAGAAACATCTGGAAATAGCCAGGCTACTTTAATTTCTAGCACTCAGGCTAGGAGAGGTTGTGTCACACTACTTTGGGATGAAAGAAGCATGGCTTCCTCTAGGTCAGGCTGCTGAAAGTAATGCCAGTGCTTTCTTGTCTCTCTGACGCATGGTATCTCCCAAGGCAACCTCCTTCCCAGGAGTGTGAAGGTGAGCTGGTGGCCATGGTGGGCTTTCCCTGGCTCACCCACATGAGTATTGCCTAGTGATACTTTCTCACAAGAGGTGGACAGTCCACATTATGAGGATGAACAGTACCAATGATGATAGGGGGTAGGGGGTATTCTGATAATGAAGCAGCTGTGGCTGCAAGTCTCTCAAACCAATGCTCCTTGGTGAGTTTATGATGGAGCCTTACCTGCTTGATTAGGGGATGGGCCAGCCAACTAACTTTTCATTATTCCCCTTCCCAGAACAGTGTCTGGGTTAATACTCACAAAAGAACTATAGGCTATTATGAAATACAGAATTCCAAAATTTAACATTTCTTTAGTTTGTAATTTTATCTATGCTTGTGAGTTTTCTTAGATTGAGGCGTATACATCTGTGAAAAATGGAGAAATAGTATTATAGCATTTTATAGTATTATTATATGCCTTCCATCTATTCACACTTTATAGAGTATATGATGGGGTGGAATTATTTTGGGGGGTATATGGATTTATTTTCACGTTCTCCAATCAACTCTTACTGATTGCCATCTTTAACTGGTAGATTAACATTTGTTCAATTAGCTCCAAGGCCAACAGTACTGGTAGTTAGACTGAAGTTGGGCACTGTATGATTCCAAGTTTAGAAGGGTCATGAACAGCCTATCAGCAAAGGCCTAATCATTTTTCTATGTGAATGTACTGTAATTAGAACACAGCTGTGAGAGTTGGTAGTTTACAAGTGTCTAATGAGCTATTTCCTTCCCCACTCACATTAGTTGGGGAGTTAATTGGGTCCATCTGGTGTATAATCCACAGTATCCCTGATATTGGTGATTTTATAAGCCTGTGGCAGACTTGGACTCTGGATTCACACGGGGAGTTTTGGTGCCTGAGCTCAAAGAAGAAATTTAGTGAAGTGCAGGAAGGGTGATGCTGAGCTTGGCAGGAGACCGCTTTGTACGAACTGCAGCCGGAAGCAGAATCTCAGGGCTCAGGGTGAGCAGCAGAGTGTGAATGGGCAGGACCATTCATCATCCGGGCTAGCATCTGAGATCCGGTTCGTGAGAGCATTCCCAGCGGAGCTGGGCCACCGGGCAGTGACAAGCATCAGATAAGAGGTCTCTCTCCATCTCCATCAGGTAAGAGGGGTTAGACAGCTACAAATTTCTGGCTTTTATTCTCAAAATGCGTTCTGGAGCATTCTGCAGAATGGTGTGCTAGAGGGTACACGGCTGTGAGAAAGGTAACGTGTGGACCAGAACTGACAGAACCCACACAGTCCTTATATGAGCAGGCCCTGCCCGCCCTCTCCTGGCACGTGCCCAAAGAGCCCCAGCTTGTCTGTCTGCCCTTTGGAGGCTACTCTGGAGCTTGGCCGCCTCACTCCCAGGAAGATCCTGGAAGATATTTGCTACTGATTTATCCAAATAAAACATAGGATAGGATCCAGGCGGAGCCTTCTTCCTACATTAAAAAAAAAAAGATGGGCAAATGTCTTTGCAACCACACGTGCTGCTTGCCTAGAAAGTTTAACATACTGGAAAGTGGTAGTGCTGGCAGACAGGGAGCTAGGATGTCTAAGCTGTTCTTAGACTTTCTCTGTGTGTGAGACCCGCCTGCCAGATCACCTCACATCTCTTCTGGGAAGATTCCGCACGAGTTCACAGACCCCACACTGTCCCGCCTCAAGTCGTGTGTGTCTCCTGCGGGCGCGCTGCGGCTACAGCAGGCTCCGTCGAGCCTTGACCACTCTGGCAGAGGCGCCGGGGGGCTGTGCTACCTCCACGCCAGGTCCTCTCCCCTGTGGGCGTGAGCCTGACAGAGCCCAAGTCACCGCGCCAAGCGCGGGGCTGAGTTTGCACCGGGGAGGGGTAGGGGCGGGACGGAAAAGGGATGGGGGAGGGACAGGAGAGAGATGGAACTGGATGGCGCTGGCTAAGGCTGGGATAAAAGCCAGCATCAGTTGCATTCTGTCTGCAGCACTGCTCCTCTCCTGCACCTCCCGAGATGTTTATCTGCATTGAACATATCTGTGTGACGGGTGTGAATCTCAGTCTTTAGCTCAGAAATACTTCATTGCTTTATTTTTCAGCGTTACCCATTGTTAGCTACTAAGGCTCTTGCACACTACTGAACCTATTATCTGCTCATCTAGGAGATGGGTATAAAAATGCCAGTTTATATAAGTTACAACGCTTAAACTAGTTTTAAAGGGATAAAGAAAGGGGGGGGGTAATCAGAAGGGGGAATGAAGCATGAGAGACTATGGACTCTGAGAAACAAACTGCGGGCTTCAGAGGGGAGGGGGGTGGGGGAATGGGATAGACTGGTGATGGGTAGTAAGGAGGGCACGTATTGCATGGTGCACTGGGTGTTATACGCAACTAATGAATCATGGAACTTTACATCAAAAACCAGGGATGTACTGTATGGTGACTAACATAATATAATAAAAAAATATTTTAAAAAATTGTTTTCCTTGTGGTACAATATATAACATAAAAGTTGCCATTTTAACCATCTTTAAGTATACAATTAGTTGTATACTTAAGTACTAATTACATTGGCAATATTGTGCAGTCATCATCACTATCTAATCCTAAAACATTTTCATCACTCTCCTGTATCCAGTAAGGAATAACTATCCATCTGTATCCAGTAAGGAATAACTCTCCCTCCCTTCTCCCTCGTCCCCAGGAACCTCTAATCTACCTTCTGTCTCTAATGAATTTACCTATTCTAGATATTTCATATAAGTGAAATCAAGCAATATTTGTCCCTTTATGTCTGGATTATTTACTCAGCCCAATATATATATTTTAAAGTTCATCCATGTTGTCGCGTGTATTAGAACTTCTTTTTTATGGGCAATTAACATTCCATTGTATGAATATATCAAATTTTGCTTATCCATTCATTTATTGGTAGACACTTGGGTTCTTTCCACATTTTGGTTCTTGTGAATAATGCTGCAGTGAACATTGTCATACAAATATCTGTTTGGGTCCCTGTTTTCAATTATTTTGGATATATACCGAGCAGTAGAATGCTGGGTTATAAGGTAACTCTATATTTGACTTTTTGAAAATCCACCAAAATACTTTTCACAAATATTTCCACACTTTATATTACCATCTGTAATGTATTCGGGTTCCAGTTTCTCCATTACTTGCCAACATTGGTTATTTTCTGTTCTTTTGACTCTAGCCATCCTAGTGGGTGTGAAATGATATCTCATAGTGGTTTCAATTTGCATTTCTCTAATGATATTGAGAGTCTTCCTGTGCTTCTGTCTTCTCTGGAGAAATGTCCGTTCAAGTCCTTTGCCCACTTAAAAATTGGATTGTCTTTTGTTGTTGAGTTGTAGGAGTTCTTTATATATTCAGGGTATTAAATCCTTATCAGATATATATGATTTGCAAACAATATATCACGTTCAATAGGTTGTCTTTTCACTTTCTTCATAATGTTCTTTGATACACAGAGAATCTTCATTTTTAAAATTTATTTTTTCCAGTTTTACTGTGATATAACTGACACAGAATATAATTTTGATGAAGTCCAATTATCTGTTTTTTTTCTTTTCATGCTTTCAGTGTCATTATCTAAGAACCCATTGCCAAATCCAAGATCATGTAGATTTACCTCCATGTTTTTTCTAAGAATTTTATGGTTTTATCTAAATGTATGCTCAATTTTGAGTTAATTATTTTATAAGGTATGAGGGATTCAACTTTATTCTTTTGCATGTGGGAATCTAGTTGTCCTAGCCCCATTTATTGAAGACACTGTTCATTCTCTATTGAATAGTTTTGGCACTATTGTCAAAAATCAATTGGCCATAAATGTTTGGGTTTATTTCTGGGCTCTTAATTTTATACCATTAATTTTATATGTCTATCCTTATTCCAGTACCACACTGTTCAGAGTACTGTAGCTTTGTAGTAAGTTTTGAAATCAGGAAATGTGGGTGCTGAAAACTTGTTCTTTCTCAAGATGTTTTGGGTTTTGGGGGACCCTCCCTTTTTTTTAAAAGATTTTATTTATTTATTTGACAGATAGAGAGACAGCCAGCGAGAGAGGGAACACAGGCAGGGGGAGTGGGAGAGGAAGAAGCAGGCTCCCAGCAGAGGAGCCTGATGTGGGGCTCTGGGATCACACCCTGAGCCGAAGGCAGACACTTAAGGACTGAGCCACCCAGGCGCCCCATTGGGGCCCCTTGAAATTGCATATGAATTTGAGGATTGGCTTTTCCATTTCTGCAAAAATGGTCATTGGAATTTTGATAGAGATTACATTGGATCTGCAGATTGCTTTAGGTAGTATTGACATCTTAGCATTATTAAGTATTTCTAGCCATGAACATGGGATGTCTTTCCATTTATTTAAATCTTTTTAATTTCTTTCAGCCATGTTTTGAAGTTTCCAGTATACAAATCTTTCACCTCCTTGGTTAAGTTTATTTCTAGATATTTTATTATTTTGGGTAGTATTGTAAATGCAATCATCTTAATTTGCTTTTCAGATTTTTCATTGCTGGTATAGAGGGTATAGAGAAATACAACAGAGTTTTGTGTTGCTATTTTACCTGCAACTTGCTGAATTCATTTGTTAGCTCGAGCAGTATTCTTATGAATTTTGGGGGGATTTTCTATATATAGGATCATGGGATCTTGTCATCTGCAAATGAAAATAGTTTTACTTTCTCCTTTCCAATTTGGATGTTTTTAATTCTTGCCTAATTGCTCTGGCTAGAACTTCCAGTACAATGTTGACTAGCAGTGGTGAAAATAGGCATTCTTGATTTGTTCCTGATCTTAGCAGGGAAGATTTCAGTCTTCCACCATTAAATTTGATGTTAGCTGTGTGTTTTCCACAAATTCCCTTTATCATATTGGAGAAGTTCCCTTCTATTCCTAGTTTCCTAAGTGTTTTCCCTTCTCTCAGAGAACTTGTGCTTAAGATGGAAGATGAAAAGAAGACATGACCACTGGGGGACAGTGGCTGAGACCATGTTGTTCCCTAGAGACTGTTAATGCTAAAAAGAGATGTATTTGGAAAGATTCAAGGATAATACCATGAGTAGATGTTGATACGAGGCTGGAGAGTCTGAGATTCATCTTCTGTGCCAATGTTTCTCACAGTGTGGTATTATTTCAAAATCTCGTGGGTGTTGTAAAAATATAGCTCTTTGGGCTATACACTTTTCTGAATCAGAATCTATAGGATAGGGTCCTGGGAAATTGTCTTGAAGCAGGGCCCCACAGGATTTGATTGTAGGCTTACAGTTGGAAGCCACTGCCATGGCAGGAGAGAATGAAATGAGAATGGCAGGAGGAGGATGTGCTGGCAGACTTGGGTACAGGAATCTAACACCCTTGGAATTTTTCTGATAATTCCAGGACCCCAAGGTTTAAAAAGAGGGTGACAAGAGGGAAATCTTGAGCAGGTAGATTTTAGGAGAACACCAATTCCTTTTTAGGCATGCTGATTTGAAGTGTGAGCATGGCCAGGCTATATAGTTGCCTATCCTGGGTGGGAAGACACAGCTGTGGCAGCATCCCATCTATTGTGCTTGGTGCATGGGAGATGCTAAAACATGCTAGCTTCTCTCACCCCATGGAATTGATGGCTTTTCCTGGCTTTAATCATGTGAGGTGTTATAGCTGATCTCATCCCAACATCTTAAGCTTGCTGTTGCCAGGTGCTATGTTGGGTATTGGTCTCATGGTATAGTTGGGGGGTAGATATATAAACAAGTGTGCAAAGTGTGCAATAAATGACACAACAGAGGTGGGTGCAAGGTACAGCAAGGACAGAGGGAGGGTGATCTCCAACTTTCTTGGAGGAAAATGAATTTACACAAAGGAATGAAGAGTGCCAGGAATGCAAATGGCTTTAGTCAATATATACATTTCTTATCGTCTTTAAAAGATAATTGATCATTTAAAAAATAATGAAAATGCAGTGTGTGTTTTATAACACACGTAAAAGTATGACAGCAATACCACAAAGGTTGGGAAGAGAGAAACGGGAGCACGTTATTTTTAAGTGTACCTTTGTGCACTATAGATGTATATAGTTGTATACATGGATATGCGTGTATATATTACTATTATATGTTATAGAGGAACAGGTATAATATAATTTTAAGTTGGAGTCTAAGAAGCTAAAGATGTATACTGTAAACCCTAAAGCAACAACTAAACTAACAAAGAATTATAGCTAATAAGCCAGCTACAAAGGGGATAATATGGATCATATAATATACTCAGTTACTGCAAAATAAGGCAGAAAAAGAGGAAAAAGGGAACAAGGAATAGACAGGCAAATAGAAAACAAGTAGCAAGGTGGTAGATTTAAACCTAAATATACAATAATCACATTATATGTGAATGGACTGAATACCTTATGTATGAAGGAACACACTTTATTTTTGAAAATATTTATTTATTTATTTATTTATTTATTTATTTATTTGAGAGAGAGAGAGAACAGAGGGAGAGGAAGGGAGAGAAGCTGATTCCCTGCTGAGCAAGGAGCCCAACACAGGGCTCCATCCCAAGGACCCTGAAATCATGACCCAAGCCAAAGGCAAACACTTAACCAACTGAGTCACTCAGGCACCCCTAAAGGAACCCACTTTAAATATAAAAGTGCAGATAGGTTAAAAGTAAAAAGATGGAAAAAGATATACAATGCTAAAATGGATACAAGAAAACTGGAGTGGCTATATTAATATTAGAACAAGTGGATTATAGAGTAAAGAATATTACTAGGAATAGAGATGGCCATGTCATAAAGGGGTCAATCTGTCAAAAGGCCATAATTCTTTTTTAAAAAATAGTAATTGTTTTTTTCAAGATTTTATTTATTATTTATTTGAGAGAGAGAGAAAGAGAGAGAGAATGAGTGGGCAGGGAGAGGAAGAAACAGGCTTTTCGAGGAGCAGGGAGCCTGATGAGGGCACGATCCCAGGACCCTGGGATCCATGACCTGAGTCGAAGGCAGAGGCTTGACCGACCAAGCTACCCAGGTGCCCCAAAGGGTCATAATTCTTAACATTCATGGACTTATGAAGAGCTACAAAATATATGAAGCAAAAAGTGATAGAACACAGGAAGAAATAGACCCAAAATCATAGTTAGAGATTTCGGACCTTCTCTCATTAATTGATGGCACCTGCCCCCCCCCAAAGCCTGGACTTAATCAAATGCATATCACACACAGGGGAGAGAATTGTGGTTTACAGAGAAATTTGGCAAAGTCCATCATTCTCTGCAATGTCTCCAATCCATGTGCCTGCTCCAGGCCACCAGGATGAGTATCTCCTCTATCCAGGCAGTTTTCCAAGAAGAGCTTAGAAAATGAACCATGAGAGACTGTGGACTCTGGGAAACAAACTGAGGGCTTCAGAGGGGAGGGGGGTGAGGAATGGGATAGGCTGGTGATGGGTAGTAAGGAGGGCACATATTGCATAGCGCACTGGGTGTTATACACAACTGATGAATCATGGAACTTTACATCAAAAACCAGGGATGTACTGTATGGTGACTAACATAATATAATAAAAAATTATTATAAAAAATAAACTAAAAAAAAAAAAAGAAAGAAATAGACCAAAATATGTCGCCAGCAGGGTTTATCTAGGAACATGAGATAGGGACTAAATCTGCCATGTACACTTGAATATCTTACTGATTTCAAATTAGAGGTTGGTCAGAAAAATTTGCTAAAAATAGACTTCCTTTTTCTTATATGGGATATCACTACTGAGCATATGGTATAATGCACACACATGATATGAAAAGTATTAATAAAAAGTGTAAAATGGTCTTCCAAGGAGCTGTCTACCTCGTAAAATAATAATGATCTTATGTTTCATGCAGTAATATATTAAGGTACTTTCAGTTCATCTGTATTCCTATTAACAATGCTGAATTTTTTATCCTTGGACTCACACTTTCATGTCTGTCTGGGAGAGGATGACTGTGAGGGAACAGTGTAGCTTTTTGCTCAGGGCCCATACACCTTTCATTAACGTGGAGAGTTCTATCATCTCCCTTGAAAGCACATAAGTCTATGTGGTTTGTTTTGGGAGGAGGATATTTTTGTTTTTTGAGCAATAGAAATGATTTATCTCTTCAATAACCAGCCCTGTCATAAGCCTATCCAACGTTAATGATTCATTTTCTGAGTTTTCCAGCAAATTAGAGTGAATGTTGGTCTGATTTCCTCCCACAGGGTTTTTTTTCTGACTAAAAACAATCTTTCCAATTTTGATTTTGTTGCTTATTTGTAGAGATTAACACTTGTTTATTATAGTGCAGTGATTTTTCCAAATAGAGTCTTTCCCATTCCAATCATCTGCTTTGAAAAGAAGGAATTGCATCTTTGATGCCTAAGTATTACTTAGCCAAAGGACTGACACTTTTATCTTACTACTTTTGTGTTAGCCCTGGAAAAAGTGGGCACCAATCTTTTTGTTGTGATTTTTGGGGGACATATACTGAACAATCATCAGCTCCTGCAGCAAGCTGGACAAGGACAGCCATGCATGTTTGGCTTTATTAGTAATATGTCTGCTTCATATGCCTCACTGGGCCCAGTCACCACCTGACTGCTCCAAGCACATCCTTTTGAATTATAAAACTGAACTGTAAACTTCAGAAATCACACCACTAGGCCAGCTAGCTATTTGAACTATTTTCCTTGGGGGAAATACTTGAAATTGGATCTTAAATCATCTGATTGTTTTTACATTAAAGTAAATCCTAAAATTGTTCTGGTAAATCTCAGTCAAAAAGACTTCCCCAAGCCTTTGGGTATACTATTAGTCTTTTTTGTGTGATTAGTAATATCCATTCATATTTAACAATTCTTGTGTTAACTGTACTTACACGTATTCTAGGAAAATTTTTAAGCAGTATCTAGAAATTCTTTTTAATATTGAGT
The DNA here is from genome assembly GCF_017311325.1 of Ursus maritimus. Classification (NCBI taxonomy): domain Eukaryota; kingdom Metazoa; phylum Chordata; class Mammalia; order Carnivora; family Ursidae; genus Ursus; species Ursus maritimus. Next base: position 661,058 of record NW_024425230.1, read on the forward strand.
TGCACCATCTGTAACAAAACTAGTTGTTTAAACAGAGGTTAACATGAACCCCAACATCTATTTATAAAGAATGAATTTTAAAAATTCCTTTTCTCTACTTCGGAATAATGCACAGGACCTCTTGGTTTGGTGACTCATTTGAGACTTAAGTGGTCCTGTAATACCTGTTTTCCCCTTCTGCTTGCTTGATTTTAGGAGGCTTTTAAAAATAAATGTTTCTTCATTTCTTAGACTAACTAGGAATGATAAGTAGAACTAATCAGTTATTTGAAAATATTATGAGATACATATTTTAAATATATTATGAAAATATATTATTTTCATCCTCTATTTCAGGATTTCAGTACAGCTTTCCATCTTATCATTTTTTGAATTCCAATTTTCTATTTGATCATCTCTATGCTATTTCTTTTCTGTATATATAACTTCCCTCTGTTCAAGTTGATAAATTCATTCTTCCTTTAAAATAGTTATACGAGGGCACCTCTTCTTTAACAAAAAATAAAATAGTTATACGCAACTGATAAAGTACTGAACACTACATCTGAAACTAATGATGTGCTATATGTTGGCTAATTGAATTTAAGTAAAAAAATAAAATAGCATATAATATTTTATATAGACAAAATAATATATGTAACATATAAATAAGTTATTTTTTAATCCCCTATGATCCTCTGTACTATTTTTTTTAAAAGATTTTATTTGTTTATTTATTTGACAGGGGGAGAGTATAAGCAGGGGGAGCAGCAGAGGGAGGGAGAGAAGCAGGCTCCCCGCTGAGCAGGGAGCCCAATGTGGGACTCGATCCCAGGACCCTGGGATCATGACCTGAGCTGAATGCAGATGCTTAATCAACTGAGCCACCCAGGCATCCTTTACTATTTCTTATATTCCACATATGAGTGAATATCAGTAAGTTATGAGGTTTAATTTTCATAAAGCAATTAGCATCTCTTTTGCCCTATCCCTTTGCTTCCTAATATGGGCACTACTTTCTGGAATTTTGTATTTATAATTCGTGTGTGTGTGTGTGTGTGTGTGTGTGTGTGTGTGTGTGTGTGTTTGTGTATATACATCTCTCTCTCTATTTATTCTATCTACAACCACGTAAGTGGATCCTAAACAATGTATTGTTTAGTGTTGCTTATTTTTAAGCTTTATGGAGGTTGTATGATGTGTGTATTCTTCTATGAATTCCTTACTTCATTCAACATTATGTTTCTAAAATTACCCATATTGCTTTGTTTAGAGGTAGTTCATCCAGTTTCACTGCTGTGTAAAATTTCATTTGTGTGAACATCCTGTTGCATGTTGAATTTGTATCTTTCAACTTTGCCGAATTTGATTTTATTAGTTCTAATTGTTGTGTGTGTGCGTGCATTTGTGTGTTATCTTTAGAATATTCTACATATAAGATAATGTCATCTGTGAACAGAGATAATTTTATGTGTTTCTTTTCAATTTGAATGCATTTTATTTCTTTTTCTTGCCTAATTGATCTGGCTAGAGCTTCCACTATTATATTGATTAGAAGCAAAACAGGTATCCTCAAATTGTTCTTCATCTTAAAGGAAAAGCTTTCAGTATTTCATTTTTGAGTATGATGTTAGCTGTTTTTCATATTTTATTTTTAATAAAAACTAAAAATTTTATTTTTAATAAAAACTACAACTTTATTCTTGTAGTTTCCTTTCATTCGTAATTGCTAAATATTTTTATAAGGAAAGTGTGCTGAACTTTGTCATATACTTTTCTGCATCATTAGATGATCATGTGGTTTTTTTTCCTTCACTCTGCTACTGTGGTGTGTTTCGCTGATTGATTTTCATATTTTGATCCATCCTTGAATTCCAGGAATAAATTCCCCTTGGTCATAGTGTATAATCCTTTTAATATGCTGCTGAACTGACTTGCTAGTATTTTGTTGAGGATTTTTTGCATCAGTATTCATCAGGGATATTGGTCTGTGTTTTTCTGCTCTTGTAGTGTCTTTGGTATCAAGGTAATGCTGACTTCATTGAATGAGTGTCCCCTCCTTTTCAGTTTTTTAGGAGAGTTTGAGGAGGTGGTGTTAATTCTTCTTTAAACATTTGGTAGAGTGCATCAGTCAAGCAGTCTGGTTCAGGGCTTTTTTTTGTTATTGTTCGGAGGTTTTTGATTACTGATTCAATTTTCTTAAGATTTACTCAGATTTTCTTTTTCTTCATTATCAGTGTTGGTAGGTTGTGTATAACTAGGAATTTGCCCATTTTATCTAGGTTATCCAATTTGTTAGCATATAATCGTTGATAGTATACTCTTACAATCTTTTTTATTTCTGTAAAATTGGTAGGTATGTTTCTGCTTTCATTCTGACTTTAATAATTTGAGTTTCTCTCTTTTTTTTCTTAGTCAGTCCAGCTAAAGATATGTCAGTTTTATTGATCTTTGTGAAGAACCAGCTTTTAGTTTCATTGATTTTCTCTATAGTTTTTCTCATCTCTGTTTTATTAGTCACCTCTCTAATCTTTATTTTCTTACTTATGTTAGCTTTTGCGTTTAGTTTATTCTTCTTTTTGTAGTTTGTTAAGGTGTAAAGTTAGGTTGTTGATTTGAGATCTTTCTTCAGTTTAAATGTAAATACTTACAGCTATTAATTTCCCTCTTAGTATTGCTTTTGGTTCATCCCATAAATTTTGGTATGTTGTGTTTTCATTGTCATTTGTCTCAGAGCATTTGTCTCAAATGGTATTAGTTTGCTAGGGCTGCCATAACAAAATTGCACAGACAGGGCACTTTAAACAACAGAAACTTATTTCCTCATAGTTCTGGAGGCTATAAGTCCAAGATCAAGGTGCTGGTAGGGTTGGTTACCTCAAATGCCTCTCTCCTTGGCTTGCAGATGGCTGCCTTCCTACTGCCCCTTCACACTGTTATTGTACATGAATCTTTGGTGTCTCTCTGTGTGTCAAATTTCCTCTTCTTACAACGCTACCAGTCAAATTGGGTTAGAATCCACCCTAATGGCCTCATTTAACTTAACCACCTATTTAAAGGTATCTCCAAATACAGTCATATTATAAGATACTGGAGGTTAGGGCTTCAACATATGAGGGTTTTTTTTTTGTTTTTTTTTTTTTTTGGTAAGGGGGGTACACAATTCAGCTCACAGAAGATATTTTCTAATTTCCCTTGTGATTTCTTCTTTGATCCATTGGTTGGTTGAATGTTTTGTTTAATTTCCACATATTTGTGAAATTTTCAGTTTCCATTTTGTTATTGATTTCTAGTTAATTCTATTGTGATTGGAAAAGGTATGTTGTATTATTTCAGTCTTTTAAAATTTATTAAAACTTATTTTATGGCATAACATATGGTCTATCCTAGAGAATGTTACATGTGTACTTGAGAGAAATATGTAATTTTGCTGTTTTTGGGTAGATTGTTCTCTGTAGGTCTTTTAGGTCCAGTTGGTTTATAGTGTTTTGTAAAGCCTCTAGTTCCATATGTGTCTTTTTTTTCTTTTTTTTTAAATGATTTTTTATTATATTATGTTAGTCACCATACAGTACATCCCCGGTTTCCGATGTAAGGCTCGATGATTCATTAGTTGTGTATAACACCCAGTGCACCATGCAATACATGCCCTCCTTACTACCCATCACCGGTCTATCCCATTCCCCCACCCCCCTCCCCTCTGAGGCACTCAGTTTGTTTCTCAGAGTCCATAGTCTCTCATGCTTCATTCCCCCTTCTGATTACCCCCCCTTTCTTTATCCCTTTCTTCCCCTACCTATCATCCTAGTTCTTATGTTCCATAGATGAGAGAAATCATATGATAGTTGTCTTTCTCTGCTTGACTTATTTCACTTAGCATTATCTCCTCCAGTGCCGTCCATGTTGTAGCAAATGTTGAGAACTCGTTCTTTCTGATAGCTGAGCAATATTCCATTGTATATAAAAGCGATTTCTCTTCATCCATCATGACCAAGTGGATTCATACCTGATGCAAGGGTGGTTCAACATTCGAAATCAATCATAGTGTGATACTCATATCAACAAGAAAAGACTCAGGAACCATATGATCCCCTCAATTGATGCAGATGAAAAAAAAAAAAGCATTTGACAAAACACAGCATCCTTTCCTGATTAAAATCCTCTGTATGGAGGAATAGAATAGAATATACATTTCTCAATCTCATAAAAGCCATATCTATGTCTGTCTATGATGAAAAGCCTAAGTGGCATATACTGCAAATATTATTTTCTCAGCGGAAAAGCTGGAAGCCTTTCCCTTAAGATCAGGAACTCCGATAAGGATGCCCACTCGCCACTATTATTATTCAACATAGTACCAGGAAGTCCTGCAACAGCAATCAGACAACAAAAAGGGATCAAAAGTATTCAAATTGGCAAAGAAGAAGTCAAAATGTCTCTCTTCGCAGATGACATGATACTCTATATGGAAAACCCAATAGAAGCCACTCCCAAACAATTAGAAGTTGTAGAGCAATTCAGTAATGTGGCAGGATACAAAATCAATGCTCAGAAATCAGTTGCATTTCTATACACGAATAATGAGACTGAAGAAAGAGAAATTAGGAAATCCATCCCATTTACAATAGCATCAAAAACCATACGTTACCTTGGAATTAAGTTCACCAGAGACGTAAAGGACCTATATTCTAGAGACTATAAATCACTCTTGAAAGTCATTGAGGAAGACATAAAAAGATGGAAAGATATTCCATGCTCATGGATCGGAAGAATTAACATAGTTAAAATGTCCATGCTACCCAGAGCAATCTACACTTTCAATGCTATCCCGATCAAAATACCAAAGACGTTTTCAAAGAACTGGAACAAATAGTCTTTAAATTTGTATGGAAACAGAAAAGGCCCCAAATCTCCAAGGAACTGTTGAAAAGGAAAAACAAAGCTGGGGACATCACAATGCCGGATTTCGAGCTGTACTACAAAGCTGTGATCACAAAGACAGCATGGTATTGGCACAAAAACAGACACATAGACCAATGGAACAGAATAGAGAGCCCAGAAAATGGACCCTCGGCTCTTTGGGCAACTAATATTTGATAAAGCAGGAAAAAACATCTGGTGGGAAAAAGACAGTCTCTTCAATCAATGGTGCTGGGAAAACTGGACAGCTACATGCAAAAGAATGAAACTTGACCACTCTCTCACACCATACACAAAGATAAACTCCAAATGGATGAAAGACCTCGATGTGAGACAGGAATCCATCAAAATTCTAGAGGAGAACATAGGCAGCAACCTCTACTGATTATTGGCCAAAACAACCTTTTTCATGATACATCCCCAAACAAGGGGCAAGAGAAACAAAAGATAAAAATGAATTTATGGGACTTATCAAGATTAAAAAGTTTCTGCAAGCCAAAGAAACAGTCAGAAAAATCATAAAAGCAGCCCACGGAATGGGAGAATATATTTGCAAATGACACTACAGATAAAGTAAGACGTATCCAAGATCTACAAAGAACTTCTCAAACTCAATACACGGAAACAAATAAACAATCAAAAACTGGGCATGTTGATATGAAACAGACACTTTTCCAATGAAGACATACTACATGGCTAACAGACACATGAAAAAATGTTCAAAATCATAGCCACCAAGGAAATTCAAATCAAACCACACTGAGATACTCACCTATGCCAGTTAGAATGGCAAAAATAGACAGGTAACAGAAACAACAATTGTTGGAGAGGATTGGAGAAAGGGATCCCTCCTCACATTGTTGGTGGGAATGCAGTTCGTCAGCCACTGGAAAACAGTGGGAGGTCCCTTAAAAGTTAAAATTGAGGGGCGCCTGGGTGGCACAGCGGTTAAGCCTCCACGGCTAGGCGTGATCCCGGCGCTAGGATTGAGCCCCATATCAGCTCCTCCTCTATGAGCCTGCTTCTCCCTCTCCCCTCCCCCTGCTTGTGTTCCTCTCTCACTGGCTGTCTCTATCTCTGTCGCATAAATAAATAAAATCTTAAAAAAAAAAGTTAAAATTGAGTTACCCTATGATCCAGCCATTGCACTACTGGGTGTTTACCCCTAAGATACAGACGTAGTAAAGAGAAGGGCCATATGCACCCCCATGTTCATAGCAGCAATGTCCACAATAGCTAAATCGTGGAAGGAGCCAGAGATGCCCTTCAACAGATGACTTGGATTAAGAAGTTGTGGTCCAC
>NW_024425230.1:668023-712252 GCF_017311325.1 Ursus maritimus
AATTTCAGAGCGTTGTGGTCTGAGAATATGCAGGGGATAATTTCAATCTTTTGGTATCGGTTGAGACCTGCTTTGTGTCCCAGAACATCGTCTATTCTTGAGAATGTTCCATGGGCATTAGACTAGAATGAGTATTCTTTGGTTCTTGGGTGTAGTGTTCTATATATATCTATGAGGTCCAGTGAATTTTGAAAACACCTGGGCAGATGTGAAGTCAGAGAATGTCCAGTGAGATTTCTTTCCGAGAGGAAAAAGATCAGGAATAATATAGATCTCATCAATATTTTTCTACCTTAATAAAGTCAGAAAGAAAAAATGACTCCAGAATATGTGTTTCTTGGGCAATCCTGAATCTCCTCTCTATATGTAGTTGTGAGTTTTCTGTCTTCCAGGACAGCAGATAAGGGTCCTGTGAAGTAACTGGGTTTAGAAGCCCTCTCTGATTTTCTCTTCTTTGGAAAAAGAAATGGACTTGGAACAATGGAAAATAATGTCTGGACAGTGTCAAATTAAGTTTAAATTTGGAATAGCCTGAAGTCTCTGGGAAATTTCTAGCAAAACTTATTTTTATTTTTGACTGCGTTAGAATCATAACTAAATATTAAAAGCTTAGAAACTACTCCCTGTACACTTATAACTACAATTATAAAATACTGTGTGTACACAAAGTGCAACAAGAAATGTTAAATAATGAAATCAGCCAGATGTACTTACCTCCAAGGTAAATAAAAGGAGTCCTTTTGACTTTCCCCATTTCAGTTTTCCTCCTTCATGGCCATAAGGTGAATTCTCAGCATTGCACAGTGTGAATTGCTGCTGTGAGCTGTGCTGAGAGCCTGTGGGTGAGTGCTTTCTAAGAACAATAACACCACCACTCTTGAGCGTTCTCTGCTCTTCAGAGGGTCGGTGGTGATTCTGAGGCACATTATAATAATGGCTTGAAAACTATTTCATTGAGAGTCAAAAAAGACACCTCATGTAAATAAGCTATGGTTACTGGTATTTAACTAATTCATTAAGTATTTAAATACCTACATTCATTTACGCACACCATGCCGCTACCACCACGCCTGCACCATGCCACCACCACCACCTTTGCACCTGCTACTTTTACAGGTACCAGTTAAGGTACCAGATAAAACAAGATGGAAATAACAGTCACCTTTCCAAATGCTATGTAACAGATCACACCAAGGAGTAACCCAGAAAACATTGGATATTTGTTGTTGACTTATTGAGACATTTATCTAAATGTGCCCAGGGCCTTTCTTCATTTACAGTTATGAGACATCAAAAAATTTAAAAGCCCAACTAATTGTTTAAGCCAGTTTGAATAGCTAACAGCTAAAGTGCACAGGTATTAAATCCCTCAAGAGTGGAATTCATCTTCCATCTCTGCTGGCGATGCATGCTAGTTAAGGGCATCTGTTCCACACCTTGTTTCTGCCGTGCTCTTCTTCCTGGCTAGTAAACACCTGAGGACAGAGTCTCTCATTTGTGTTCCCCCAATAAACTGAGATGCCCAGAGGTGGTGCTCAGAGGACTAGCTGGCCCCAAGACAGACTCCCTTCCTGGCTTCAGTGTGGAGTGATGGATATTGTTGGACACAGCTCAGGGCCACAGTTTCATTATCCGTGAGACCAGAGTCTTATTGTCTAAGATCACAGGTGCATGCTGGAATGAGGAAAGAAGAAAGAGGAGGTGGGAATATTTTTCTTTCCATTCTCTGCATTTATGATCTGAGTGTTATTGCCCCAAGTGAGTGTTTCATGGCACCTGGCTCTGTGTGGTCTGGGCTCCTTTAGTAAAGACAATGTATTTCTATATAAAATGACATATTCCCAACAGTTAGGAATGAAAATGTTTTCTGCAGCTTTTTCGCCAAGCTGGTTGCTTTAAACATTATGTATCGTGAATGAGGAGACCATATATGTTGCGAGCTCTTGTGCATGTGCAATTATTTCCATCTTAAAATCTCCTGATTTGGATAAGTTTATGGTGGCCCTTCTTCTAATGCAGGCCAGCACAGTGGAGAGTCCCACGCAGTGTGAACCTTTGCTTTGCTTCACTTGTGGCTTCTATCCCCCTCAGAGACCCCTCCTTGCCATTTAATCATTTCATTAAAATTTTTTAAAATTTTGTTTTTAGTTAGCCACCCATATAGTACATCATTAGTTTTTGATGTGTTCAATGATTCAATAGTTGCATATAACACCCAGTGCTCATCCCGACATGGGCCCTCACTTAATATCCATCCACACCTGGCTACCCCATCCTTCAACCCTTTCCCCTCTGAAACCCTCACAGTTTGTTTCCCAGAATCCATAGCCTCTCATGATTTGTCTCCCTTTCTGATTTTCCCTGCTTCAGTTTTTCCCTCCCTTCCGCGGTCCTCTGTGCTATTGCTTATGTTCCACATATGAGTGAAACTATATGATAACTTATCTTTCTCTGCTTGACTTATTTTTATTTTACTTAGGATAATCCCCTCCAGTTCCATCCATGTCGATGCAAATGGGTGGGTATTCATCCACTTTATGACGGCAGAGTAATAGTCCATTGTGTGTGTGTGTGTGTGTGTATGTATACGTATACATATCTCACATATTCTTTATTCATATCTGTTGAGCGGCATCTCAGTGCCTTCCACAGTTTGGCTATTGTGGACATTGCTGCTGTAAACATTGGGGTGCATGTGTCCCTTCTTTACACCTACATGTTTATCTTTGGGGTAAATACCCAGTAGTGCAATTCCTGGATCATAGGAGTAGCTCAATTTTTACTTTTGAGGAACCTTTGTACTGTTGTACCAGCTTGCATTCCCACCAACAGTGTAAGAGGGTTCTCTTTTTCTCCATCCTCACACGAAAAATTGTTGTTTCCTGTTTTGTTAATTTTTCCATTCTGACTGGTGTAAGGTGGTATCTCAATGTGGTTTGATTTGAATTTCCTGATGACTAATGATGTTGAATAATTTTTCATGTGTCTGTTAGCCATTTGTATGTTTTCTTCAGAAGTGTCTGTTCATGTTTTCTGCCCATTTCTTGACTGGATTATTTGTTTTTGAGTGTTGAGTTTTAGGCGTTCTTTATGGTTATGGATACCAGCCCTTTATCTGTAATGTCATTTGCAAATATCTTCTCCCATTCCATCGTTGCCTCTTAGATTTGTTGACTGTTTCCTTTGCTGTGCAGAAGCTTTTATCTGGATGAAGTCCCAAAAGTTTATTTTGCTTTTGTTTCTTTTTTGCATAAATTTATTTATTTTTTTTTAATAATATTTTTATTATATTATGTTAGTCACCATACAGTACATCCACAGTTTTTTATGTAAGTTCCATGATTCATTAGTCGCGTATAGCACCCAGTGCAACATGCAATAGGTGCCCTCGCACTACCACATCACCAGCCTATCCCATTCCCCCTCCCTACTGAGGCCCTCACAGTTTGTTCCCAGAGTCCATAGTCTCTCATGCTTCATTCCCCTTCTGATTACCCCCTTTCTTTATCCCTTTCTTCCCCTACCGATCTTCCTACTTCTTATGTTCCATAAATGAGTGAATCCATATGGTAATTGTCTTTCTCTGCTTGACTTATTTCATTTAGCATTATCTCCTCCAGTCCCGTCCTGTTGCAGCAAATGATGAAAAATTGTTCTTTCTGATGGCTAATATTCCATTGTATATATGGGACACATCTTCTTAATCCAGTCATCTGTTGAAGGGCATCTCGGTTCGCTTCCGCGATTTAGCTATTGTGGACAATGAGTGAGCGCCCTGCTATGAACATTGGGGTGCATATGGCCCTTCTCTTCACTACGTCTGTATCTTTGGGGTAAACACCCAGTAGTGCAATTGCTGGATCCTAAGGTAGCTCCTATTTTTAACTTTTAAGGGACCTCCACACTGTTTTCAAATTACGTACCAACTTGCATTCCCACCAACAATGTGGGAGAGTCCGCTTTCCGCCCACATCCTCTCAACAATTGTTCTTTCTTGCCTTGTCAATTTTGCCATTCTGGCACTGGCGTGAGGCTGGTGTCTCATTTAATGGTTTTTTGATTTGGTTTCTCCCTGATGGCTAATGATTTTGAACATTTTTCATGTGTCTGTTAACCATTTGTATGTCTTCATTGGAAAAGTGTCTGTTCATATCTTCTGCCCACTTTATGATTTATTTGTTTCTTTTGTATTGAGTTTGAGAAGTTCATTGTAGATCTTGGATACCCAGTCTTTTATCTGTAGTGTCATTTTGCAAATATCTTCTCCCATTCCGCTGGGCTGCCACTTAGTTTTTGACTGGTTCCTTGGCTGTGCAGAAGGTTTTTATCCTGATGAAGTCCACCACAAGTTCATTTATCTTTTGTTTCTCTTGCCTTTGGAGATGTGTCTAAAAAAGTTGCTGTGTGATAATCGTAGAGGGATTGCTGCCTATGCTCTCCTCTAGGAATTAGATGGATTCCTGTCTCACATCGAGGTTTCTTCCATTTGGGTTTATCTTTGTGTATGGTATGAGAGAGTGGTCAAGTTTCATTCGTTTGCATGTAGCTGTCCAATTTTCCCAGCACCATTTATTGAAGAGACTGTCTTTTCCACTGGATGTTTTCTCCTGCTTTATCACAGATTAGTTGCCCAAGAGCCAAGGGGTCCATTTCTGGGATCTCTGTTCCGTTGGTCTATGTGTCTGTTTTTGTGCCAGTACCATGCTGTCTTTGTGATCACAGCTTTGTAGTACAACTTGAAATCCGGCATTTGTGATGCCTCAACTTTGTTTTTCCTTTTCAACAGTTCCTTGGTCGGGGCCTTTTCTGTTTCCACACAATTTAAGGGCTGTTTGTTCCAGTTCTTTGAAAAAATGTCGTAGTATTTTGATCGGGATGGCATTGAAAGTGTAGATTGCTCTGGGTAGCATGGACATTTTAACTATGTTAATTCTTCTGATCCATGAACATGGAATATTTTTCCATCTTTTTGTGTCTTCTTCAATGTCTTTCAAAAGTGATTTGTAGTTTCTAAGTGTAAGATTCTTTAGTACTGGTTGGTTAATTTACTAAGATAAAACATTGAAAACTAAGTGTGAAATGGGATAGGATTTGGCTGTACTATTTGCTCTTCAGTATGGTGTTGGTAAAATTCAACATTTCCGCAACGTTTTTGTATCACCTGCTACATTGCTGGGGCCTTCTGTATAAGATTGTAATAGTTTTTAGGGTGATTGCTTTTTCACTTAGGAGTATCATGTAATAAGGACAAATTTGAACTTTCTTTACCAATTTGAATGTAACTTTATCCCTTTTTGACATCATTTGATAGCTGTGCCGGGACTTCTATTTATATTTGATTCATACACAGCAAAGAGACATCTGCCTTATGTATTCTAGATCTTTAAGGAGAATAAAGAGCTTTGCTTTTCCACAGCCAGGAAATGATATTTGCTGTGGAACACTTTGTAAGTGTTTTTGGTGTGGATGGGGTGACCAGCGCCTCTATCACTGAACATGGAGGTTTGAATGAAAGGATGCTGTATTTTGTCAAAATATTTTTCTGTCTATTGAGAAGAGATCATATGATTCTTGTTTCTTCTTTGGACATTTGGACTATGAATATATCACACTGATGATTTTGTATGTTGAACCTGCTGTCCAGGGGATGGATAGTGTGATGTGATGGATGTGGCTCCTTTTAGCCTTTCTGTGGGACGTCTGTAGCTGGATCATGATGAAAATCCATGTTAATGGAGGCAAGGTCTCTTGCCTTGATATCCTTTGCTAGGGTCTTTGCCTGGTTTTGAGGGATTAAGGTAATACTGACCTCATAGGATGAGTTTGGTAGTTTTCCTTCTATTTCTATTTTTTGAAACAGCTTCAGGAGAATAGGTATTATAACTTCTTTGAAGGTTTGGTAGAATTCCCGGGGAATCCCTCAGGCCCTGGAGTTTGTTTTTCGGAAGGATTTTAATCACTGCTTCGCTCTCTTCATAGTGTCGGTCTGTTTAAAAAATGAATTTCTTCCTGTTTCAGTCTTGGTAATTTTTAGGTTTCAGGAAGGCGTCCATCTATTCCAGATTGCTTAATTTATTGGTATAAAGCTGTTGATAAAATTTTCTAATGATCCTTCCTATTTCATTGGTGTTGGTTGTGACCGCTCCTTTTTCCATTCATAATTTTATTAATTCCTTTCTGTATTCTTTTATTTATAAGTCTTGCCAGTGGCTTATCTATTTTATTTATTCTTTCAAAGAGAACCAGCTTCTGGATTCTATTGATCTGCTCTACTGTGCTCCTGGTTCTAATTCATTGATCTCTGCTCTAATTATGATCAACTGCTTTCTCATGTGTGGCTTAGGCCTGTTCTTCTGTTGCTGTTCCAGCTTCTTGAGGTGAGAATATAAAAACTGCATTTAGATTTACTTTATTCTTTTTGAGTGAGGATTTGGATGGCTACATGTATTTTTCCCTTAGGACTGCCTTTGCAGTGTCCCATAGGTTTTTGGACCCGATGTGTTTTCATTCTCGTTGGTCTCCATAAATTGTTTAAATTGATTTTTGATTTCCTGGTTTATCGAATCATTCTTGAGAAGGATAGTTCTTTGTTTCCAAGTGTTTGCGAGTTTCTTCCAAGTTTTCCTTGTGGTTGAGTTCCCCGTGCCCCTTGTTTTATAGGGATCTTAGGGATGTGGGCTTCTTCTTTAAAGATTTTATTTATTTATTTATGTGGCAGCCAACCAGTGAGAGAGGGAACAGAAGCAGGGGAGTGGGAGAGGAAGAAGCAGGTTCCCAGCGGAGGAGCCCGATGAGGGACTCCTTTCCGGAACGCCGGATTCACGCCCTAAGGCAAAGGCAGGCGCTCAATGACTGCGCCACCCAGGCGCCCGGGTTGTGGGCTTCTTGATTTTTCAGCCTGCCTTCTGGGGGAGGGGCCTGCCACGCCGATACTCAGGGAACCCTGTTTGGGTAGAGTCTCCGTGTCCCCTGCGAGGGGGGATGGGGATGGGCACGCTGTGAGCCGGTATTTCCAGGCTTTTGTTCTCTGGCGGCTTTCCCTGGCGGTTTGCTGTGCCTCTTCTGAGAGTCAGAGCAGCAGCGGCCGAATCTCAGCCTCTGTCTCAGAACAGAGGGATTGCGGCCCGTTCTCTACTAATGTTCTGGCCACTTTAACTCTTTTACTGTTGGTGCTGCTCAACCCTGCAGCGTCCCGGGATGTGCGCCCCACACCCGGCGTCCCAGCCCTCACTTCCAGGGCCGGCGCGTCTCTGTCCTTTGTGTTTCTAATGCCGCCAGCCGCCAGCCGCCCCGCGCGCACTCCGGAAGCTCCCGGTTCAGTCTGGATCCAGTGAGCGCACCGGGATTCCGGTGTTCCGTGAGATGCCTGGTGGCGCGCGCTCCCGCTCCCAGCTTATGGTCTCAGTCTGCTGTTTTGCGGGTGCCGTCCGCGAGCCCCGCCCGCTCTCCCATGCAAGTGGCTACCGCTTCCCGGCGCCTGAACGCTGCGGCTCCCTCCCCCTTCCGTTTATCCTCCGATATCTGTGCACGGTTTCATGGATCCCCGCTTCGTACCTCAATACTCGGCGCTGGAGATGTTCATTTGTAGAGATCCAGATGCATCTTCCTGCGTCTCAGGTTGGTTCCGTGGTTGTTTAGGCTGGTCTGGTACCTATCGAGCTCGACTCGGGGGACCGGCTGAAAAAGGTGTCTCCTACCCTCCGCCATCTTAACTCCTCGGTCCATATGTGTCTTTTGTTTGATTTCTAACCATTATTAAGAGTGGGGCATTGAAATCTCTAGCCAATATTGTAGAACTATCTATCCCTTCAATTATGTCATTGTCTGCCTCATATCTTTTGGAGCTCTGATGTTTGGCGCATATTATTTATAATTTTTATTGATAGCATATAGTTGAATTATGTTTTTTGTTTTCTTTTTTTTCTGTTTTAATCTCTCTGCCAACTGCTGCCTTTTTATTGATGAGTTTAGTATATTGATATTTAAGGTTATCATTCATACAAAAAGAATTACTTTTGGCATTTTGTTTTGTTTTCTGTATGTCTTATAACTTTATGTCCCTCATTTCCTTCATTACTGCCTTCTTCCTTTACTGCCTTCCTTTATGTTTAGTTGACTTTTTTTTGTAGTGACATGTTTTGATTCCCTTCTCATTTTTTTGGTGTAGGTTTTATTGTATTTTCTTTGTGTTTACAGTGATAATTGGATACGACATTCTAAAGTTATAACAACCTAATTTGAATTCATACCAACTTAGCTTCAACTGCATACAAAAATTCTACTTCTATATAGTTCTGCCCCTCTTTGTTATTGATATCACAAATTACATTTTTATACACTGTGTACCTGTTAACATAGATATAGAATTTTTTATGCGTTTATTTTTTAAATCCTGCAGAAAATAACTAGTGGGGGTGTTAAGCTGAAGAAGTGGGAAACTGCCCTCATGATTACAACTGATTACAAACTTTGCCTCTGAGCAGCCTGGGCTATAGGCTCTCTTTTTTGCAGTTAATTAAACTTAAAAGCTTGGCTATGCTTGGACAGGACAATGATAGACTCTCTGAAGCCCTGTGTGTATTTGGGTGAGGAATTACAGTCTTCTCCCAACTCTTCTAAAAAATGGCACATGAGTGGGTGGCAGCTTCCCTGATCACTTTCCTTCCTCGGATCTGCTTTCTGTCAGTGGATGCACTTGGCGGTTTTCTGTGTGATCACTTTTAGGGCAAACTCAACGTTTCCCAGCCTGCTGGTTTGCTTTTTTCCTTCTGGAAAGGTAGTTTGGACCAGTGAATCCAGGATGAAAACAGGCCAGAAAGAAGAGTCAGAGAGAGAGAGGGAGAGAGAGAGGAAGGCACTGGCATCATTTTGCACTCCTTGTTACTTGTTCTGGGTCCCTGCCAAGCAGAGCTGGCTTCTGTCCTGCACTGATGGTATCTACATGATACAGGGCTTGAGAAAGAATGAGAGCAAACCTCTTCCTCTACCACTGATAACCAAACCACTACCCTCTCGCCAGCATGTCTTTTGCTCTAATCATTGTCTTTTGTCTGGCCTTTAGAAACATGAATCTTCTCAGAAGTGTTAATATATGAGGTATGCAACATTTTTAACATTCTTAGATACTTATTTCTTAATAAAATGACATAAGCACCATAGGACTACCAAATGTTTGGATCTAGAAAGAACTAGGGTGTCTGGAGTTAAGAAAACTGCTGTAGACAGGGGAGGGCTGGGAGGTATTGCCTCCCAGGCATATATGAATTTTGCACATGTATACATAGAGTTGTTGAGACACTAGGGAAAATAGATACTATTGAATTTTGTGAATTTTGAAAACACCTGGGCTTAGATGTGAAGTCAGAGAATGTCAGTGAGATTTCTTTTTCAGAAGGAGAAAAGGTCAGGAATAATATAGATCTCATCAATATTTTCTACCTTAATAAAGTCAGAAAGAAAAATGACTCCAGAATATGTGTTTCTTGGGCAATCCTGAATCTCCTCTATATGTAGTTTGTGAGTTTTCTGTCTTCCAGGACAGCAGATAAGGGGTCCTGTGAAGTAACTGGGTTTGAAGCCCTCTCTGATTTTCTCTTCTTTGGAAAAAAGAAATGGACTTGGAACAATGGAAAATAATGTCTGGACAGTGTCAAATTAAGTTTAAATTTGGAATAGCCTGAAGTCTCTGGGAAATTTCCTAGCAAAACTTATTTTATTTTTGACTCGTTAGAATCATAACTAAATATTAAAAAGCTTAGAAACTACTCCCTGTACACTTATAACTACAATTATAAAATACTGTGTGTACACAAAGTGCAACAGAAATGTTAAATAATGAAATCAGCCAGATGTGCCCACCTCAGAGTAAATAAAAAGTCCTTTTGACTTTCCCCATTTCCAGTTTTCCTCCTTCATGGCCATAAGGTGAATTCTCAGCATTGCACAGTGTGGTGCTGCTGTGAGCTGTGCTGAGAGCCTGTGGGTAGTGCTTTCTAAGGAGCAATAACACCACCACTCTCTTGAACGTTCTCTGCTCTTCAGAGGGTCAGTGGTGATTCTGAGCACATTATAATAATGGCTTAGAAAACTATTTCATTGAGTCAAAAAGACACCTCATGTAAATAAGCTATGGTTACTGGTATTTAACTAATTCATTAAGTATTTAAATACCTACATTGAACTGGGTACCAGTTAAGGTACCAGATAAAACAAGATGGAAATAACAGTCACCTTTCCCAGAAATGCTATGTAACAGATCACACCAAGGAGTAACAGAAAACATTGGATATTTGTTGACTTATTGAGACATTTATCTAAATGTGCCCGAGGCCTTTCTTCATTTACAGTTATGAGACATCAAAAATTTAAAAGCCCAACTAATTGTTTAAGCCAGTTTGAATAGCTAACAGCTAAAGTGCACGAATTATTAAATCCCTCAAGTGGAATTCATCTTCCATCTCTGCTGTGATGCATGCTAGTTAGGGCATCTGTTCTACACCTTGTTTTCTGCCGTGCTCTTCTTCCTGGCTAGTAAAGCTCCTGAGGACAGAGTCCTCTCTCATTTGTGTTCCCCAATAAACTGGGGATGCCCAGAGGTGGTGCTCAGAGGACACATTGCTGGCCCAAGACAGACTCCCTTCCTGGCTTCAGTGTGGAGTGATGGATATTGTTGGACACAGCTCAGGGCCCTGGTTTCATTCATCCATGAGACCAGAGTCTTATTGTCTAAGATCACAGGTGCATGCTGGAATGAGAAGAAGAAAGGAGGTGGGAATATTTTTCTTTCCATTCTCTGCATTTATGATCTGAGTGTTATTACTGCCCCAAGTGAGTGTTTCATGGCACCCACAGCAGCTCTGTGTGGTCTGGGCTCCTTTAGTAAAGACAATGTATTTCTATATAAAATGACATATTCCCAACAGTTAGGAATGAAAATGTTTTCTGCAGCTTTTCATGAAAAGCTGGTTGCTTTTAAACATTATGTATCCTTGAATGAGGAGACCATATATGCTTGTGGGCTCTTGTGCATGTGCAATTATTTCCATCTTAAAATCTCCTGATTTGGATAAGTTTATGGTGGCCCTTCTTCTAATGCAGGCCAGCACAGTGGAGGGGGGGTCCCACACAGTGTGAACCTTTGCTTTGCTTCACTTGTGGCTTCTATCCCCCTCAGAGACCCCTCCTTGCCATTTAATCATTTCATTAAAATTTTTAAAATTTTGTTTAGTTAGCCACCATATAGTACATCATTAGTTTTTGATGTGTTCAATGATTCAATAGTTGCATATAACACCCAGTGCTCATCCCGACATGGGCCCTCCTTAATATCCATCACCTGGCTACCCCATCCTTCAACCCTTTCCCCTCTGAAACCCTCAGTTTGTTTCCCAGAATCCATAGCCTCTCATGATTTGTCTCCCTTTCTGATTTTCCCTGCTTCAGTTTTCCCTCCCTTCCCCTATGGTCCTCTGTGCTATTGCTTATGTTCCACATATGAGTGAAACTATATGATAACTTATCTTTCTCTGCTTGACTTATTTTTATTTTACTTAGGATAATCCCCTCCAGTTCCATCCATGTCGATGCAAATGGTGGGTATTCATCCTTTATGACGGCAGAGTAATAGTCCATTGTGTGTGTGTGTGTGTGTGTATGTATACGTATACATATCTCACATATTCTTTATTCATACATCTGTTGAACGGCATCTCAGTGCCTTCCACAGTTTGGCTATTGTGGACATTGCTGCTGTAAACATTGGGGTGCATGTGTCCCTTCTTTACACTACATGTTTATCTTTGGGGTAAATACCCAGTAGTGCAATTCCTGGATCATAGGGTAGCTCAATTTTTTACTTTTTGAGGAACCTTTGTACTGTTGTACCAGCTTGCATTCCCACCAACAGTGTAAGAGGGTTCTCCTTTCTCCACATCCTCACCGAAAATTGTTGTTTCCTGTTTTGTTAATTTTTTCCATTCTGACTGGTGTAAGGTGGTATCTCAATGTGGTTTTGATTTGAATTTCCCTGATGACTAATGATGTTGAATAATTTTCATGTGTCTGTTAGCCATTTGTATGTTTTCTTCAGAGAAGTGTCTGTTCATGTTTTCTGCCCATTTCTTGACTGGATTATTTGTTTTTTGAGTGTTGAGTTTTAGACGTTCTTTATGGATTATGGATACCAGCCCTTTATCTGTAATGTCATTTGCAAATATCTTCTCCCATTCCATGGGTTGCCTCTTAGATTTGTTGACTGTTTCCTTTGCTGTGCAGAAGCTTTTTATCTGGATGAAGTCCCAAAAGTTTATTTTTGCTTTTGTTTCTTTTTTTAAATTTATTTTATTTTTTTAATAATATTTTTTATTATATTATGTTTCTCTGCTTGACTTATTTCATTTAGCATTATCTCCTCCAGTCCCGTCCTGTTGCAGCAAATGATGAAAAATTGTTCTTTCTGATGGCTAATATTCCATTGTATATATGGGACACATCTTCTTAATCCAGTCATCTGTTGAAGGGCATCTCGGTTCCTTCCACGATTTAGCTATTGTGGACAATGCTGCTATGAACATTGGGGTGCATATGGCCCTTCTCTTCACTACGTCTGTATCTTTGGGGTAAACACCCAGTAGTGCAATTGCTGGATCCTAGGGTAGCTCTATTTTTAACTTTTTAAGGGACCTCCACACTGTTTTCCAGAGTGGCCGTACCAACTTGCATTCCCACCAACAATGTAGGAGGGATCCCTTTCTCCACATCCTCTCTTATTTTTAAAGAACTGAGAATATAATCATTTCAGAAAAAAAATATATATATATAGTCAATACATATGCACATTTTTTCCTTCTAGATTCAACCGAGTGGTGTTTGAAAATAAATTTGGGGTTCTGTTAACCATATGTCTTCATTGGAAAAGTGTCTGTTCATTCATACTGCCCATTTTATGATTTGTTTATTTGTTTCTCGCGTATTGAGTTTGAGAAGTTCTTTGTAGACCTTGGATACCAGTCCTTTATCTGTAGTGTCATTTGCAAATATCTTCTCCCATTCCGTGGGCTGCCTCTTAGTTTTTCTGACTGTTCCCTTGGCTGTGCAGAAACTTTTAATCTTGATGAAGTCCCATAAATTCATTTTATCTTTTGTTTCTCTTGCCTTTGGAGATGTGTCATGAAAGAAGTTGCTGTGGCCGACGTCAAAGAGGTTGCAGCCTATGTTCTCCTCTATGATTTTGATAGATTCCTGTCTCACATCGAGGTCTTTCATCCATTTGGAGTTTATTTTTGTGTATGGTGTGAGATAGTGGTCAAGTTTCACTCTTTTGCATGTAGCTGTCCAATTTTCCCAGCACCATTTATTGAAGAGACTGTCTTTTTCCCACCGGATGTTTTTTCCTGCTTTATCAAATATTAGTTGCCCAAAGAGCCGAGGGTCCATTTCTGGGCTCTCTATTCTGTTCCATTGGTCTATGTGTCTGTTTTTGTGCCAGTACCATGCTGTCTTTGTGATCACAGCTTTGTAGTACAGCTCGAAATCCGGCATTGTGATGCCCCCAGCTTTGTTTTTCCTTTTCAACAGTTCCTTGGCGATTCGGGGCCTTTTCTGTTTCCACACAATTTAAGGGCTGTTTGTTCCAGTTCTTTGAAAAATGTCATTGGTATTTTGATCGGGATGGCATTGAAAGTGTAGATTGCTCTGGGTAGCATGGACATTTTAACTATGTTAATTCTTCTGATCCATGAACATGGAATATTTTTCCATCTTTTTGTGTCTTCTTCAATGTCTTTCAAGAGTGATTTGTAGTTTCTAGAATATAGGTCCTTTACGTCTCTGGTTAAGTTAATTCCTAGATAGCGTATTGTTTTTGGTGCTATTGTAAATGGAATGGATTCCCAAATTTCTCTTTCTTCAGTCTCATTGTTCGTGTATAGAAATTCAACTGATTTCTGAGCATTGATTTTGTATCCTGCTACATTACTGAATTGCTCTATAAGTTCTAGTAGTTTGGGGGTGGATTCTTTTGGGTTTTCCATATAGAGTGTCATGTCATCTGCAAAGAGAGACAGTTTGACTTCTTTGCCAATTTGGATAGCTTTTATCCCTTTTTGTTGTCTGATAGCTGTTGCAAGGACTTCTAGTACTATGTTGAACAATACTGGCAAGAGAGGGCATCCTTGTCGTGTTTCTGATCTTAAGGGTAAGGCTTCCAGCTTTTCCCCATTGAGAATGATATTTGCTGTAGGCTTTTTGTAGATGGTTTTTATGAGATTGAGGCATGTACCCTCTATCCCTACACTCTGAAGGGTTTTAATCAGGAAAGGATGCTGTATTTTGTCAAATGTTTTTTCTGTGTCTATTGAGAGGATCATATGATTCTTGACTCTTTTCTTGTTGATATAATCTATCACACTGATCGATTTGCATATGTTGAACCACCTTACATCCCAGGGATGAATCCCACTTGGTCATGATGGATAATCCTTTTAATGTACTGTTGGATCCTATTAGCTAGGATCTTGTTGAGAATTTTGGCATCCATATTCATCAGGGATATAGGTCTGTAATTATCCTTTTTGCTAGGGTCTTTGCCTGGTTTGGGGATTAAGGTAATACTGACCTCATAGGATGAGTTTGGTAGTTTTCCTTCTATTTCTATTTTTTGAAACAGCTTCAGGAGAATAGGTATTATAACTTCTTTGAAGGTTTGGTAGAATTCCCCGGGGAATCCCTCAGGCCCTGGAGTTTTGTTTTTCGGAAGGATTTTAATCACTGCTTAAATCTCTTCATAATTAATCGGTCTGTTTAAAAAATGAATTTCTTCCTGTTTCAGTCTTGGTAATTTTTAGGTTTCCAGGAAGGCATCCATCTATTCCAGATTGCTTAATTTATTGGTATAAAGCTGTTGATAAAATTTTCTAATGATCCTTCCTATTTCATTGGTGTTGGTTGTGACCGCTCCTTTTTCATTCATAATTTTATTAATTTGGCTCCTTTCTGTATTCTTTTGTATAAGTCTTGCCAGTGGCTTATCTATTTTATTTATTCTTTCAAAGAACCAGCTTCTAGTTCTATTGATCTGCTCTACTGTGCTCCTGGTTTCTAATTCATTGATCTCTGCTCTAATTATGATCAACTGCTTTCTCATGTGTGGCTTAGGCCTGTTCTTCTGTTGCTGTTCCAGCTTCTTGAGGTGAGAATATAAAAACTGCATTTTAGATTTTTCTATTCTTTTGAGTGAGGTTTGGATGGCTATGTATTTTCCCCTTAGGACTGCCTTTGCAGTGTCCCATAGGTTTTGGACCGATGTGTTTTCATTCTCGTTGGTCTCCATAAATTGTTTAAATTGATTTTTGATTTCCTGGTTTATCGAATCATTCTTGAGAAGGATAGTTCTTTGTTTCCAAGTGTTTGAGTTTCTTCCAAGTTTTTCCTTGTGGTTGAGTTCCAATTTCAGAGCGTTGTGGTCTGAGAATATGCAGGGAATAATTTCAGTCTTTTGGTATCAGTTGAGACCTGTTTTGTGACCCAGAACATGATCTATTCTGGAGAATGTTCCATGTGCATTCGAATAGAATGAGTATTGTTGTTCTGGGGTGTAGTGTTCTATATATATCTATGAGGTCCATCTGGTCCAGTATGTCCTTCAAAGCTCTTGTTTCTTTGTTGATTTTTTGCTTAGGTGATCTGTCTATTGCTGAGAGCGTAGTTTTGAGGTCCCCTACTATTAATGTATTATTATCGATATGTCTTTTTATTCTGGTTAAGAGTTGGCTTGTGTAACTGCTGCTCCCCTGTTTGGGGCATATATATTGATAATTGTCATATCCACTTGTTGGATACATCCTTTGAGAATAATATAGCATCCTCCTGTATCTCTAACTACAGTCTTTAGTTTAAAATCCAATCTGTCTGATATGAGAATTGCTACCCCAGCTTTCTTTTGATGTCCATTGGCATGAAAAATGGTTTTCCATCCCTTTACTTTCAGTCTGGATGTATCTTTAGATTCAAAATGAGTCTCTTATAGATAGCAAATGGATGGGTCATGTCTTTTTATCCAGTCTGCAACCCTGTGGCATTTATGGGAGCATTTAGGCCATTCATATTGAGAGTGATTATTGAGAGATATGATTTCAATGATGTCATGTTGCCTGTAAAGTCTTTGTTTCTATAGATTGTAACTTTCTGTTCTGTATCACTCTTGGGGCCTTTTTACTTTTATAGAACCCCCCTTAATATCTCCTGTAGGGCTGGTTTCGTGGTTACAAAATTGGTCAGTGACTGGCGATTCTGGAAGGTCCTTATCTCTCTATCAATGCTGAATGACAGCCTTGCTGGATAAAGGATACTTGGCTGCATGTTTTTCTCTGAAAGAGCTTTAAAAATCCCCCCCTCAACCCTTTCTCTCATTCCAGGTCTTTTGTTTCTCTTTCCTTTGGAGATGTGTCTTGAAAGAAGTTGCTGTGGCTGGGGTCAAAGAGGTTACTGCCTATGTTCTCTAGGATTTTGATGGATTCCTGTCTCACATTGAGGTCTGTCATCCATTCTGAGTTTTTGTGTATGGTGTAAGCACATGGCCCAGTTTCATTATTCTATGTGTAGCACTCCAATTTTCCTAGCACCATTTATGAAGAGACTTCCTTTTTCCATTGGATATTTTTTCCTGCTTTGTCGAAGATTAGGTGGCCATACAGTTGAAGCTCCATTTCTGGAGTCCCTATCTGTTCCACTGATCTATGTGTCTGTTTTTGTGCCAGTTCCATGCTTTCTTGGTGATCACACCTTTGTAGTATAGCTTGAAATCAGGCAACGTGATGCCCCCAGGTTTTTTTTCTTTTTCAACATTTCCTTGGTGATTCGGGGTTTTTTCTGGTTCCATACAAATTTTAGGATTGTTTCCTCCAGCACTTTGAAAAATGGTATTAACATTTTGATCAGGATGGAGTTAAAAGTGTAGGTTGCTCTGAGTAGCATAGACATTTTAACAATGTTTATTCTTCTGATCCATGAGCATGGAATGCTTTTCCATCTTTTTGTGTCTTCTTCAATGTCTTTCATCGGTGTTCTGTAGTTTCTAGAGTATAGATAGAGTATCGGTTTCCAGGAAGGCATCCATTTCTTCCAGGTTGCTTAATTTATTGGCATATAGTTGTTGATAATAGTTTCTAATAATTGTTTCTATTCCCTTGGTGTTAGTTGTGATCTCTCCCCTTTCATTCATGATTTTATTAATTTGGTTCCTTTCTCTCTTCTTCTGTATAAGTCTGGCTAGTGGTTTATCGATCTTATTAATTCTTTCAAAGAACCAGCTTCTAGTTTCGTTGATCTGTTCTACTGTTTTTCTGGTTTCTATTTCATTGCTCTCTGCTCTAATTATTATTTCTCTTCTCCTGCTTGGTTTTGGTTCTATTTGCTGTTCTTTCTCCAGCTCCTTTAGGTGTAAGGTTACCTTGTGCATTTGGGATTTTTCTAATTTTCTGAGAGAGGCTTGGATGGCTATGTATTTCCCTCTTAGGAGCACCTTTGCAGTATCCCATAGGTTTTGGACTGAAGTGTTTTGATTCTCATTATTTTCCATGAATTGTTTAAGTTCTTCTTTAATTTACTGGTTGACGCAATCATTCTTTAGCAGGATGTTCTTTCTTCCAAGTGTTTGAATTCCTTCCAAATTTCTTCTTGTGTTTGAGTTCCAGTTTCAAGGCATTGTAGTTTGATAACATGCAAGGAATAATCTCAATCTTTTGGTATCAGTTGAGACCAATTTGTGACCCAGTATGTGGTCTAATCTGGAGAAATTTCCATGTGCACTTGAGAAGAATGAGTATTCTGCTGTTTTAGGATCGCATGTTCTGTATATATCTACGAAGGCCATCTGGTCCAATGTGTCATTCAAAGCTCTTGTTTCCTTGTTGATCTTCTGCTTAGATGATCTGTCCATTGCTGAGAGTGGAGTGTTGAGGTCTCCTACTATTAATGGATTATTATCAATATGATTCTTTATTTTGGTTCACAGTTGTCTTATGTAGTTGGCTATTCCTATGTTGGGGGCATAGATATTTACAACTGTTAGATTTTCTTGTTGGAGAGACCCTTTAAGTATGATATAGTATCCCCCTACATTTCTTTCTACCATCTTTGGTTTAAAATCTAATTTGTCTGATATGAGGATTGCGATCCCAGCTTTCTTTTGAGGTACATTAGCATGGTACATGGTTCTCCATCCCCTCACTTTCAATCTGGATGAGTCTTTAGGTCCAAAATGGGTGTCTTGTCAACAGCATATGGATGGGTCCTGCTTTTTTATCCAATCTGAAACCTTGTGTTTTTTCATGGGAGCATTCAGCCCATTTACATTCAGAGTAACTATTGAAAGATATGAATGTAGTTCCATTATATTGCCTGTAATGTCCCTGTTTCTATAGATTTTCTCTGTTTCTTTCTGGTCTATGTGACTCTTGGGGTCTCTCTTCCCTTACGAAATCCGCCTTAACATTTCTTGCAGGGCTGGCTTGGTGGTCACATATTCTTTCAGGTTCTGCCTGTCCTGGAAGCTCTTTGTCTCTCCATCCATTCTGAATGACAGGCTTCCTGGCTAAAGTATTCTTGGCTGCATGTTCTTCTCATTTAGTACCTTGAATATGTCTTGTCAGCCTTTTCTGGCTTGCCAGGTCTCTGTGGACAGGTCTGATGTTATTCTGATATTCTTCCCTCTGTATGTAAGAAATCTCTTCCCCCTAGCTGCTCTCAGGATAGCTTCCCTGGCTCTAAGAATTGCAAGTTTTACTATTTATATGCTGGAGTGTTGGTCTATTTTAATTGATCTCGGGAGGGTTCCTCTCTGCCTCTTGGACATGAATGCTTGTTTTCTTCCTCTCATTAGGGAAGTTGTCAGCTATAATTTGCTGAAATATACCTTCTAGCCCCCCCAGCCCCACCCCCTCAGGGATCCCAATAATTCTGACATTGGAAAAGTTTCATGATGTCACTGATCTCTCTGAGTCTGATCTCATGGGCTTCTGGTTGTTTATCCCCATCCTCTTCAGTTCCTTCCTTTCTATCAGCCTTTCTGAATCACTACTTCATTCTGCTGCCTAATTTACTCTGGCTGTTAGAGTATCCTGTTAGACGGCATCTCATTCATAGCATTTTTAGGTTCAGCCTGGTTAGATCTCATTTCTGCCCTTAGAGATTCTATATTGTTGCTAATGGTTTTCTTAAGCCTAGCTATTGACTTCATAATTGTTAACCCAAAGTCTATCTCTGACATCTTGCTTATATCCATATCCATTACTTCTGTAGCAGAGGCCATTGTCTCTGGTTCCTTTCTTTATTGGGAGTTCCTCCTCCTAGTCATTCTGTTGAGGGATGGTTAGGGAATGTACAGAATCCAAAGTATCAACCACGACCTTAACAAGATGCACCCTAGGAAAATCAGAGTGGTTAGAAGCCACCGCCGAAAAGACAAAGCCAAAATGAAGCACAAGACTAAAATTTATAAAATAAAAAAAATTAAAAATTAAAAATTAAAAAAAGGTGGGGGGAGTGGGAGGGGGGACTATAATCTCTCCGTGTGGACAAAGTAGGGTGTTTCAATTGTTCCTGGGCATATTTTGTTCTGTTTGTTAGAGGACACTACTTCCCAAAATTACAGAGAAAGTTAAACTTATGTATATATAAAGGTAATATTGAGTAGGGAAAGAAAGACTATATTGAAGCATGTATCTCTAAAAAAATATAGGTGTGAAGAAGTACAACTTAAAAAGCTACTATGAAATATTGGTTGATATATTAACTATCTAGTTGAAAGGAGAAAAAAGTAAGAAGAAGAAAGAGAAGAAGCATAAGAGAAAGAACAAAAAGAAAGTTTTATCTGAAAAATAAGCTGTGAGGCAATGATAGAGCTCAATATACTATTTTCCCCTAGTGTTGGGATTATATAGTTTTATGGGGACCATAGGGTTGTTGTCCTCTTGTTGTTTCAGCCTGTCTTCTGGGGGAGGGGCCTGCTGCACAGTTTCTCAGGCAACCCTGCTTGGGTAGAGTTGCCCTGCCCCACCCCCTCGGGGCTGGGCTCAATGGAACCTGGTTTTTTGAGTTTTGTCCTCTGGTGGCTTTACAGGCCTCTTCCAAGGGTCAGAGCAAAAATGGCCACACCCAAACCTGCATCCCAGAGCAGAGAAATCACAGTCTCTTCTCTTCACTAAACCCTCCAGAACACACAGTCTCCATTTCTGTATGTGTCGTTGCACACCGCCTCCCCTGGTGTGCGCCCATGGCGACTCTCTCAGAGGTCGACCCAGGGACCAAGGCATGTCCCTCCCCTTTGTGCTTCTAAATCCTGGAGTGGCCATGGGCTCAGAGGGCCTCCTGAGAGTGCACGCAGCTCCTGGATCTGTCTGAGCACTGCTCTAAAGCCCTTTCCCAGCTGCTCTTCGAGTTTTTGCATGGTCCCTGGCAAAGGATTCTTTTGTGCTCTGGTGTTATATCACTTTCCAGGAGCCAGCATATGGATGCTCTCAACCCCTTCTGTTTATCTTCTGATATCTCCCCAAAGATTCATGACTCCATCCTTCCTACCTCGAGACAGGTGGTGTTTTTCTGCTTATAGAGACCCAGATATATATTCTTACATCTCAGGATGATTTTGTAGGTGTTCAGACTGGTTTGGTAGATATCAAACTAAATTCAGGAGACCGGTTGAAATGCGGTCCCCTACTCCTCCACCATCTTGCCTCTTCCTGTCATTTCATTTTGACCCCATGGGCCCAGACTTCTACTTACTGATCTTCAATGGGAAGCCACTAGGATATTTTAAATGTGTGATATTTAAATACTTTGATCTTAGGAAGGAGAATTGGGAAGTAGAATTTTCTGAGTATAGAAAGGCCCATCAAACTGTGAATGGTTTTCTCTATGAAAAGTTCTGCATGGAATGGCAAAGTCTAAAAGTATCAATCCTACAGCACTTGGTCTCCTATGTGAATATCTGTTTTGCATTGCCAACCTGGTTTGTGCTGGGGAGGAGAGTTGTTTCTAATTGTCTCTCCTAAAACTCTAGCTTTTTACAATTCAGATATAACTTACGTAAAATTTATCACTGATTCTCAAGCATGTTCTTGAATATAGCCCCAATTACCAGCGAACACCTCCACCTTTTTTGTGTTGGTGATCCTTTTTCCTTCACTGTATCTTGCAGGTCTCAGCCTTCTTTACCTCAGTTATTCAACTCCAGGTCAAAAGACCCCTGCTTTACAGAAAACACCCCTTTGCTGAGAAATTCCTCACAGGAGAAAGGGTGAGTTTCCCCCCACCTACTTCTTGTAAAATTAAGAAATCTCTGAACATTGCTCTTGGCACTTATGTTGGAGAATTTCTTCCCGAGATATGAATTTTTGCCTGACATGTTGTTTGGTCTCTGCCAGATCTTTGTCAATTCAACGTAGTGTATATTCATGATTCTAGTAGTTGTAGTCTGTGGTTTATGAATTTTCAAATAACCTTGAGCGTATCCCTGCAATGATTAAATAACACATGTGCACATTCTTGAATGTACACAGCTCTGATGGGCCGTCTTACCAGGCCAGGGCTTCTGAACTGGGGGTGAGGAAGGGACCGACTGTCCAGAGATATTTTTTGTTGTCACAGCTGGGGCAGTGCAATGCACAAGACACTTCTCCACAACAAAGAATTATCTGGCTCAAATGTCATTAATATTGAGGTTGAAAACGTATGATTTAAGAAGAACCTCTACTTCCTGAAAGTTTGAAGGTCCTACTGGGAACAAACAGGATGGTTTTGGAATCTCTGAGCAGAGCTGATCTGGAGGATAACTCTGTCCCTTAGGATTAATGGCCCTGGCCCAGGTATCCAAGTTCATCTCTTCTTTCTGCAGACAAACTTCTGGAAGCCTGAACCACCTGCTCAGTATCCCCTGACTCCCTGCACATTACACATTTGGTGGCATTGTCATGGACCCTTCCTTTCCTGCCCTCTGACCCCATACACCTGCATCAGCAGGCAGGCTGCTGTGTTACCTGCACTTACCGCCCTCCCATCCTCTGAGGAGCTGCCCATCCTCTTTCCAGCCCTGTCTGCAACCTTGGGGGTGGGACTTCATACTTTATAGAGTGTATCAGAATTCTTTGGGGTACTTGTATGCCATGTGGATTCCTAGCCTCCCTTGCCAAAGACTCACCCCATTTAGATAGGGTGTAGGAATGTGGACTTAATCACCTCCTGGTCCAGGAACAATCTTGCTCTCTCCAGGAGATTCCTGATGACAAGATGTGTCTTCCTGCAAAAGTTCCCACTGAGCCCTTTGACTAGATGAACTTCCTCCCCTTCTGGCTCTCCAGGGTAGTTCTCACTCAACTTCAAAGGGGGTCAGATGTCACCTCCTTTGTGAAACATTTGTCTCCCCCCAACTCCCTCAAGAGTCAATGCTTCTTCTGTGCTCTCAAATTCCACATTCATGCCCGTACTTTAGAACATGCCTTATGTTCTGGTTTTGTGTGCCAGCCTGTCTCTTCTTTATCTCACATCCCAGTGTCCAGCGCAGCCCTTGCAACTAGGAGGATAACTTAATTTTTCTCCATTTCTCCTAATAAATAACTTTGAAAACAAACACTTCAAACGTCAATTCCCTTAATCCTAAATAAAGTTTATTTTAGAACTTATGTTTCATTGGAAAAGCATAATGTATAGGCATTTGTCCTGGGCATATGGAGCATAGAAACATGCCCTGGGATGCCAAGCTGTGCCTCATGTCAAAAAGCACTACAGAGGAGCAGAACATGGGTCAGGTTTGCTTACAAAATGTTTTCCTCCTTTTCAAGGTGTAGAGGCAGGAACGTGCAGCTGACAGTAGTAGGAGTGGAGCATGCTGTGTGTCTGCACTGACCAGCCTTGTAGCTACTCGCCACAGCCTTATTCAAAGTTACATTAATTAAAATTAAATTAATTGAAAAATTCAGTTCTTCAGTTACACACTTCAAGTGCCAGTGAGCAGTGTGACTACCATACTGGATAGGTCAGAGAGCATGTCCATCACCACAGAAAGATCTATTGCACAGCATTGTTCTAGATATGCTGACATTAGCTTTCTTCTTGCCACCATTAAAAGAAGTTTCCTTAGTTTCAATTTTTGTTACAGTTGTATTTGTTCACCAGTTGAGGGGGTCATGATATCAAAACTCTTTATTTTTGGTATTGATTGGTTTGCAGCACTGTCAGCCTCATTTATATTGTTACATATTGGTTTCACATAACCTAATTTGCATCTTTGGGCCTCTCTTTATGAATAAGACTTTTTTTTTCTTGTTATAAACCAGTTTGAAAGCAATTGTAGGTGTTCAGGAGGATCATGATGTCCTGTTGAGCTAGTTGGGCTTGAGAGGCATAATTGATTTCTAAGATCATGGCCCGTTAGGTCAGTAGGGTGATCCCATGAATATTCCAAGCAATGCATGAAAATACTGGGCTTTAGTGCAGCCTCACTAGAGTCAAGTGCATCTGAACTGAGGGTTTGTTCAGAACCCCAGAGATTCAACTAAAAGTAAATGGATATGTGCACATGTAATTTTGAGAAAAGTTTGTGATTCCTTTTAAATCATCCGTCTAGATAAAGGTTCCATTTTGGGGCCCATCTAGTCCAGCACTGATGTTCTCCACTCCTGCTCATGCTCATATATAGGCTGGGTGGAAAAGCCAGGTAGACCATCTTCCCTATATAGCTCTATTATGGAAAGATAACTGTAGGCCTGCACCACTCATTCTGCTTTAGGACAAGTGTAACGACGAGGCATTGAGAACTCCATCACAATCAAAGAGAAAGCAAATACTGAAATGAACAGGAGTTGGTTGGAGCCAGAAACAGCTTTATTGGAAAGTTCCAAACTCAGAAAAAGCTGATGTTTCTTGAAGGTCCACAAATCATATGTGTGACCCCAAATGATTTTCCATAAGCTACATGTTCTGTGATGTCAAGAAACACCCATTCCCACCAGTTTGACAGCACTAAAATGTCAGTGGTCCTTTTAAAAACCAGAATTGATTCCACATTTCGTACTTACCACTGAAATGAAATCTTATTTTGGAGATGATACTATTTATGTGAAAATAACCACAAAGCCTTGCTTTCCAGGTCATGGTGCATGCCTATTTGCCATCCAGAGTTCATGACTGCTGAAGAATCTTGGGGAAACAGCTCGGCTGAGTGGGAGGGAGGATCCCTGCTGAGCAAAGACTTGGCTGGGTCCTCTGGCTCTACCTCCCAAGAGAAGGGGGAGCATCTGGACAGTGCTCATACCAGGTTCCGTCTTTTGAAGCTGAGGTAGGAAGACTTGGAGTGCTAGTGCTGGCACAGGGTATCCCACTTACCTGACCCTGGGCTGGGGGTGGTTCTCACCCTCACTGCATCCTTGCCAACCAACAGAGTGAAGGTGAGGAATAAGACTTTTCACATTTGGCCAGGCTGTACTTTTCCTGGAAGATTATCCACATTTTCTCCAGGCCCTGGAAGGTAGTGTAAGGTGGCACTGCTAGTCAGCATGGAGCCTGTAAGGCTATAGGGCAGCTCAACTACAAACACAAATGACTAACGTCTTACACTCCTTGTTTGTGTTGCGGTGTCTTCACAGCATGACCCGAGTTTGCAGATGGAATCCGTTCACTTCAGCAGTCCCTGTGGTGTTGTGTTTTATTGTTTTATTGATTTATTGATTTATTGATTTATTGATTTATTTATAGATTTTACTTATTTATTTGTCAGAGAGAGAGACAGACAGACAGACAGAAGGAGCAGGGGGAGTGGCAGGTAGAGGGAGAAGCAGACTCTCTGCTAAGCAGGGAGCCTGATGCAGGACTTGATCCCAGAAACTCCGGAATCATGACCTGAGCCAAAGGCACACGCATAACCTGAGCCACCCAGGTGTCCCGCCTGTGGTGTTTTAAAATGATATTATTATTGATATTGATACTGATATTATCCCTTGTTGGTGGTGATGAAGCATGTTATTAGAAAGGTTGGCTCTAGAGCCAGGGCTCATCCTTCAGGAAACTGTGTTGTCCAGCCTGGTGTGAGCTGGGGCCCTGAGGCTGTGAATGTGTGAGGAAGGGTGGTGGTGGTAGTGGTGGTGGAAAGCTATGCTTGCACATGCAGAGGAGGGAATAGGCGTTCATGTGTGTGGGAAAGCTGAGGGCATTATGTTGGACCAATATGACAGCTGGCCAGCCAGAGCTGGAGCAATTTTGCTCTCCCTGCTTTGTCTGCTGGGCTTCCATAGGTACATTTGCTTAAAGGAACGGTTTTGTTGAGAGCAACATGTTTGAAAGTGGCATTTCTAAGGACAGAATAAGGCTTGGGGACCAGGACCACCAGGTCCTCATTCCAGATATGCTCTGAGGTAGCTGAGGGACCAGAAGCAGACACATCTATTCAACTGTCTCCTTGTCACCTTGTGTCTCCCTCACTGCACAGCCTTACATGGGCTTCTACTAAGATGGTCTGTGGGAAAGCTCCTGGATAGGTGAGAAAACACTATGTAGTTATGAGATAATAGTGTTATTATTTGTCTACATTAGGGGACCTGTCTTTTCTGAAGCTGTTTGAAGGCCTGATTAGAAATGAACCTATCTGAATGCCCAAAGTGCACCTGTTTGTATGCAGAGAGGCCCACTCTCATTGTTCTACTGACCCTTCTAGAAATCTTGAGAGGTAGATGAAGGAAGGGACTTCAGGGAGGATAAGGATTTTGCCTGGGGTCATGCAGTTTGTAAGCTGAGAGGTGTAGGCAGGGATGTGACCCCCATATCCTCCACCTGTGTTTGACTATGGAGATTATATTTCCCAACATGCTTCCCAGCCATGTGTTACTTTTTAAATTATTTGTCTCAGCTTCCTACATAAATGTAACAAATATTTGGCCACAGAATCTGCTATGCAATTAAGTGAATTGTGTGAAAGTGTGTGACTAGGGATCTGGTCCCAAGGACCAGCAGGACGGTAAGCCCTGACACTGTTAACACCTTTCTTCAACTGGTTGGTTCACAGCTCAAGAGGATGCCAGGTTCTTCAACTGTCCCACACCATAGAAAAATTAAATCAAGTACATTTGAGACTTTACATTCTGTAGTTGCTTAATCTTCTAAGATTCATGGAATAGTTGCACTGAGCTTGCCACTGAACTAAAAGACTTAGTGCCATTCTTTTTAACAGGTCTAAAACGTACCATATATGATCATTGAGGAAACTTGTAAAACATATTTTGGGTTGTCAGCTCTGCTATATATGTCAGTTATGTAGAAAAAGATTTTGTATTTGAAATAGTTAAATTAATGCTTCATGCTTTAAAAAAGAAGTATCATTTTGATTCCCTTTTATTTATTATTATTTTTTAATTTGGGTATAGTTGACACACAATGTTACATTGATTTCAGATATACAACACAGTGTTTCAACAAATGTGTATGTTATGCTATTTTCAAGAGTAGCTACTGTTTGTCACCATGCAATGCTCTTAAGATACCACTGACTATATTCCCTGTGCTGTACCCTTGATTCCTATGTTTTGTACATTCTATAACTAGAAGACTGTACCTTCCACTCCCCTTCACCCATTTTGCCCATCCTCTACTTCCCTCCCCTCTGGTAACCATTAGTTTATTCTCTGTATTTATAGGTCTTAGTCTGCTTTTTGTTTATTCATTTGTTTTGTTTTTTAGATTTCATATATGAATGAAATCATATGATATTTGTCTTTCTGTGTTTGACTTATTTCACTCAGCATAATACCTTTTAGGTCCATCTGTGCTGTTACAGATGGCAAGATCTTGTCCTTTTTTGTGGCTGAGTAATATTCCATTATATGTAAATATAAACACACACACACACACACACACACTGCATATTCTTCATCTATCCATCTGTTTTTTGTTTTTAAATATTTTATTTATTTATTTGACAGAGAGAACGACAGCCAGCGAGAGAGGGAACACAAGCAGGGGGAGTGGGAGAGGAAGAAGCAGGCTCCCAGTGGAGCAGGGAGCCCAATGTGGGGCTTGATCCTGACCTGAGCCAAAGGCAGACACTTAACGACTGAGCCACCCAGGCGCCCCTTATCCATTCATCTGTTGATGGGCACCTGGCCTGCTTCCATATCTTGGCTACTGTAAATAATGCTACAATAAACATAAGGGTGCATGTATCATTTTGAATTAATGCTTTTGTTTTCTTTTGGTAAATACCCAGTAGTGGAATTATTGAATTATATGGTATTTCTATTTTTAATTTTTTTGGGGCATCTGCATATTGTTTTCCACAATGGCTGCACCAATTTACATTTCTACCATTGGTGCACGAGGGTTCCCTTTTCTCCACATCCTTACCAACACTTCTTATTTCTTGTCTTTTTGATTTTAGCCACTCTGAGAGGTGATATCTCATTGTGGTTTTGATTTGTGTTTCCCTGATGATGAGTGATGTTGAGCATCTTTTCATGTGTCTGTTGGCCATCTGTATGTCCTCTGTCCATTTTTTAATTGGATTTGTGTGTGTGTCGAGTTATGTAAGTTCTTCCTATATTTTGGATATGAACTGTTTAACAGATGTATCATCTGCAAATGTCTTTTCCTTTTCAGTATGTTGCCTTTTGTTTTGTTGATTGTTTCCTTCACTGTGCAGAAGATTTTTAGTTTCATGCAGTCCCAGTAGTTTATTTTTGCTTCTGTTTCACTTGCCTTAAGGAAACATATCTAGAAAAATGTTACTATGGCCAATGCCAAAGAAATTACTGTCTACATTCTCTTCTAGGAGTTTCAAGGTTTCAGGTCTCACATTTAGTTCTTTAATCCATTTTGACCTTATTTTTATGTATTGTGCTAGAAAAGTAGTCCAGGTTCATTCTTCTGTATGTAGCTGTCCAGTTTTCCCAGCTCCGGTTATTGAAGAGATGGTTTATTCGTTATTGTGTATTCTTGCCTCCTTTGTTGTAGATTAATTGGCCATATAAGTATGGGTTTATTTCTGGAGTCTCTATTCTGTTCCATTAATCTATGTGTCTGTTTTTGTGCCAGTACCATACTTGTTTTGATTACTATAGTTTTGTAGTGTACCTAGAAATCTGGGATTCTGATACCTTCAGCTTTGATTCCCATTTAAATGGGGGCTGTTGAATCATAATTTGGAAGTGTGAAATGATTATTCATCAAATTCATTAAATCTAAGAGAATGCAAAGTGAAGACTTCACCATTTTGAAAAGATCAGAAACGTATTGAAAAAGATGTCCTGACATAGACCTTCTGCATTCTACAATATATCAAGCACAGGCTATGGACCAGCACCCTTCCACAGACAGGGACAGAGTACAGACACCAGAGAACCTGCTCTTCAGGGGCAGCCAGTGGGATAGCTCCCCAGGGCTGGGCAGTGATAATGTCATTAGAAGGTGGGATCCAGTGCACCTGGGGAAGCGATATGAGCAGAGATGGGACTGGAAAGACTGACACAGGTTAGCCAGACTCAGATTTACCTGGGCCCTGAGACCCACAGTTAAGAAAGGTATAATGGTGACTGGGTCGGGACACCATCAGAAGACCTCAGAGTAGGCCAAGAGCATGGCCCGATTGTTAAATTATTTCTGAAGTAATTCTTAAAAGACTCTGCTTGTACAACCAGTGACAACATTGCAATTTCTTTTTTGAATTGTTTGATTATATCTCAGTCAGTGTTTTTATATATCCATATTCCAACTTTCGAGAAAACTTAGGGGAATATAATGGATAAATATGAATCTGAGAGCCTAGTAAAGGCCTGTTTTCAGGAAATTCAGCCTTTAAAATGTGAGTGAAGAGCCTCCAAATTTGAATTTTAGCATCTCCAGTGAGAAACATGTGCAAACACTTGAGGTTAACTTTGTTCTCCTCTGTAACCTTCACCAAGCTACTTTTCATGAGGCCATACATTTATAGGTCAGCAGTGTCTTCCTTCTTACCATATTATGGAAAGAATTCCTAACATGTGCTTTGAGATTGATATTACCGAAAGCTTCAGAAAGGTGTCTGAGGTTTAGTAGTCTGGGCACATGCAAATAGGACCGCTTTGGTGTGACTTGCTGCCTACATTTTTCTCTTGCAGGCGCTGTATACGGTGGCTGAAAGTTGCAAGCCTGTTTGTCTTTGTGGTGGTATGCTCTGTGAGTACCACAGAGCTCTGCTGTTGGGTCAGCAGAGCCCCCGGGTGCCTTGGGCTGGGTGGCAAGGCACCTAAGGTATGAGGTTCACACCTTTCTTTGGAGGAGATGCTGAGGGCATGTGGGCTTGTGGGCTGAGGTTGGTGAGGGAGGCCTATCCTTAGCAATGCTCCTCTGATACTGCAGAAGCCCTGGAGACTTGGCTTTGCTCTGTAGAAGGCAGTTAGCTTCATCCTCAGGTCTAACTTTCCACCTGAAAGCTTACCAATTCTGTTTTCAACTACATGAAATAAAATTCTTTATTTGTCTTG
This sequence comes from Ursus maritimus, assembly GCF_017311325.1. Classification (NCBI taxonomy): domain Eukaryota; kingdom Metazoa; phylum Chordata; class Mammalia; order Carnivora; family Ursidae; genus Ursus; species Ursus maritimus. The sequence continues at coordinate 697,519 of NW_024425230.1, forward strand.
GACATGTCCAGCATCATGGGTCGCCCCAAGAAAGTGTCTTGCTGCCAGCATTTGTGTAGTGTGTATCCTGATGTAGCCTAGCTGGAATCACGTTGCAGATGCTCAGTATTTTGCCAAATGAATGCGTGTGAGATTCTTTGTGCTCAGGTGTGCATATCTGTGTGTGTACAAATGTGTGTGTACATGCCTGGCTGTGTGTGTCTGTGTGTGCACATGTGGATGTGAGGTCCTCTGTGCCTGCTGTGTGTTTGTATGTCTGCATGCCTGCGTGGGACATGTGGGTCATTTGTGGTCTGTGATCATTTTGAGGTTGGGGTCTTATTTCTGGGTGTGTACCAATTTTCAGCATTGGCATAAGATAGTTTGCACCATTGTTGGGAGATTCCGTTGGGTGGCTGGTGCATGCTGCTGTGACGGCATGTGAGATTGTGAGCAAGGATGGGGTGTGTGAGTGGTGTTTTCATGCCTGTGCCACGTGGACTCCAGGACATGTGTGGTTGTGCCTCTTCTATGCAGGCAGCCTGTGGTTATGGCCATGATGAATCCTGCATGACTGGAAACTGCACATGACCACATGTGGCTGTGAATACTTGATTTCCATTATCTGCATATGTGGGCATGAGTATTGGGGCTCTGTGTGTGTGCGTGCAGGATTATGCATGAGAAGCGGCTCCTCTTCTCAGTGTGACATATAGAGAGCAGTATTGCATTTTGAGCAGCAAGGCTGGTTCATGAAGTCAGTACTGGCTGAGTTGGACTGAACACCCGCAACCCTTTAAAAGCCTGCAAGGGAGGGATGCAGTGGCCCAGAGAAAGGAAATTATGCATGAAACAAGAAACAAATACACTGAACTCTGAAAACTTCATGCTTTTACTTTTTTAGCTACCAGTTCACATAATTGTGTGGTTCTGAAACTCTGGCTGCTTAGCAGGGCCCGGTAGGTGGGTGCACTGGGATTTTCAAGGAGTAGGTCAGGGTGGGCCAGGTCTTTCCTGATCTCCTGAGGATTGACCTGAGCTCTGTATCTAGTCTTGAGCCTAGATTTGAAGTTTTGGTGATTTGAGACCTGTCATCTTATAACCACTTCAGTGTGCTTTCTGATGAGGAATAAGGTGCTCTGTGAATTCCACAAACACATACTTTAACCGTCACATGAGTTGTATCCCCTTTTCTCTAGTATGGGAAAACCATGTTTACCTTCCTCTGATGATGTAATTTTGTAGCTGGGTGGTTAGTACTTAAAATCAACAAATATCAAGGATCAAGACCCACTGTAGTGGAGAATAGTATAATGAATCAGAATTTTATCTCTTAATATCTAAGAAAAACTATTTAGAGTGAGCTGGTGGATGTTGGATGTATCAGTGAACACCATTATTATACCCATATTTTCAACTTTTGTCAAAATTATTTAAATCCTATTGTTCTCTTGCCACCAATCTATCATTAAATGTTTCTGATTGTTACAGATTTTATTCAGCCTGTATCCAGATCAAGGAAAGTTCTGGCAGTTGTTGGCTGTGTCACCCCTGCAAAGCTACTGTATCCAGTCTATACTGAGATTCACAAAGAGACACCAGAGAACTATTACCACTGCTGCTGAAGGTCGCCGTATAGGTGATCACTGCTCCTCCCATGCCTATTTTGTTCCTTCAGGACATTTGATGAAAGATGAGGCCAGAACAGAAGGGGAGGGGAGCACTAGTGAGACTATGACGGGTGGTTGGTGGTGAGGTTCCCCCTGGGTGATGACAGCCAAGCGGCACATTCCAGTCAGGCCCTGGCTACCCTAGGCTCTTGCATACTCTGTTTTGTACCCCATCCCCACTTCCTTTTGCATTTCAGCCTGGGTGGTTTCTACTGACCTATTTTTAAGTTCGTTGCTACTTTTCCTTGGCTGTGTCATCTGGGCACAGTGATTGCTTGGTTTCTTCATTTTGTGTTTTCTTTTGCCTTTTTGTAGGCCTCACAGTTTGCCACTAAAAGCCAGATGTTTTGTATAGGATAGTAGATATTGAGTGTGTTAGTCAGCTCGGACTGCCGTAATAAAATGCCACAGCCTGGGGGTTAACAGATATTTATTACTCACAGTGCCGGAGGCTGGACATCCGAAGTCAAGGTGCTGGCCAGTTTGATTGAAAGTTCTCTTTCTGACAACTATCATATGATTTCTCTCATCTATGGAACATAAGAACTAGGATGATCGGTAGGAGAAGAAGGGGATAAAGAAAGGGGGGTAATCAGAAGGGGGAATGAAACATGAGAGACTATGGACTATGAGAAACAAACTGAGGGCTTCAGAGGGGAGGGGGGTGGGGAAATGGGATAGACCGGTGATGGGTAGTAAGGAGGGCACGTATTGCATGGTGCACTGGGTGTTATACACAACTAATGAATCATCGAGCCTTACATCGGAAACCGGGGATGTACTGTATGGTGACTAACATAATATAATAAAAAATCATTATAAAAAGAAAAAAAAAAAAAGAAAGTTCTCTTTCTGGCTTACAGATGGCTGCCTTTCTTGCCATTCCTCACAGGGCCTTTCCTCAGTGTGCATGTGTGTATGTGCAGAGAGCATTCTCTGGTGGCTGTTCTTAAAAGGACACAATCCTCTCAGATCTGAGCCCCACACTACTCATTTACTTCCTTAGAGGCTCCATCTCCAGACACAACGACACTGGGGGGCTGGGCTTCAACATGTGAATTTTGTAGGGGACATAAGCATTCATTCCATAGCACTGTGGGTTTTAGTTGGGGGTCTGTGTAAATCTAATGAGAGGTCGGCTGTGTTGTAGTGTGTGGTTGCCATGGTAACCGCCAGCAACCCAGACACTTGGAATTGCTTGGCTTCTCTCCTGCTGCCTGCCAGGCTGTGCACTATTCCTACTCCTTCCACAGGGGGGAGTTACTCTCCCCTCTCACCCACCACTCTCAGCTGCCAGGGCTCCACTGTGCCCTTAGACTACCAGATTTGATACGTTTCCCTAGCAAACTGAGGTTTTTTTCATGAGTCTCCTCAATTTCTCCATCTTCTTTGTGAGTACCTGTTAGGGTTCCTGGAACAAAAGCCTATTAGAAGATAAGAACACCCCAGTTCTGAGGCTCCCAGCGTCTCCCTACTATCACGCTAGCCCACACTTGACCTTGAGCAGTTTAAAAATTTTCTGATTTAATCTTGCCTGCTTCTGTGTGTGGTGGTAGCACCTGTCTCAGGGAAGCAAACACTTGGCCCTATTCCTCCTCGCAGTCACCTGTCTCACTCTAGATTTCAAGTTAGATGTTTATGATGTAACCTCATTCTTTTTTTTTCTATAAAGGAAATAGAATTTTTTTATTATGATGTGTTAGTCACCAAACAGTACATCATTAGTTTTTGATGTAGTGTTCCATGATTCATTGTTTGCGTATAACACCCAGTGCTCCATGCAATACGTGCCCTCCTTAATACCCATCACTGGGCTAACTCATTCCCCCTCCCACCCCCTTCCCCTCTAAAACCCTTAGTTTGTTTCCTGGAATCCATGGTCTCTCGTGGTTCATTTCCCCCTCTGTCTACTCCTCCCCTCATTTTTCCCTTCCTTCTCCTAACAATCTCACTGTTATTCCTTATGTTCCACAAATGAGTGAAACCATATGATAATTGTCTTTCTCTGCTTGACTTATTTCACTTAGCATAATCCCCTCCAGTCCCATCCATGTTGATGCAAATGTTGGGTAATCATTCTTTCTGCTAGCTGAGTAATATTGCACTGTATATGTGGACCACATCTTCTTTATCCATTCGTCTGTTGAAACTTCATTCTTGACAGAATAAGTCATTAACGTAACATCTGTCCAGCCTTTTCCGGTTGTGAGAGTAGGAGTGGTGTGTTTCTAGCTCTCTACGTATCCCAGCTGAAACTGAAAGTCCAGAGCCCAGAGCCTCTCTTGAATAGACATTTGGATGAGGATAGTCAAGCATGAAAGTCCCTAAAGCTCCCAGTCCTGGAAGAGGAAGCATCTTGGAAAGCAACCTGGGGAGGAAAGGAGGGCTAGGAGGAGAAAAGAGTGGGGAGGAAGAGGAAACAAATGGAGGAGAAGGGAGAAAAGGAGGCAGCTGTGTCCTGCTCAAGTATTTCTGATTATTACCTTTTTTTCTGATTATTGCCTTTTGAAAAGGAATTAAATCTTTCACAGATTTTTTTTTCTTTAATATCTTCGACTAATAAGCTTGGGTGAACTGAAATTTTGGAAAATTTTGTAGTTTTCCTTGCAGTCTTTGGCATATTCTTATTTCCTCTGGTTGTTTTGGGGAGAACCCCTGTGTCTTCCCAGGACATCTTCTCACTCAGCTGAGCCACTGTCCACACACAGGGTACCAGCAACATGATTTTAATGAGCTTTGTTTCCCATTCTTATGCCTTACTTCTAGCTCATCTCCATGGGTTAAAAACACTAAAACATCCTCCTGCTTTCCTCAGCTTCCTCTGGGGCCTTCTCAAAGCAAGTGTCCGTGTGGAGGCCTGGCTTCATGATGACCCTAGGAGATGGATCCTGCCTTCCCTTCTTGTGACCTCACTGTAAATGATCATAACCTACTGTCCAGGCTGAGCCAAGAGCTTGGAGGGGTCCTATCCAGAAAGTCTTCAGTGAGAACCAGACAGGGAGGAGGAAATATTTGCAGGTTACTGGGTGATTACTGTATTGTGGCAACTCCTGTATGAACCTTATCAGTCAGCAGAAATCCTAAGTAAGCATAACAAGTAAGGATAATAACAGGATAAAAATCAGATAATGACAAATAAGTCTATTCATTCCACTGAGAACTGTACTGTGTCACTTTTATTCCACAGCATTGTGCAGTCTTCCTTCTAGAGCAGCCCAAGTCACAAGCCCTTTCCTGGGACTTGAAGGAACTCAGGCCCATCCTAGTGGCTGGTAGACAAATGTTTTTTCTCAGCAACAAGGATAACCAGGAGGTCTCTCTTCTATTCTCTGAGCCACATGTGCATTTGGATGAAGAGAGAAAGAGAAGTTGAAGAGATGGAGAGAGCTGTGTGAGAGGGTAGGATGCTGCAGAGTGGTTCTTATATGTCTGTGGATGTGTTAAAGAAAAAAAGTATTCAGTGACACTTGTTAAAGATGGCAAGTCACACCTTATTCAGGAACTTGGTGATAGTTGTGGAGACCACAGCAGTGAGGTCTTACAGTGGGGCAGAGAGATTGAGCTTCAAAAGTGGGACTTGAAAGCCAAGGAGCAGGGTGGGGGGCAGTGGATGAAAAACTACTAAGAGGAAACATCATGGATAAGAGAAGATTCTGGCCAAACTGACCTCACAGAATCCTTGTTGAAGGAGGCCAGAGTGACCAGACATCACCTGGGATTGGAGGGGGATGAGGAACCTGATCAGATATTGAGTGTGATTAGATTTGGAGAATGAAGATTCTGACTAAATTAACCTAGCAGGATTCTTGCTAAAACTGGACTATGCAGAGATGAACACAGAAGCCCTAAAGTCAGAGCTTAGTCTTAGAGAGCTCAAAGGAGCATAACTAAAGTTTGGCCAAAGAGAGACTCTCTGTCAACCATTAACCGTATTAAGGCTGATTTAAGCTTCCCATGGGCTCCTTAGAAAATGTACATTTTTCTCAGTAGATTTTTCTGCACTTTTCTGGAAGCTCACAGACCCTCTCCCAGGTCCCTAGTCTGAGAACTTGCTGTGGGGGTTTGTGAAAGGAGAGATCGGAGGTCAGAGGTACCCCTCAGATGCCCCCAGAGAGCCTCCTGCTGCTGGTGTCTACAAAAAGTGGGGACAGAGTCAGGGGACAGAGTCAGCCTCTGCACCAGCATTCGGACCTCTGAAGCTGATTCTCAGCAAAGGGGTGTTATGTACACGTCTGGGGCAAGAAGTGATTCAGGCCTGGTTTTGAAAGGCCTGGTTTTGAAAGTGGTGTTCTCGTTGTTGTCCTCATGAGTGAAGAGCCCCACTGTTCTTCCTTCTTGACCTCTGGCCAGACCTTAGGGGTGTGTGTTTTGGTGGAAAGTGCTTTTGGAGAAAGCCTCACTATCCTTTAACTGGAGAGTAACAGAGCTACCTTTTCCCCTATGATGTTTTCTTTGTAATAGTCGGGCTTTGTCACCTCAGTAATTGCAGGGTTTATTTTAGAAGCTTTGTGAAACAGGAAGTGGCTGTGATTGCAAGCACCTGAGTTTCATTGTCCCTGAATTGTTCTCTGTGCTTATTATGGGAAAGACCTGTTCAAGGCTCCTAGGTCATTAGACAGGTGAATAATGGTCAGCAAGCCAGGTTATATATAAGCAGGGTAATTAGGCTTGCTCACTGACCTTCCTCCCTTCCCTCCCTCCCTTTTTCTCCCTCCCTTCCTTCCAATCTTTTTTCTTTGTTTCTTGACATACGGTCCATTTCCTATCACACCCTTCATACTGGCCCTGGGCTTTCAAAGTACATAAAGAAAACACCATACATATTAAAGGATTTTGTCCCCTCCCGTTCTTCCTCTCTTACATCCTAAACTCCTTAGGTAGTAATCTCATAATTATGATGTCCACTATGATAGCCACTAGTCAGTCACCTGTGGCTCTTTAAATTAAATTTATATTGGTGAAGTAAATAACATTAAAGTTTCACTTCCTCATTCACACTCGCCACATTTCAAGTGCTTAATAACCACATGTGATTAGTGGCTACCATATCAGACAGAACAGATAAAAACATTTCTGTCACTGCAGAGAATTCTATTAGCCAGCACCACTTTATAAATTAAGGGCAATCATTCATCCATTTGGTCCCGAGTGCTGGAGAAAATACATTAGCACTAGGTAGATTATTTTTATGAATTGATCAATTTTTAAAGTTTCACACTTTATCAAATGACATTGCTCCCATTTTTGTCAAGAAGTTGGGTCTAAAGGAACTCCACTTTCTTACCTCCATTCAACTAAGCAAAAGTTATGTCAAAGAAAAATTGTATCAGTTAAACAGATAAGGAAGACTTTATTCAAGACTATTGCAATAAGGGAGAGATTGAACTCAACTCCAAATACAACAGGGTAAACTGGGAATCTGCAGAAGAGTGAGGAAGAGGATGGAGAATTACCAAGGGGAACTTGGCTGGGCATCAAGGGTGAAGGAATTCTAAAAACAAAAACAGAAACAAACAAAAACAAACAAACAAAAATGAGTGAAGGGATTCTTCTTTATTTCTTTATATTTATTTTTTTATTGGAATTGTGTGAATTTTTTTATTATGATATGTTAGTCACCATACAGTGCATCCCTAGTTTTTGATGTAATGTTCCATGATTCATTACTTGCGTATAGCACCCTGTGCACCATGCAACACGTGCCCTCCTTAATACCCATTACCAGCCTATCCCAATCCCCCACCCCCACCCCTCTGAAGCCCTCAGTTTGTTTCCCAGAGTCCATAGTCTCTCATGGTTCATTCCCCCTTCTGTTTACCCCCCTTTCTTTTTCCCTTTCTTCCCCTACCAATCTTCCGACTTCTTATGTTCCATAAATGAGTGAAACCATATGATAATTGTCTTTCTCTGCTCGACTTATTTTGCTTAGCATTATCTCCTCCAGTTCCGTCCATGTTGCAGCAAATGTTGAGAAATCGTTCTTTTTGATGGCTGAGTAATATTCCGTTGTATATATGGACCACATCTTTTTTTAAAATTTATTTATTTATTTATTTTTGATGTAAAGTTTGATGATTCATTAGTTGCGTATAACACCCAGTGCACCATGCAATACGTTTGATGTAGTGTTCCATGATTCATTGTTTGCATGAAACAGCCAGTGTTCTATGCAATACATGCCCTCCTTAATACCCATCACTGGCCTATGCCAATCCCCCACTCCTATCCCCTTTGAAACCCTCAGCTTGTTTCCCAGAGTCCATAGTCTCTTGTGGCTCATTTCCCCCTCTCTTTAACCCCCCTTCCCCTCCCCCGCCATTTACCTGCTCTTCATTTGAGTGAAGAGATTCTTGATAAACTGGGCTCACCAGGCCAAGGTTGAAGCGTAATCAAGAAGAGGGCTCAGAGGACTTAAGTTTGATTAAGGAGGGAGTCCTGGCCAGTGTTAACTGAACCTGGCATTTGATAGGTTCTGTAGCATACTGAAAGGTAAGCCCAAGAGGACTCTACAGTTTAGGTGGAGACGAAGGCCCCTTTTCAGGCTCTCATGGATTTGTTCCATGCCCTGTAGCAGCACACTGCCTGCTGTTCAGAAGTGCTTTGTTCATGTGTCTTTCTCCCCACTGCACATAGGCCGCTCACACTGGGACAGCCACAGCAGAGTCAATGGTCACACTCGTTAGAGGTACAACAGGAAGATGATTAACCAGGAACTCAGAGGAGGGACGTCTAGGGGGCTCACAGGGTGGGAAGAAGGTTCATGGAAGGCAAGTCAAATTAGCTCTTGAAAGATGGCTCTGATTGGGGTAGTGGTAAAGGCAGGAGACTACTTTGATGCAGCTAGAAGAAGGAGGCGATTTTTCTCTGACTTCATGCCCCCATCTGGCGGGGACTTTGGTCTAGGTTTGGAGGACTTCAAGGATGATGCTATAAACAAATATTATTGGTAAAACAAGTATTTGTTGGGGCATCTAATGTGGTGAGAACTACATTAGTTTCTAGAGAAGTAGCAAAATGAATAAAATGCAGTTATTCCTCTTGAGGAGTGAGACCAGTTGGGGAGAAAAATCTAAACCAAACTGCTGTGCGGCGTGAACTCAATCTGCAGAGGAAAACTGGAGGAAGCCAGAGGATCCTCTGGAGTCATGGATGACAAGGAAAGATTTAAGGAGAGGAGAGCTTGAGTGAGAATTCAAAAGCTGGTAGAAGTTCTTCAGATTTGGGGAAGGCATTTGAGGCAAACGCAGGGGACTATGTGTTAGGAGCATGGCAGACAGTTCAACATGGCTGGAAGGCAAGGATTGAAGCTGCCTGCAAGGGTGAGGCTCAGTTAGAGCCTCCTGTTTGCTGGGATCTGGAAGTCACAGCTGACACCACAACACCCCAGTGGGCTTTGAATCCTAAGTGCATCGTGGGCATCTAGAAAGACAGAGAAAAGGAAGGGTGGGAGTACATGTAGTCTTGTGTCTATGTGATTTTGTATGCACGCCATTTAGTTGGCTAATCATAGGGTGCTTTGTTACACGGTTGTCTCCCCAACAGGGCATGAGATGCTCCCTAGCCCCCAGGACAAAGGTCTTGTTTTATTCATTTATTTCTTGGAACGCAATAAATGCTCCACAAACATTCATTAAATCTGAGGGTGAAGCCTCTGCTTTTCCAGTGTTAGCCTCTAGGTGGTGTTGTTCCATCTCCTGGGTTTCTGCAAGGTCTCTAGAATCCTTTTGAACAGAAATATTTCTGCCCACCCTGTATCTTGTGTTTGCCCTGGGGAAAGACCAGGACACGAGTAATTTTGGCAGAAGTAGCAGTGTCTCTTCGGGCCTTTTCTTGGTACATCTTGCCTCATGCGTGACTTCCGTTTTCCATTTGTTCTTGATGGAACCCAAGTAGCAGCATAAGTGTGTGGAGAGGCTTTCCAACCAAGTGCTGCCGACTGCTGTTCGTTCTGGGCTATCATATGTACAACAGTGCTGGTAAAATGCTTTCTTTACCAGGATGTTTTTTTTTTTGTACCATTGGGTTTTTAAACCAGTACATTTTGCTGGAGGAAATAGGTAATGAAAAAAGATTAACCATTCACTGGCCCTTGATACTCAAAGTAAATCTTGTGTACGCTCTGGAAACAGTGAAGTTCTGCCTTTTCCTTAAGTCTGTTCCCTAAACCTGTTTCTTTTAGGGTTTTAAGGAACAGTAAAGGAACTGGCTCCTGAATTCTCTTACAACCAGTGAGCTGCTGCTAAGACTATTGAGACGTCATACAAAGCACAGACTCTTCTGAGGTTCATTTTTCCACCTACAGCAGTTTTCTCTTCTGGATCAAAATGAGTGGGCTAGCCACTGTGTAAAATCCATGTTATGACCCCCAGAACCTTGCAGCAGAGGCAAGAGTTGGCCCAGAGCAGAGAGAAGGGCTGAATAGCACAGGTTCCTATGCTTGTGCAACACCCAAATGCAGGATGTAGATGGTAAGGGGAAGCCTACAATGGGGCTTAAGTGCCATGGGGGGGGAAGCCTCTTTACCTGATAATTTTTCCCTGATCAAGAGCCCTTCATACACTTTGAAGAAATTTCTCTCCTTTCAACTGCCTGTCACTTATTTAGCTGACTTCAGAATTCTTATTTTCAACTCTCTTTGTGATTTCTCATTCTAAAAATAGAGACCTGGCACCTAAGGATTTGGACATGCATGTGGATCAGTGTATCTGTTCATTCATGCAGCCATCCTGTCTACTAGCTCACCATGGGTCCAGGAACTTGGGCAGGAGTTTTACGCTGCTGCAAAAAGTGCAAGCAGAGATCATGGTAGGATGGGGAGATTAAAACAGAGGATTTGAAACACACACGATCAGACATTGCAAAACTAACTGTGTATCAGGAGTGAGGTGCTAAGGAGATAAGAAGTGGTCAAGGGCTGCAGTACAGTTGGAGGAAATGGCCTGGATAGATATTTCTTTGTGCACCTTCTAAGGAGGATGTTCACTGGGTGAGTGGTGAGGGGACTTCAGGCTTCTTTTCCTTGCTTTGTGGTTCACCTTGACTTTACCTCAGCTTCAAACCTCACCAGCCACGTGGACTCCACACTGCTCCAGGTGGATCTGGCAGGGGCCCTGGTGGCCGGTGGCCCAAGTCATACCGGGAGAGAAGAACATGTCGTGGTGGAGGTGACCCAGGCTGATGTTCCAGGCTCCAGGCGACGGCGGCCACAGCAGGTTACTTATAAGTTATTTGAAAGGAATTGTAAAAACTCATTTCATCTCTTTATAAATTGAGTTTCCTTTTGAATGGGTTTGATGGGAAGCCATAAAGCAACAGCACCAATATTGGACAAGCCCTAGCATTTGCTTTGTCTTTGACTCCTTTCTCCTTTTGTCTAAGACAATTATAAAACTCTTGCATTTTAGTAAAATCAAGCTTGCAAGTTTTTTTATTCAGATGATTTCACTGGGCAATTCAGGGAAACATTATATATTTGAAAGTAGTTTTCTGTTGTTAAAGCATAACTAAATCTGGGCTTTACCTCATAGTATAGAAGGTACTTCAACACCATAGTTCCCTTGGGCTTGGGGACACCTGGCTAGACTTTCATAGTTTCCCAAAGCTTCTGCTTCTAAAGTTTTAGGCTCTTGTGCTTAGTGTCTCCTAGACAAAACCTATAGCTCCTGTCCTTTGAAGGCAAGGAGAGCCAACAGTGGTGTTGCAACCATGGCCCAGAGCCCAGACAAGCCTGGCCTGTCTCTTTGCATCCTGACCTGTACCCCAAGTTCTGGCCTTGAGTCCCCAGGATTATCATGGTGACTTGTGTATGAAGTTTGTGGGTTTTCCCTATTATAATCAATAGAAGGAAACAGTGCTGGTGCACAATGTTGTCATCCAAAAAGGGGCATATGATGGGTTACTGCACCCCTCGCATTTTCCTGCCATGCAAAGCAGAGTCCACAGAGCAAAGGCCTCATTCTGAATGAGGTTGCAGTTTCATGGGTGATGGTCTGTGTACCAGTGTTCTAAACCGGTTGCCTTGGCCGTGGTCTTAGGCTGTAAACTTCGCTTCCTCATGTACAATGTACAGCTGACTGGCAAGGCCTTCTCAGTAAAGGCGAGGTGGGCACATATCTGCCTGCTCTGTGTGGGGGCCTTGTGTGGAGGAAGATGTGACCTTTTGCAGCCGCTGACATAGCTGCCTGCCCGTGGGGCTCTACTCTGCTCTAGTGCTCACACACAAATCCAGCTCAGAAACATGAAGAACACAAGAGATCTTTCTTAATGGATTTTTTTTCTGATGTACTCTTTACAAATACTGAAGTGTTTTAAGAGAACTTATGAACTCTCATTTATGCTTTGACCAATTCCAGAGTTCCTATTTTCATTTACTTTATGGTTTGTGGACAGCAAAGCTCCTGTCCTCCCGTTGAAGTTTCCCGGGCCCTTTGGCTACCCCAGCTAGCCTCTCCCTCTCTGCTTACATCTGGCTCCCCTCAGCTGGTTTCTTCACTGCCCTGTTTAGGACAGGAACATGTAGGGTGGATTTGCCTGCAGCAAAGGAAGCTTCATCCTTTGGTCCTACCTCCCATGGGCTCCTATGACGTGGGTGTGGAGAGTTTTCTGCCTCCAGTTTGCAAGCAGGAAGCAGGTCCGAGAAGGCATTTCTTGTGAATTGCCTCAGAGGGCTCAGAAGATCCCAAGTCTCGTATAAAGTGCAGTGATTTATTTTTCTCATAATAAATCATACTTCTATACCTTTGTACCTTTTATACTAATTCTGTATTTATACTTCTGTATTTTTATTTATTTATTTATTTATTTTTGGTTAAAGCCCTCTATGTTGTGGAAATTTCCAGTTCTGCACAGCTTGGATATGCTCTAGTGTCAGGGATGTGGGAGCTGTGTACAAAGTCCTTGCTGTTCCTCTTTTTCTTCTTTTCTTATTCTAAACTAACACTTACACTGAATAGTGCTGAATCCCAGGTGACAGTTCAGGTTCAAAGCCTTACTCAGATATTACATTTCAATTTTTACAGGTCACTCAGAATTGGACAGTATTTTTAAATCCGAGAAGAAGTGAGCGCTTGGTGGTGAGCAGGACCTTTGAGATACTGAGCAGGTGGGTCTCAGGTGATCAAGGATCTTGGGGGAAGATCTCCTGGAACATTTTCACTTAATAAGTTTGACCTGTGGGACTCCAATTTTTGGCACAAATAGCCAGATCAGTTATGTGGTTTGGATGGGATGATCTGACTGTATAGACTATGAACATGAAGGATGTAGGAGGGTGTCATAACCACGAGTATCAGGAAATGAGGATTGTTTGCAGGGTCCATTTTTAAAAATTATTTTTTATAATAATTTTTTATTATATTATGTTAGTCACCATATAGTACATCCCTAGTTTTTGATGTAAAGTTCCATGATTGATTACTTACGTATAACACCCAGTGCACCATGCAATACGTGCCCTCCTTAATACCCATCACCGGCCTATCCCATTACCCCACCCCCCTCCCCTCTGAAGCCCTCAGTTTGTTTCCCAGAGTCCATAGTCTCTCATGGTTAATTCCCCCTTCTGTTTACTACCCTTTTCTTCTTCCCTTTTTTCTCCTACCGATCCTCCTACTTCTTATGTTCTGTAAATGAGTGAAACCATATGATAATTGTCTTTCTCTGCTTGACGTATTTCGCTTAGCATATCTCCTCCAGTCCCGTCCATGTTACTGCAAATGTGAAATCGTTCTTTTTAATGGCTGAGTAATATTCCATTGTATATATGGACCACATCTTCTTAATCCAATCATCTGTTGAAGGGCATCTCGGTTCCTTCCACAATTTAGCTATTGTGGACAATGCTGCTACGCACATTGGGGTGCATATGGCCCTTCTCTTCACTACGTCTGTATATTTGGGGTAAATACCCAGTAGTGCAATTGCTGGGTCATAGGGTAGCTCTATTTTTGACTTTTTGAGGGACCTCCACACTGTTTTCCAAAGTGGCTGTACCAACTTGCATTCCCACCAACAGTGTAAGAGGGATCCCCTTTCTCCACATCCTCTCCAACATTTGTTGTTTCCTGCCTTGTCCATTTTTGCCATTCTAACTGGCTTAAGGTGATATCTCAATGTGGTTTTGATTTGAATTTCCCTGATGGCTAATGATTTTGAACATTTTTTCATGTGTCTGTTAGCCATTTGTATGTCTTCACTGGAAAAGTGTCTGTTCATATCTTATGCCCAGTTTTTGATTTGATTATTTGTTTCCCGTGTATTGAGTTTGAGAAGTTCTTTGTAGATCTTAGATACTAATCTTTTATCTGTAGTGTCATTTGCAAATATCTTCTCCCATTCTGTGGGCTGCCTCTTAGTTTTTTTGACTGTTTCCTTGGCTGTGCAGAAGCTTTTTATCTTGATGAAGTCCCACAAGTTCATTTTACTGGCACAAAAACAGACACGTAGACCAATGGAACAGAATAGAGAACCCAGAAATGGACCCTCAGCTCTTTGGGCAACTAATCTTTGACAAAGCAGGAAAAAACATCCAGTGGAAAAAAGACAGTCTCTTCAATAAATGGTGCTAAAAATTGGTCAGCTACATGGAAAAGAATGAAACTTGACCACTCTCTCACACCATACACAAAGATAAACTCCAAATGGATGAAAGACCTCGATGTGAGACAGGAATCCATCAAAATCCTAGAGGAGAACATAGGCTGCAACCTCTTTGACATTGGCCACAGCAACTTATTTTATGACACATCTCCAAAGGTAGGGTCTGTTTTGAAGCAAATGGTATTTTATAGTTGATGCTTTAATTTCATTAATATTATGAAGCTCCACAATGGGGAATTCCACGAAATTTTAGGATTCTTTCTCTTTTTCTTTAATGCTACTCCATATTATGTCTGTATGAGTTCGCTAGGCCTGCCATAACGAGTATCACAGAGTGTATTACTTAAACAGTCGAAATTGATTTCCTCAAGGGTTCAGCAGGATTTTTCTCTTCAGAGTACTCTCTCCTTGGCTTCTTCTCCCTGTATTTTTCTGTGGGCTTTTCTCTGTGTGTGTGTGTGTGTGTGTGTGTGTGTGTGTGTGTGTGT
>NW_024425230.1:712262-815202 GCF_017311325.1 Ursus maritimus
TGTGTGTGTGTGTGTGTGTGTGTGTGTGTGTGTGTGTGTGTCTCAATCCCTTCTTGTAAGGACACTAGTCATACTGGATTAGGGACCACACTAGTGACCTCATTTTAACTTAATCACCTGTATAAAGACTCTATCTCCAAATATAGTCACATTCTGTAGTTTTGAGGGTTAGGGTGTCAACATCTATATTTTGGGGACACAGTTCATCTCAGAATAGTTACTGACTAAACTTTTAGAAAAGTGCTTTAGTTTCCCCATGCCACATACTATTTATTACTTGGATGCTTCTTGTTCCAGGTACTGTCCCCCACCATCTGTGACAACCTGTCTACGTGTTTTCAGATTGCATATGGCCCTTTTTTGAATCTCCCACATGTGAGAATGGTTGGCTTTGCTATTTGTTAGCAGGTAAAGCAGTCAATGTGTAATGAGGAGAGAGAAAATTAAATGGCTAGAACCAATATGAAAGTCCTTGCTCCCTGTTAATTGTTGGAGTGGCACCTGCCACAAGGTAGACACAGCCAGATGAAGCTGAGGGGCCTACATCAGATGGACCTGGCCATAGAGAGGCTGTGTCTGCATCTTACATGGCTCATATGCACTCAGAGATCCTCATCTGCCAGGTCAGACACTGGGCTAAATCACCCTGAGGTCATTTTGGGCTCTGGTAGTGGCCAAGGATGACTTGTGTTAGAAGGGACACCCAGGAAGCAAGCACTAATTGTTGTCATAGAGTGTGGTTTTCCTTACTAGTGGTAATATCTTTGCATCATTCTGCAGGGATACTGTTTCTGTGAGCATTCGAGCCTCCTTCCAGCAGACACAGGCAGTTCCTCTTTTGATGGCTCATCAGTACCTCCGTGCAAGCATAGAAGCACAAGTGACCATTGCTGTGGTCATCCTTGCTGGGGTCTACATGCTGATTATATTTGAGGTAACTTTCATGCCAGTTCTCTAAGATTTATCTGTGCTCACAAGTAAGTGTCTTTCAACATGCAGGTGCTCTGGATGGACTCAGTTCTGCTTCTTAATCAAATTGCAATGGTATATTTCCTAAAAAAGAAGATTTCCATCATTCTAGGTAGAAATTGACCTATACCGGACTATTTGCTGAATCTTGGCAACTGACACATGCAAGATGAGTTTTAGCAGACTCCAGCAAAAGTTTACCTGAGAAAACTGAATATGTACATGATTTTCTCACCCTTACTCTGCTGTTCACTTGAAGTGTGACACTGAAGGTATAAGCATTGAATATCTCTGAGATGCATATTAAAATGCCCCCTATTTGTTTCATAGGATTGTGTATATTATAGGGACTTGAGAGACCTTGGGCTACATGAGGGGAGGGATTATTATCTGTTATGTTTATCAACTCAGCTAATGAGCCTTTTCACAACTGATCTTATGTCGTATAAATTCCATGTTTCTGGGAAACTAAGTGTGGCTCTATCTTTAATAGCACGGAGAAAAGTGTAGACATTGCCTGGGTGGGTTGGTCCATTATTAATTTAATCATGAAACCAAGTTTACAGCAACACATTGATGGGAATCTTGGCTCCATAGGTTGAGCCTGGAAGGTCAGTAGAGGATATGATTCTGGAGAGGCATTTGTTCTTGAGTGTAGGGTAGGTATGAGAAATGCCTTGGAGTTGTCAAGGAAATGGCCTGCAGCAGAAGTGGCCAGGAAAGTTCCAGAAGTTTGCCTGTGGTTGTCTAGTCTACCTGGTGAGGAATGTTTGCTCCAGTAAGTTGAGCCCCAAATTCCAGCAAGATCCAATCATTGGTTTAGTTGTTACATCTCTTATGTATTCTTTATTCCAGAATAGTTTTTTCTCTCCATTCTTTTTCTGTTTTCCTCTCAATATTATCATATTTCAGGGTTCCCTTGATCACCTACACACTGTGATTTTCTAGAAGAACTCACAGACTCACTGGGCTGTGGTTTATTACCATGACCTGCAGTGGGGAAAGCTTTATCAGGCAGTCTGGAGGAGGCCAGGAGCAGAGTTCTGAAAGGTCTCCTTTCCCAGAAGGGGCCATATAGAACATTCTTCTTCCTCCAGCAGTAGTGTTTCTGCCGATGACAGCCTGTTTGTGACTCAGCCAAGGTTTTTGACCAACCCACCAAAGTCCCAGCCTCCCAGAAAGAAAACAGGTGTTAACAGTAAATCACATTTTTATACAAATAGTTTAGGCATGTTAGTACAGCAGAATGCAATGCTCTAAGCCTACAGAACAAACTTATCACTCTGTAACATAAGGAACAAAAGCCAAGTATCTAGAAGCCAGCCAAGAGCCAGCCCCTGAGCAGGCTTTTCTAAAGGCCCTTCTAATGATGGCAATTTCAGGCCTGCTAGGTTAAGTCTTTACTGCCATCTAGATAAAAAATCCCATTCTGTGGGAGAAGATATTTGCAAATGTCTTATCAGATAAAGGGCTAGCATCCAAAAATCTATAAAGAACTTATCAAACTGAACACACCAAAAACAAAAAATCCAGTCAAGAAATGGACAGAAGACATGAACAGACATTTCTCCAAAGAAGACATGCAAATGGCCAACAGATCCATTAAAAATATGCTCCACATCACTTGGCATCAGGGAAATACAAATCAAAACTACAATGAGACACCACCTCATGCCAGTCAGAATGGATAAAATTAACAACTCAGGAAACAACAAATGTTGGTGAGGATGTGGAGAAAGGGGAATCCTCTTACCTTGTTGGTAGGAATGTAAACTGGTGCAGCAACTCTAGAAAACAGTATGGAGGTTCCTCAAAAAGTTAAAAATAGAGCTACCCTATGACCCAGCAACTGCACTACTAGGTATTTATCCAAAGGGTACAAACATAGTGATTCAGAGGGGCACATGCACCCTAATGTTTATAGCAGCAATGTCCACAATAGCCAAACTATGGAAAGAGCCCAGATGTTCATTGACAGATGAATAGAGAAGAAAGAAGTTGTATATATAGACAATGGAATATTATTCAGCTGTCAAAAAGAATGAAATCTTGCCATTTACAATGATGTGGTTGGAACTAGAGGGAATTATGCTAAGCAAAATAAGTCAGAGAAAGATAAGTATCAGATGATTTCACTCATATGTGGAATTTAAGAAACAAAACAGGTGAACATATGGGATGGGAAGGAAAAGTAAAATAAGACAAAATCAGAGAGGGAGATAAAACATAAGAGACTTAACCATAGGGAAAAAACTGAGGGTTGCTGGAGGGGAGGTGGAAGGGGGGAAAGATAAAGTATTCTTGGCTGCATATTTTTCCCATTTAGCACATTTAATATAGCATAAGGTCTTTGTGGACAGGAGTACTGCCAGCCTTATGATTCTACCCTTGTAGGTTAAGGACCTCTTGTCCCAAGCTGCTTTCAGGATTTTCTCTTTATCTTTGAAATTTGCAGGCTTCGCTGTAATATGTTGAGGTGTTGACCTATTTTTATTGATTTTGAGGGGGATTCTCTGTGCTTTCTAGACTTGAATCCCTGTTTCCCCTGATTAGGAAATTCTCAGCTATAATTCATTCAAATAAACCTCTGTCCCTCTCTCCCTCTCCTCATATTCTGGGATTCCCTATTATCTGGATATTATTTCACTTTGTAGAATCTCTGAGTTCTCTAAGGGTTCCTTTGTAATCCAATAGTTTTCTTTCTCTTTTCTTTTCAGCTTTCTTATTTTCCATCATTTTATCTTCTATACCACTGACTCTTCTGCCTCATTCATCCTCACTTTTTAGAGCCTTTATTTGGGACTGTGTCCTGATAATATCATTTTTAATTTCAGCCTGACTAGATTTTAGGTGTTTTATTTCTACAATAAGAGATTCTCTAGTCTCTCCTATGCTTTTTTCAAGTCCAGGTCTTTATGATCATTTTAAATTCTAGTTTAAACATCTTACTTATATCCATATTGATTGAATCCCTGGCAGTGAGTACTGCCTCCTGTTCTTTCTTTTGGGATGACTGTCTCTGTCTTGTTATTTTGTCCAGAAAAGAATATAAGAAAGAAAGAGAAAACCACCACCACCACCACCACCACCATCACTACCACCACCACAACAAAACAAACCCAAACCAGAAAAAAAATAAAACAAAACAAGAAACAAAACATTACAAAACAGAAAACTACATCCTGTTTGTATGTGTATATAGATATAGATATGTATATATAAAACATATATATACACAAAAATGAGATGAATTAAAATAAAATACAATGAAAGGAAACAAAAAATAAAAAATATGTAATATATATAGAAATAAAATTAAAAAGAATGAAAATGAGTAGAAAAATAAGAAAATAACTGAATATTTAATACTGAATGACTAAAGAATAAAAAAACAACATATGGGTTTCACAGTTTATGGCCAAGCAGAGCAGAAAGCCTGCACCTAGGCTCACTGTTTTCAGCAGGTTTCTCCCCTCTTGTGCCTGGGGACCCTGCTGCACTCAGGCACCCCTGTTCTTTTTGTGACCCCTGTGATCCTGAGACTATGCTGTCTCACCTGGGATTCCACCCTACTTTGCCACCTGAGCACCTTTAAGTCAGGGATGTCCCCCACTGTATCAGACTTCTAAAAGTTCTGATTTTGTGCTCTGCTGCTTATAAATACTTTATGATAGCCTCCTTAAGCAGGCTCCATCCCTTCCACTGTATCCTCAGATATATCACCCTGGATTCAAGTCTCTGCACCTCCTATCTTCCAAAAAGTGGTAGTTTTTTTACATGTAGAATTGCAGCATTTCTTTCTTTTCTCATATCTCTGATTGATTTTGCAGATGTTCAGAATGATTTGATAACTATCTAGCTATATTTGAGGGACCAAACTTAGGGTCCTCTACACCTACCATCTTAACTCCACCTTCCACCTTCAGACTCTGTATAAGTCAGTCAGGTGAACTGGTGTCCATCAGGATAAGGTATCACTCCTCTGCTACTCCATATTATAATGTACTGGCTACATTATCTGTTAAAAACCTTTTTTTAATTGTTTTGAAATAATTACAGATTCACAGAGGGTTGCAAAGAAATGTACATACTTCCTCAGCCTTCCTCAATATTAACATGTTATACAAGTATGATTTAATAATATTAAGACCAAGCAATTGGCATTGGTACAATCCATAGAGCTTCTTTAGATTTCAGGGGATATACATACACTCGCGTGCATGCGTGCGTGTGTATTTGCATGTGTGGCTGTATGCAATTTGATGGATATAGCCTTGTGTAACCACCACTCAATAAAGATACTCAAACTGTACCATCACCACAGAGTCCCTGTGATAGCCCTGTGTAGTCATCCCCTTCCCCATCATCCCTAAGTCCTGGCAACTATAATTTGTCCTCCCTCTCTATAATTAGGTTATTTCACCGGTGCTTTGTAACGGAATAATGTAGTATGTGTCCTTCTGAGATAGGCTTTTTTCACTCAGCATGATTTCCTTGAGGCTCATCCAAAGTGTTGCATACATCACTTGTTTGTTACTTTTTATTACTGAATAATATTCTGTGATATGAATGTAATAATGTGTTTAAGCATTCCTCCTTTGAAAGGCTAAAATAATTTTTTTTCAGTGTTGGGCTATCATAATAAAGCTGCTATCAACATTTAAAAATATTTTTTAGGGGCGCCTGGGTGGCGCAGTCGTTAAGCGCCTGCCTTCGGCTCAGGGCGTGATCCCAGTGTTCTGGGACCGAGCCCCACATCAGGCTCCTCCACTAGAAGCCTGCTTCTTCCTCTCCCACTCCCCCTGCTTGTGTTCCCTCTCTGCTGGCTGTCCCTGTCAAATAAATAAATAAAATCTTTACAAAAAAATATTTTTTAAAAACATTTTTAATGATGTTTTAATGTTGAGTTTTAAATGTTCTTTAAGTATTCTAGATATAAGGGTTTTGTTGGTTACGTAGTTTTCAAATACTTTCTCTTAGGTCAGTTTGTAAATGTTTTCTTTCATAGATTGTGCTTTTGGTGTCAAGTTTAAGAACTCTTTGCCGAGACCTAGATCCCAAAGATCTTTTCCTATGTTTTTTCCTAAAATTTATATTGTCTTACTTTTTACATTTGAGTCTATGATCCATTTTGAGTTAGCCATTGTTTAAGAAGAGAGGTTTAGGGGAGATTAATTTTTTAATCTGTGGACCATTTTTTAAATTTATGGACCTCCAGCACCGTTTTTTGAATTGCTTTTGCTCCTTTGTTAAAAATTAATTGGACATATTTGTGTGGATATATTTTTAAATTCTCTATTCTGTTTTGCTGATCTATGTGTGTATTCTTCCACCAGTACTATGGTATCTTGATTACTACAGATATATTGTCAGTCCTGACACTGAGATGAATGATTCCTCCCACTTTTATTTTTTGAAATTGTATTGATTATTCTATGGCCTTTGTCTTTCCATATATATTTTAGAAAGGCCTTCCAGTCCATGAGCATTCTATGTTTCTTCATTTATTTAGGTCTTTGATTTCTTTTATTATTTTTCATCATACAGATTGTGTACATATTTTGTTAAATTTACACCCAAGTATTTCCTCTATTATGGGGGGCAATTGTAAATGGTATTGTGTTTTTATTTTATTTCCATTTTTTCACTGTTGTTACATATAAATGCAATTGATTTTTGTATGTTGATCTTGTATTCTGTTACTTTATTGTTAATAACAATACTAATATTTTTACTTAATAGTTCTTGGAGGTTTTTTGTAGATTCTGTGGGATTTTCTATGTATATAATCATGTCACTTGCAATAGGAACAGTTTTTTTTCTTTTCAAATCTATATGCTTTTAATTTTCATGCTTTATTGCTGGTGGAAACCGGAGTAGTGAGAGTGGATATCCTTTTTTTTTTTTTTTAATTTTTTATTATGTTATGTTAGTCACCATACAGTACATCCTTAGTTTTTGATGTAGTGTTCCATGATTCATTGTTTGCATATAACACCCAGTGCTCCATGTGATATGTGCCCTCCTTAATACCCATCACCAGCTTATCACAGTCCTCCACCCCCGGCCCCTCTGAAGCCCTCAGTTTGTTTCCCAGAGTCCATAGTCTTTCGTGGTTCATTCCCCCTTCTGTTTACCCCCCCTTCATTCTTCTCTTCCTTCTCCTACCAATCTTCCTGCTATTTCTTATTTTCCATAAATGAGTGAAACCATACAGTAATTGTCTTTCTCTGCTTGGCTTATTTTACTTAGCACAAACTCCTCCAGTCCCGTCCATGTTGCTGCAAATGTTGGGTAATCATTCTTTCTTTGTCTGTTTCTGATGTTCAAGGGAAAGCATTCAGTTTTTCACCATTAAGTATGATGTTAGCTCTAGGTTTCGTGGATGCTGTTTATGAGATTGAGTAAATTGCTTTCTTTTCCTGGTATGCTGAGAGTTTTTGCCATAATTGGGTATTGAATTTTTGCAGTGACTTTTTTGTGTTAGTTGATTTCCTTCCTTAGCTGTTTGATATGGTAGATTCTACTGACATATTTTAGAATTTTGGACCATCCTTGAATACCTGGAAAAAATCTTTCTTTTCTAATGTGAGTACTTATTGGTATAACCTTCCCTCTCAGCACTTCTTTGGCTGCATCCTACAAATTCTGATAGGTTGTATTTTCAATTTCATTTAGTTCTGTTTTTATTTTATTTCTAAAATATCTTCCTTTGAAACTCCCTCTTTGACCCATAGATTATTTAGAAGTGTGTTTTTAAATTTCCAAATGCTTGGAGATTTTCTTGTTTTTCTGTTACTGAATTAAAGTTTGATTCACTTGTGGTCAGAGAACTTACTCTCTATGACTTCAGTTCTTTACTATTTGTTGAAAAAAAATTTATACCCCAGGTTTATGGTCTATTTTGGTGAATATTCCATTGGCTTGAAGTGATAGGATTTTCCCCGTTTTACAACACTAATGTAACTTGTAAATAGAAACTGTATATACTTAGGCCAAGCAATAACTTGTGAAACTCCAAAACTGCAGTTTTGTTCTGTCTGTAATTTGATATAGAAGGTGGAGGATCATGTAATGTGATGAGTGCTGGGTGTTATACTGAGCTGATGAATCACTGAACATTATATCAAAAACCAATGGGGGGCGCTTGGATGGCTCAGTAGGCTAGGCAGCTGCCTTTAGCTCAGGTCATGATCCCAGGGTCCTGGGATAGAGCCCTGCATTGGGCTCCCTGCTCAGCAGGGAAACTCCTTCTCCCTCTCCCTCTGCACCACCTCCCCGCTTGTTCTCTCTTTCTAATAAATAAATAAATAAATAAATAAATAAATAAATAAATAAATAAATAAAATCTTTAGAAAAGACACAATGGTGTACTATACCTTGGCTAATTGAATTTAAATTAAAAAAATACAACAATAAATAAAACATGGACTACCAAAAAAAAAAAAGGTGGAGGATGTTGCAGAGGTGTTAGGAAAATGGTATGCTTGACGTGTGTTTCTGAAACTCTTGTGCTTCCAGAATCCCATTGGGGTATCTGCGCATTATGAGCAGAGAGTTGGATGTATACCCAGACCTGTGGGCTTTCTAGAAGCAGAGTCAACATTGTAGCATTCCTAGGATTGACTGTAGAAGTCTATTCTAGGGGTAGAATTTGCTTTAGGTGAGGACTAGAAGTTGTCTTAAATCTTGGGGTAGAGCTATTTTCCTAGAACCTGAGGTCTCTAGACTCCATAGGCAGGAGTCCTCAGGGCATGCTGCTGCCATCTGCACCTCCACTCGGGAGAGGGAGTCTTGGGGTGGCCTGCAGATCTGTGCATGTGCTCTCCCTCTCTGCTGCTGCCAGCTACTCTCCTTACATGCTGTACCCTCCTTGATCCCTCTAGGCCTGCTCTGCTGTAGCTGTGTCATACTTACCACTTTCTTTTCTGCCATCTAGTTCACTCATCGTGTGAGTTGTGTGTTGTCTGCAGTTTTGTTCTGTGTTGGTTCCTGGTGTCTCATACAGCATTTTGCACAGAGTAAGTGCTCAATAAATATTTATTACACAAAAATGTTTCCAGAGTGTCTTCAGGTATTTGACTAGGTACCAAAGTCCTACTGTGGGTCTTGTCTAACCTGGCTCCTGGAAGTAGGGCACCATACACCTTTGACCCCTGCGTGACTGTGTGGGAATGAAACATCAGCTAGGGTTCCCTTTGGCTTTTGAACAGCTTGGTGGGATGAAATAATTTCAGGAAATTCCTTAGGTTATTTATTTATTTATTTATTTGTCCACTTTTTTATTATTGTTATTATTATTTTTATAATAATATTTTTTATTATGTTAGTCACCATATAGTACGTCCCTGGTTTTTGACATAAAGTTCAATGATTCATTAGTTGCATATAACACCCAGTGCACCATGCAATACGTGCACTCCTTACTACCCATCACCAGCCTATCCCATTCCCCCACCCCCTCCCCTCTGAAGCCCTCAGTTTGTTTCTCAGAGTCCATAACCTAAGGAGGAAGCATGAGAGACTATGGACTCCTTAGGTTATTTAAACTTCCTGCCCTACAGATAATCCTGATTGGCATGTTCTTACCTGAAGTTTTGGAGTTGTATTTCTCATCCTTGTAAAGTAGCTCTTGTTGAAAGCCCCAAAGAACAAAACTGTACCAATCTTCCTAATTCTTGAACTTTGCATCTCTAATAGGAGATTTCCCAAAGCAGCATTCTAAAAATTCCATTATCACAGCTAAGGCTTTTATGCCCTTATACTGTATAAAATCATATTGAAACAGTGTGACACAAACTTAATGACAAACATTTCACAATATAAAGGAAATAATACTTTTCCCCCATGTGCCCTTCACCCAATGCCTGGAATTAGGTTTTAGGAAGGACTGCCACCACAGGTTCCTTTCTTCTGGAAACAAGGAGGCTTTTCTTTCCTTTTCACTCACTTTATCTAATTGAAGCAAAATGATGCAGCTTTTGTGTAAGATCATGTGTCATTGCCCTGGGTCCTTTCATATTTAATCTAGGGGCTCAAAAAGCATTTGGTTTAAAATTAACTGTGAAATGAAATTCAAAACAGATGAATAGAGAACACCTTTACTCTTCCAGGGGGCTCTAATTTCCAGAAATTGGAAGTGCATTTGGAGAGAGGTGAGATGCTAGATCTCACAACACAATGTACATACCACAGTGCCATTTTTCAATGGAAACCTCCAAGTCAAGCCTTCCTAATTTTAGTTATTGTATTTTGCAAGGCTGAAATTTAAATTATAGCTGTGGCCAATGGCTCTGCCCTTGATTCATATCCCTTTGTCTGCAAGGCTTTTCTTATTGGTGAGAAGTTAGTATTGTGATTCACAGAACATATTGCTTCTAGTTGCATCTGGCAGACTTTGTCTAGCAGACTCCATTACCGAATTGCTCTATTACTTCTAGTAGTTTGGGAGTAGAGTCTTTTGGGTTTTCCATATAGAATATCATGTCAACTGTGAAGAGAGACATTTTGACTTCTTCTTTGCTGATTTACATACCTTGTATCCCTTTTTGTTGTCTGATTGCTGTTGCAAGGACTTCTAGTACTATGTTGAATAATAATGGCGAGAGTGGGCATCCTTGTCGTGTTCCTGATCTTAAGGGAAAGGCTTCCAGCTTTTCCCCATTGAGAATGATATTTGCTGCAGGCTTTTCATGGATGGTTTTTATGAGATTGAGGAATGTACCCTCTATCCCTACACTCTGAAGGGTTTTAATCAGGAAAGGATGCTGTATTTTGTCAAATGCTTTTTCTGCATCTATTGAGAGAATCATATGATTTCTGAATTTTTCTTTCTGGATAAAATCTAAGACCCCGATCGATTTGCGAATGTTGAACCACGCTTGCATCCCAGTTATGAATCCCACTTGGTCATGATGGATAATCCTTTTAATGTACTGTTGGATTCTATTAGCCAGCATCTTCTTGAGGATTTTGGCATCCATATTCATTAGGGAAATCGGTCTGTAATTCTCCTTTTTGATGGGGTCTTTGCCTGGTTTGGGGATCAAGGTAATATCGGCCTCATAGAATGAGTTTGGTAGCTTTCCTTCTGTTTCTATTTTTTGAAATAGCTTTAGGAGAATAGGTATTATTTCTTCTTTGAATGTTTGGTAGAATTCCCCAGGAAAACCGTCCGGCCCTGGAGTTTTGTTATTTGGAATGTTGTTTATCACTGACTCAATTTCTTCATAATTAATTGGCCTGTTTAAAAAATCAATTTCTTCCTGTTTCAATCTTGGTAGTTTATAGGTTTCCAGGAAGGCCTCCATCTCTTCCAGATTGCTTAATTTATTGGCATAAAGCTATTGATAAAAGTTTCTAATAATCCATCCAATTTCATTGGCGTTGGTTGTGACCTCTCCCTTGTCATTCATAATTTTATTAATATGGGTCCTTTCTCTATTCTTTTGGATAAGTCTTTTCAGTGGTTTGTCAATTTTATCCAGCTTCTAGTTCTATTGATCTGCTCTACTGTGCTCCTGGTTTCTAATTCATTGATCTCTGCTCTAATCTTGATCAACTGCTTTCTCGTGCGCAGATTTGGCCTGTTCCTCTGTTGCTGTTCCAGCTTCTTGAGGTGAGAATATAAAAACTGCATTTTAGATTTTTCTATTCTTTTGAGTGAGGCTTGGATGGCTATGTATTTTCCCCTTAGGACTGCCTTTGCAGTGTCCCATAGATTTTGGACCATTGTGTTTCCATTCTCGTTGGTCTCCATAAATTGTTTAAATTGATTTTTGATTTCCTGGTTTATCCAATCATTCTTGAGCAGGACGGTTCTTAGTTTCCAAGTGTTTGAGTTTCTTCCAAATTTTTCCTTGTGGTTGAGTTCAATTTCAAAGCATTGTGGTCTGGGAATATGCAGGGAATATTTTCAGTCTTTTGGTATCGGTTGAGACCTGTTTTGTGTCCCAGAACATGGTCTATTCTTGAGAATGTTCCATGGGCATTAGATTAGAATGGTCCATGTGCATTAGAATAGAATGGTCCAATAAAATTAGAAGGTCCAACTCGTTGAGTATGGCATTCAAAGCCTTTATTTCTTTGTCGATTTTTTGCATGGGTGTTCTGTCTATTTCTGATAGTGGAGTGTTGAGGTCCCCTACTATTAATGTATTTTTATCTATATGTCTCTTTATTCTGGTTAAGAGTTGGCTTGTGTATCTTGCTGCTCCCCGGGTGGGGGCATATATATTTATAATTGTCATATCCACTTGTTGGATACATCCTTTAAGAATATTATAGTGCCCCTCTGTGTCTCTAACTATAGTCTTTAGTAAAATCCAATCTGTCTGATATGAGAATTGCTACCCCAGCTTTCTTTTGAGGTCCATTGGTGTGAAAGATGGTATTCCATCCCTTCACTTTCAGTCTGGATGTATCTTTAGGTTCAAAATGAGTCTCTTGTAGACAGCAAATGGATGGGTCATGTCTTTTTATCCAATCTGCAGCCCTGTGACATTTTATGGGAGCATTTAAGTCATTTATATTGAGACTGATTATTGAGAGATATGATTTTAATGATGCCATGTTCCTGTAAAGTCTTTGTTTCTATTGATTGTGACTTTCTGTTCTGTATCACTCTTGGGGCCTTTTTACTTTTATAGAACCCCCCTTAATATCTCCTGTAGGGCTGGTTTTCTGGTCATGAAATTGGTCAATGACTGGCGATTCTGGAAGGTCTTTATTTCTCCATCAATTCTGAATGACTGCCTTGCTGGATAAAGGATCCTTGGCTGCATGTTTTTCTCTGAAAGAGCTTTAAAAATTCCCCCCCCCCGCCAACCCTTTCTCTCATTCCAGGTCTGTGTAGACAGGTCTGATGTAATTTTGATACCTTTGCCTTGGTACATGAGAAATTTCTTTGCCCTGGCCGCTTTCAATACTGTATCCTTGGATCTAATATTTGCGAATTGCACTATACTGTGACGTGGCGTAGGTTTGTCGTGGTTGAGCTTGGGAGGGGTCTTCTCTGCCTCTTGGACACGAATGTTTGTTTCCTTTGCCAGATTAGGGAAGTTTTCATTTACAATTTGTTCAAATATCTCTTCTAGACCTCTGTTTTTCTCCACCCCCTCGGGGATGCCGATGATTCTGACATGGAACGTTTCATTGAGTCAGTAATCTCCTGTAACTTACATTCCTGAGCGTGGATTTTTTTGAGTCCAGATTCTCTTTTAGCTTTTTCTTCTACTAACCCATCCTCCAGTTCACTGATACGTTCTTCTGCCTCATTCACCCTGGCCGTCAGAGCCTCTAGTTTTGCCTGCATTTGGCTCATAGAATTTTTAATTTCTGCCAGATTCACTCTCATTTCCGCCCTTAGAGATTCTATATTCTCACTGACATTTTCATTAATACTAT
This sequence comes from Ursus maritimus, assembly GCF_017311325.1. Lineage (NCBI taxonomy): Eukaryota > Metazoa > Chordata > Mammalia > Carnivora > Ursidae > Ursus > Ursus maritimus. The sequence continues at coordinate 725,637 of NW_024425230.1, forward strand.
TTTCAAGTCTACACATCATCTTGACCATTGTTACTCTGAATTCCATTTCTGATAATTTTGTTATATCCATATCCATTAGTTCTGTTGCAGAGGCCACAGACTCATTGTCTTTTCTTTGCTGGGGGGGGGGGGAATTTCTCCTTCTCGTCATTCTGATGAGGAGAGGGTGCAGGGTTGTCCAGAGCCCAAATTATTGATTGGGACCCAGGCCGTGCACCCTTGTTTTATAGGGATATTAGAGATGTGGGGTTCTTGATTTTTCAGCCTTCCTTCTGGGGGAGGGGCCTGCCGCGCCAATACTCAGGTAACCCTGTTTGGGTAGAGTCTCTGTGTCCCCTGTGAGGGGGGATTGGGATGGGCACACTGTGAGCCAGTATTTCCAGGCTTTTGTTCTCTGGCGGCTTTCCCTGGCAGTTTGCTGTGCCTCTTCTGAGAGTCAGAGCAGCAGTGGCCGAATCTCAGCCTCTGTCTCAGAACAGAGGGATCGCGGACCGTTCTCCACTGATGTTCTGGCCACTTTAACTCTGTTTCTGTTGGTGCTACTCAACCCTGCAGCATCCCGGGATGTGCGCCTCACACCTGGAGTCCCAGCCCTCATTTCCAGGGCCGGCGCATCTCTGTCCTTTGTTTCTAACACCGCCAGCACCCAGCCGCCAGCCGCCCCTGTGCACTCCCTGAGCTCCCAGTCTCAGTCTGGTTCCAGTGAGCACTTCAGAGCTCCGGTTTTCAGTCTGGTGGCACGTGTTTCCTGGCTCATGGTCTCAGTCTGCTCTCTCACGGGTGCTGGTCTGCGAGTCTGCCCGCTCCCCCCGTGCAGGTGGCTACTGCTTCCCAGCACCCGAACGCAGCAGCTCCCTCCCCCTTCCATTTATCTTCCAATATCTGTGTGCGGTTTCACGGTTCCCCACTTTGTACCTCAATACTCAGCGCTGGAGATGTTCATTTGTAGAGATCCAGATGTATCTTCCTGCATCTCAGGCTGATTCCATGGATGTTCAGGCTGGTCTGGTACCTATCCAACTCGACTCAGGGGACCGGCTGAAAAAGGGGTCCCCTACTCCTCCGCCATCTTAACTCCTCCCCCTGCAAATGTTACAATATTTAATTCCAAAAAGATATGGTAGGTTGAATAAGCTCCCCCAACCCCACTCCAGACATCCATGTCCTAATTTCTAGAACCTGTGAATATGTGACCTTATAAGGCAGAAGAAACTTTGCAGATGTGATTAAATTTAGGATTTGGGGAGATTATCCTGGATGATCCAGGTGGGCTCAATTCTCTGAAAGTGGAGAACCTTTCCCAGGCGTGGGTGGAGGGAGACATAACTATGGAACAAGGGTCATAGAAAGGTGATATGAGGACTTTTGACCCACTGTTGATGGCTTTGAAAATGGAAAAGACAGGCACTGGTCATGGAATATGGACAGACTTCAGAAGCTGGAATAGGTGAGGCGATGGATTCTTCTATAGAGCCCTCAGAAGGAACACTGCCCTGCTGACTATGTTGTGTTTCTGAGCTATTAAAGTATAAGAGAATAAATCTGTGCTGTTTTAGCCACCTACTTTGTGATAGCAGCCCTAGGAAACTAACATAGTAGGTCCCCGTGAGAGAGGTGTTACACTCCTGTTTTATATCTAGAGAAACCTTTGAGAGGACAACTTAATGTAGATCTCAGCCACGGTAAGTGGGAGAGGCAGTATTGAACGCATGTTCTTCCATGGCCAAGATCCTCCTCTGAGGATGGGGAGTGGAGGTATCAAAGGATATCACATGGTTGCTGAGCTTTAGTACACAGCTGAGAGTAGGTGCCCCAGCCCAACTGCCTCCTGATCCTAACGTCTTGCACATGTGGGTGATGCAAGGGGCTGACTGTCCCTGTATATATACAAGAAGAAATCTGAAGTTCATAGGCAGGGGCTTGCCTTGTCCCCTAGTTGGATGAGTCAGGGCTTTGTCTGTAATCAAAAGACCTGGTTTCTATGAGCTGCAGGGATCAATTGGGAGGACATTTGGGGTGAGTGTGTGTGCATATATGAGACTATGTGTGAGTGAGAGTATGAGGAGGCTGTGGAGTGTGTCTATGTGTGCAAGTGTGGCTATGTGAGACTGTTGATGCTGTGTGAATGTGTAAGACTAGATGTGAGTGTGATACTGGATGTGTGTGAGTGTGCAAGGCTGTGTGTGTATTTGTGTTTGAGTTAGTGAAGGTATGTGATTGTGTGCATGTGTGAATGTGAGACTGAATGTGTGTTGAGTGTATGCACAAGATAGGTCCCAGTGCTACGTTGTCTTCATGTCACTGGCTCACCTCTGGTGCCATGACTGGGGTGTGCCAAGGCAGGGGTTGGAGAGTCCGACTTGTTGCCTGCATCTGGCAGTTTGGAGAGTTGGTTCCCCAGAGGCCTAGGTACCCTCAGGATTGGGAGCAAACAAATCCTGACCACACAGTTACATAATTATCAATTATTTTCTGTGGTGAGAACAATTAAGATCTAGTCTCTTAGCAACTTTGAAGTTTATAATACATTATTATTGACTATAATCATTATGCTGTGCATTAATTAGGTCTCCAGTACTTATTTATCTTCTAGATGCAAGTTTGTACCCTCAGACATCTCCCCAATTTCCCCATCCCCTAGGCCTTGGTAACCACCATTTTACTCTTTTTCTGCAAGTTTGGCTTTTTTTAGATTCCACATATAAGTGAGATCATACAGTAATTCGTCTTTCTCTGTCTGAATTATCTCATTAGCATAATGCCCTCAGGGTCCATCCATTTTGTCACAAATGGCAGGATTTTCATTTTTATCATGGCTGGATAGTATTCCATTACACACACACACACACACACACACACACACCCCACATCTTCTTTATCCATTTATCCTTTAACGGATGGTTAGGTTGTTTCCATATTTTGGCTATTCTGAATAATGCTGCAATAAACATGGGGGTGCAAATATCTTTTTGAGATCTTATTTTTACTTCTTTTGCATATATACTCAGAAGTGGAATTGCCAGATCCTGTAATAGTTCTATTTTTATTTTTTGTGGATCTTCCATACTATTTTCCATAGTGGCTGAACCAATTTACATTCCCACCAACAGTGCACAAGGGTTCCCTAAAAGGTGGAAGGTGGTTTTTGATTTGCATTTCCCAGGTGATTATTGATGTTGAACATCCTTTTCTATGTACCTCTTGGCCATTTGTATGTCTTCTTTGGAAAAATGTCGATTCAGCTTCCCTGCCCATTTTATTTTATTTTATTTTATTTTATTTATTTTTTAACTTTAATATTTTCTTGTTTAAAAATATTTATTTATTTATTTATTTGAGTATAGCTTTAAGTATATTTGAGTGTAGTTGACATACAGTGTTACATTAGTTTCAGGTGTACAACAGTGATTCGACAAGTTTATACATTATTCTATGCTCACAAGTGCAGCTACCATCAGTCACCATAATATTTCCTAACATTTTAATAGTTTTTAGAAAACATATAACTATGATTTATCAACACCAGAATATTCTCTGTTTCTTGAGACTACCCTGTATTCTCCTTTCTCTGCCAAGTAAATTTCTACTAACCTCCTTAGGGACAGTTTACATATCACTTCCTCTTTGAAGAATCTCTGTAGGCTCCGCTCCTTCGACTTCTTAGCACTTTGTTCATACTACTATCATAAAGGATTCAGTACAATGCAGTATAATGTGTGCCCTGATATGAAGGAAGCCCACTTCAGAGGCAAGAACACAAAACCATACCTCTGCCCATTTTAAAATCAGGTTTTTTAAAAAAATGTTCAATTAGCCAATATATAGTACATCATTAGTTTTTGATGTAGAGTTCAATGATTCATTAGTTGCATGTAAAATTAGGTTGTTTTTTGTTGTTATTGAAGACCTGTTTTCAGCATTTCTTGCAAGGCAGGTCTAGTAGTGATGAATTTCTTCAGCTTTTGTTTTGGCTTTTGTTTCTCTTCCATATCTTTTAACACTTTGTATATGTCATTATACTCTCTCCTGGCCTTCAGGGTTTCTGCTGAAAGATCCTCTGAAAGCCAAAGGGGATCTTTTGTAGGTTACCATCTTTTTTTCTCACAGCTTTTAGGATTCTCTTTAATCTTTGAATTTTGACAGTTTCATTATGTGTCTTGGAGAAGTTCTCTTGTATCGAGATGTCCAAGTGTCTCCCCAGGTTTGGGATGCTCTCAGCTATTATTTCTTTAAATAAATTTTCTTCCCCCTTCTCTTTCTTCTTCTGGAACCCCAATTATTCTTTTGGAACATTTGGTGGAATTTCATAGATCATGTAGGCTTTCTTTGCTCGTTTTCATTCTTTTCTCTGTGTTCTTCTCTGATTGGGTCATTTCAAAGTTTCTGTTCTCTAGGTCACTTATTTTATCTTCCACTTGATCTACACTGCTGCTGCTACTCTCTGTTGCATTTTTTACTTCATTCATTAAGTATTCAGCTCGAGAATTTTTTTTGGTTCTTTTTTATGATTTCTTATCTATTTGTTAAATTTCTCATTTTATTCCTGTGTTGTTTTCCTGGTTCCACTGAATTATATTTCTGTGTTTCCTTGTAGTTCAGGTCATAACAGCTCCCCTGGTGGGCCAGGGCCAGACTTGCATCTATGTTTGTTCTGATATTGTTACTGATTTTCAATATCAATACTGATATTGATCTGTATGGTGGCACTGCCTGCCATATGGGTCTTCTTTCCACCCTCCCTTGTCTCTTAGGAAGATGATGTGGCCATTTTATATAGGTGGTGGGTCTGCATCCTTCTGTCCCATGATGTGAAGTTACTCTGGTCCTTCATTGCATGGTGGGCTGACCACCCTCCCCCCTGAGGTTAGGTGTAGTCTTGCCTTATGCCTGGCTATTGGGTTATCAGCAGAGCAACTCCCCCTTCTTTTTATCTCAATAATGGCATGTGTGAGGACTGGAAGTGATGGTATAATCTATCCTCAGTGCCAGAGCCTGTTGAGTCTGATTCTCTCATAACTAGAGAGAATCTCATGACTCTTGCTGAGCTGGGGTCCTGCCTTGGGGAAGCACTGGCTGTTCCCAGTTTGTATGTATTGGCACTGCCATCAGAGGGAATTTCCAGCATCCATCACTGTTCTAGAGTCTTCTCCAAGCACACACATGCTGTTCTGCAAATGTCCATGTGAACCATTTCTTTTTGTCAAAGGGAGAAGTTTGCTCAAGAAATTCTGAAAAGAATGGAAGGGGGTGTGCTTGCTGGGCAGTGTGGGGTGGAGGGGGTGGTAGCCTGGGTCCTGTGGGTATTACCTGGTGCACCTGGGCCAGAGTGAGCCAGGAAGGACATGTGATTTCAGAGCTTCTCGGGTTACAGCACCATCCTCATAGGCTTGGGTGGGCCTGAAAATGAGAGTGTCTGCTCTTCTTCCCATCCATCCCCATGCCACCTGATGCCCTCATAACTTTTCCTCCTTTCCAGAGTCTCCTGTGTACAGAAGAGGCAGATAATTGTCCCTAAAGTATAGGGCTGGCTGGAATCATTGAGACCCTCCTTGTTACCCCTTGTTCAGGGGTCTGCCACCTTGCTGGTGTCAGTCCCATCACTGTTTTTGAGGTTTGAGCATCATGGACATGTCACAGAAGATTCATTAAACCCACTGTCTTTTCAAGAGCAAGTGTTGTGTTCCCACCTTAGTCTCATGGTTCAGCAGGTGGCTGGCTGTATGTTGTTAAACAAAAATCCCCAACTCAGGTGTGTTCATGCATCTCTGAGGCAGAACAGGGTGCCAGCCACACCCCAGTTGGGCTGTATTGGCATTTCTGATTCCAGATCAACTCTGTAGCACTGCCTGTCCTGCAAGGCAAGGGGACAGGATGGGAAGGTGGTGGGAACAGTTGAGACCACCTGTGTACACCTGTCTTCTTTTAGAGTTGGGAAAAAGGAAATAGACATACCTAACATGGTATTTTCATCATGCCCTGGGAATAATGTCCATTTGGTGATGTGTGACCAGAGAGCAGTCATTTTGGAAGAATGTTGCAAGGGAGGGGGGGAAAAGATGGTGGAGGAGTAGGGGACCCTTTTTTCAGCTGGGTCCCTGGATCAGGCTGGATATCTACCAGATCATCCTGAACACCCATGAAATCAGCCCAAGATGTAGGGGGATACATCTGGATCTCTACAAACGAACATCTCCAGCTCTGAGTATTGAAGTATGAAGCGGGGAGCCATGAATCTGTGCACAGATATCAGAAGATAAATGGAAGGGGGAGGGAGCCTCCACGCTCGGGCGCCGGGAAGCAGTAGCCACCTGCACAGGGGAGGCGGCCAGACTCGTGGTCTGGCACCCACAAGAAAGCAGACTGAGACCATGAGCCTGGGAATGTGCACATGACCAGACTGAAAACCGGAGCTCCAGAGCGCTCACTGGAACTGGACTGATACAAGGAGCTCGGGAGCGCTCACGTGCCACCTGACTGAAAACTGGAGCTCCGGAGCGTGCACGAACCACACTGAAACAGGGAGCTCGGGAGAGTGTGCAGGAACCGGGGGTGGCTGGGGGTGTTAGAAGCACAAACGACAGAGATGTGCCAGCCCTGGAAGTGAGGACTGGGAGAGTGGCTGTGGGGCACACATCCCGGGACAATGCGGGGTTTTTCACAGCACCAACAGAAACAAAGTTAGAGTGGCCAGGAGAGCTCAGTGGACAGCGGACTGCGATCTCTCTGTTCTGAAAGAGGTTAAGATACGGCCACTGCTGCTCTGACTCTCAGAAGAGTCATAGAAAACTGCCAGGGAAAGCCGCCAGAGAACAAAAGCACAGAAATACCGGTTCACATTGTGCCCATCCCCATCCCCCCCACAGGGGAGGGGGCAACTCTACTCAAACAGGGTTGCTTGAGTATTAGCGCGGCAGGCCCCTCCACCAGAAGCTAGGCTGAACAATCAAGAAGCCCACATCCCTAAGGTCTCTATAAAACGAGTGCACATTGCTTGGGTCCTGGTCAATAATTTGGGCTCTGTACATCCCCACAACCACACCTCAACAGAACAACAAGGAGGAGGAACCCCAACAAAGGAAAGAAACAGAGACTGTGGCCTCTGCCACAGAACTAGTGGATATGGATATAACCAAATTGTCAGAAATGGAGTTCAGAGTAACAATGGTCAAGATGATGTGTAGGCTTGAAAAAAATATTAACGAAAATATTAACAAGAATATAGAATCTCTAAGGCAGAAATGAGAGTAAATCTTGCAGAAATTAAAAATGCTATGAACCAAATGAAGTCTAAACTAGAGGCTCTGACGGCCAAGGTAAATGAGGCAGAAGAACGAATTAGTGAATTGGAAGATGGAATGGTAGAAAAGAAGGACAAAACAGAAACTTGGCTCAAAAAAAACCAATCTCAAGAATGTAGATTACAGGTGATTCTCAATGAAATGTTCCAATGTCAGAATCATCGGCATCCCCAAGGGGGTGGAGAAAGAGAGAGGCCTAGAGGAGATATTTGAACAAATTGTAGCTGACAACTTCCCTAATCTGGCAAAGGAAACAAGCATATTTGTCCAAGAGGCAGAAAGGACCTCTCCCAAGATCAATGAGAAGATCACATCATAGTGCAATTTGCAAATATTAGATCCAAGGATACAGTATTGAAAGCGGCCAGGGGGAAGAGAATCCTCACGTACAGAGGGAGGAACATCAGAATAACGTCAGACATGTCTACAGAAACCTGGCAGGCCAGGAAAGTTTGGCAAGGTATTTTCAGAGCTCTAACTGAGAAGAACATGCAGCCAAGGATCCTTTATCCAGCAAGGCTGTCATTCAGAATTGATGGAGAGACAAGGACCTTCCAAGACCAAGATACTGAAAGAATATGTGACCACCAAGCCAGCCGTACAAGAAATATTAAGGGAGGTTCTATAACAGTAAAAAGACCCAAAAAATGATATAGAACAGAAATTTACACTCTATAGAAACGAAGACTTCACAGGCAACATGACATCCTTAAAATCATATCTCTCAATAATTACTCTCAATGTGAATGGCCTAAATGCTCCCATAAAACGTCACGGGGCTGCAGATTGGATAAAAAGACATGACCCATCCATTTGCTGTCTACAAGAGACTCATTTTGAACCTAAAGATACAACCAGACTGAAAGTGAAGGGATGGAAAACCATTTTTCATGCCAATGGACCTCAAAAGAAAGCTGGGGTAGCAATTCTCCTATCAGACAGATTAGATTTTAAACTAAAGACTGTAGTTAGAGATAAAGAAGGACACTATATTATTCTTTTTTTTTTTTTTTAAGATTTTATTTATTTATTCGACAGAGAGACAGCCAGCGAGAGAGGGAACACAAGCAGGGGGAGTGGGAAGGAAGAAGCAGGCCTATAGCGAAGAGCCTGATGTGGGGCTCGATCCCATAACACCGGGATCACGCCCTGAGCCGAAGGCAGGTGCTTAACCGCTGTGCCACCCAGGCACCCCAGGACACTATATTATTCTTAAGGGATGTATCCAACAAGTGGATATGACAATTATAAATATATATGCCCCCACCCAGGGAGCAGCAAGATACACAAGCCAAACCTTTTTTTTTTTTTTAAGATTTTATTTATTTATTCTACAGAGATAGAGACAGCCAGTGAGAGAGGGAACACAAGCAGGGGGAGTGGGAGGGGAAGAAGCAGGCTCATAGTGGAGGAGCCTGATGTGGGGCTCGATCCCATAACGCCGGGATCACACCCTGAGCCGAAGGCAGACGCTTAACCACTGTGCCACCCAGGCGCCCCCACAAGCCAACTCTTAACCAGAATAAAGAGACATATAGATAATAATACGTTAATAGTAAGGGACTGCAACATTCCGCTCTCAGCAATAGATAGATCACCTAAGCAGAAAATCAACAAAGAAACAAGAGCTTTGAAGGATATACTGGACTAGATGGACCTCATAGATCTATACAGAACACCACACTCCAGAACAACAGAATACTCATTCTTTTTGAATGCACACAGAACTTTCTCTAGAATAGACCATATACTGGGTCACAAACAGGTCTCAACAGATACCAAAAGACTGAGCTTATTCCCTGCATGTTTTCAGACCACAATGCTTTGAAACTGGAACTCAATCACAAGGAAAAATTTGGAGGAAACTGAAACACTTGGAAACTAAGAACCATCCTGTTCAAGAATGATTGGGTAAACCAGGGAATTAAAAATGAGATTAAGCAATTTTTGGAAACCAATGAGACTGAAAACACATCGGTCCAAAACCTATGGGACACTTCAAAAGCAGTTCTAAGGGGAAAATACATAGCCATCCAAGCCTCACTTAAAAGAATAGAAAAATCTAAAATGCAGTTTTTATGTTCTCACCTTAGAAGCTGGAGCTGGAAGGGAAGAACAGGCCCAACCCACACATGAGAAGGCAGTTGATAAGATTAGAGCAGAGAACAATGAATTAGAAACCAGGAGCACAGTAGAGCAGATCAACAAAACTAGAAGCTACTTCTTTGAAAGAATAAATAAGATCGATAAGCCACTGGCCAGACTTATTCAAAAAATGGGAGAAAGGACCCAAATTAATAAAATTATGAATGAAATGGGAGAGATCACAAGCAACACCAATGAAATGGGAAGGATCATTAGAAACTTTATCAACAACTTTATGCAAATAAATTAAACAACCTGGAAGAAATGGATGCCTTCCTGGAAACCTATAAACTACCAAGACTGAAACAGGAAGAAATTGATTTTTTAAACAGACCAATTAATTATGAAGAGATTGAAGCAGTGATCAAAAACCTCCCCCAAAACAAGGGTCCAGATCCTGACGGATTCCCTGGGGAATTCTACCAAACATTCAAAGAAGAAATAATACCTATTCTCCTAAAGCTGTTTCAAAAAATAGAAACAGAAGGAAAACTACCAAACTCATTCTATGAGGCCAGTATTACCTTGATCCCCAAACCAGGCAAAGACCCCATCAAAAAGGATAATTAAAGACCGATATCCCTGATGAATATGAATGCCAAAATTCTCAACAAGATCTTAGCTAATAGAATCCAACAGTACATTAAAACGATTATCCATCAAGACCAAGTGGGATTCATCCCTGGGATGCAAGGGTGGTTCAACATTCGCAAATTGATCTGTGTGATAGATCATATCAACAAGAAAAGAGTCAAGAACCATATGAGCCTCTCAACTGATCCAGAAAAAGCATTTGACAAAATACAGCATCCTTTACTGATTAAAACCCTTCAGAGTGTAGGGATAGAGGGTACATTCCTCAACTTCATAAAAACCATCCATTAAAAGCCTATAGTGAATATATTCTCAATGGGGAAAAGCTAGAAGCCTTTCCCTTAAGATCAGGAACACGACAAGGATGCCCGCTCTTACCATTATTATTCATCATAGTACTAGAAGTCCTTGCAACAGCAATCAGAAAACAAAAAGAGATAAAAGATATTCAAATCAGCAAGGAAGAAGTCAAACTGTCTCTCCTTGTAGATGACATGAGACTCTATATGGAAAACCCAAAAGACTCCACTCCCAAATTACTAGAACTTATAGAGCAATTCAGTAATGTGATGGGATAGAAAATCAATGCTCAGAAATCAGTTGCATTTCTATACATGAACAATGACACTGAAGAAAGAGAAATTAGGGAATCGATTCCATTTACAATAGCACTAAAAATCATACATTAACTTAACCAGAGACGTAAAGGATCTGTATTGTAGAAACTACAGATCACTCTTGAAAGACATTGAAATAAACACAAAAAGATGGAAAAATATTCCATACTCATGGATCGGAGGAATAAACATAGTAAAAATGTCTATGCTACCCAGAGCAATCTACACTTTCAATGCCATCCTTTTTTTTTAGAGAGATTTTATTTATTTATTTGACAGAGACAGCCAGTGAGAGAGGGAACAAAAGCAGGGGGAGTGGGAGAAGTGGGAGAGGAAGAAGCAGGCTCCTAGTGGAGGAGCCTAATGTGGGGCTCGATCCCAGAACACTGGGATCACGCACTGAGCCAAAGCAGATGCTTAACGACTATGCCACCCAGGCGCCCCTCAATGCCATCCTGATCAAAATACCAATGACATTTTTCAAAGAGCTGGAACAAACAGCCCTTAAATTTGTGTGGAACCAGAAAAGGCCCCGAATCACCAAGGAATTGTTGAAAAGGAGAAACAAAGCTGGGGGCATCACCTTGCCAGATTTCAAGCTATACTACAAAGCTGTGATCACAAAGACAACATGGTACAGGCACAAAAACAGACACATAGACCAATGGAACAGAATAGAAAACCCAGAAATGGACCTCTGGCTTTATGGGTAACTAATCTTTGATAAAGCAGGAAAAAACATCCAGTGTAAAAAAAGACAGTCTCTTCCATAATGGTGCTGGGAAAATTGGACAGCTACATGCAAAAGAATGAAACTTGACCACTCTCTCACACCATACACAAAGATAAACTCCATATGGATGAAAGACCTCGATGTGAGACAGGAATCCATCAAAATCCTAGAGGAGAACATAATATGCAACCTCTTTGACATCGGCCACAGCAACTTTTTTCATGACACATCTCCAACAGCAAGAGAAACAAAAGAAAAAATGAACTTGTGGGACTTCATCAAGATAAAAAGTTCTGCACAGCCAAGGAAACAGTCAAAAGAACTAAGAGGCAGCCCACGGAATGGGAAAAGATATTTGCAAATGACAGTACAGATAAAAGACTGGTATCCAAGGTCTACAAAGAACTTTTCAAACTCAATACTTGAGAAGCAAATAATCAAATCAAAATAGTGCAGAGGATATGAACAGACACTTTTCCAATGAAGACATACAAATGGCTAACAGACACATGAAAAAATGTTCAAAATCATTAGGCATCAGGGAAATTCAAATCAAAACCACATTGAGATACCACCTTAAGCCAGTTAGAATGGCAAAAATGGGTAAGGCAAGAAACAACAATTGCTGGAGAGGATGTGGAGAAAGGGAATTCCTCTTATACTGTTGGTGGGAATGCAAGTTGGTACAGCCACTCTGGAAAACAGTGTGGAGGTCCCTTAAAAATTAAAAAATTGAGCTACCCTATGATCCAGCAATTTCACTACTGGGTATTTACCCCAAAGATACAGACGTAGTAAAGAGAAGGGCCATATCACCCCAATGTTCATAGCAGCATTGTCCACAATAGCTAAATCGTGGAAGGAGCTGAGATGCCCTTCAACAGATGACTGGATTAGGAAGATGTGGCCCATATATATAATGCAATATTACTCAGCCATCAAAAAGAACGATCTCTCAAAATTTGCTGCAACATGGATGGGACTGGAGGAGATAATGCTAAGCGAAATAAGTCGAGCAGAGAAAGAATTATCATATGGTTTCACTCATTTATGGAACATAAGAAGTAGGAAGATCGGTAGGAGAAGAAAGGGAAGAAGAAAGGGGGGGTACACAGAAGAGGGAATGAACCATGAGAGACTATGGACTCTGGGAAAAAAACTGAGGGCTTCGGGGGGGGAATGGGGTAGGCTGGTGATGGGTATTAAGAAGGGCACATATTGCATGGTGCAGTGGGTGTTATACGCAAATAATGAATCATGGAACTTTACATCGAAAACTGGGGATGTACTGTATGGTGACTAACATAATAAAAATATTATTATAAAAAAATAAAATAAAATGTATTCATGCAATTAAAAAAATAAAAAGTCATTGCATCACATAAAAGTGATCTCTGTGAGCACTGTTGAGAAAAGTTGCATTTCAATGTGGATTGTGAACTTAGTTTTAGGTTTCTGTAGTATGTCACACATAGCAGGCAAAATATAGAGATACATTGTTATTCAGAAAAACTGTTTCAAAATGATTTGAAACCTCTGAGCAGAATGCATTTATGTTCAGACTTCATAAAATTATGTACAGTGCTTTAATTTATTATCTTTCATGAACCTTTCAGTGATTTTAATGTCAAGTGCATTAAAAACCACTTTTGACCAATTAGAAAAATGTTCTATGTAATGATTTTCAAAAATAGAAAAAAAATAAGTCCAATGCAACCCGCCTTGGAAACGTGGTGAGAAGGAAAGGAGCTTTGCTTCTTGGAAACCTGCCTCATTGGATTAAACAAAAGCAGGGGAAATTAACATACACTCAGGCTGTTTAGAACTCACTCAAGGCTCCATGCTGTCTTGAAGTTTGTTCATCTGCAATATTTTCCTTTAATTCTTTCTCACTGTTCTTTATTCTTTCTCATATACACACATACAAAGCAGGAAAGACCTGAATTTTTTTTTTTTTTTTTTTTTTGGCAAGTAGTTGGTTTGTTTTGAATGAGAAATGATGAAATTAAACCCAAACCTCTCCTGACCATGCCCCAACTGCCTGACCCCTCCTCTACTTCCCTTCTGCCCCTGACACTGAAGCCCCTTTTGGCCCTGACACCTATTCAGAGCTGAATCTCCCCTCCTTCTCTGGGACTCCTGTGTCTTGACTGTGTCATATCTTCAGGCCTCTCTGTCCCAGAACTTCACTCACTCTGTTTACGAAACACTCATTTCTTGTTTACAGGGATTGGGCTTCACACAGCCTGAGCACTCCTGTCTCCTTACTGCTGAGTCCTCAATGCTCGGGAGCAGTGCCCAGTGCACTATTGTTGCTATTTTTCAATTAAAGTAAGCATTTTGTTGTGAAAGCTCCTTATATTTTGATGGCATTAATTTCAGCTTTCCAAACTTAGGAAGTTATTGCCATGGAATTCAGGAATGAAAAGGATCCTTGGGTCATCTGATTTGACCCCATATGTTCTTTTTCTTAAATTTTTTTTTTTTTTTGCTTTTTTATTATAAGTGGTATGCTGAATAGGATCCTATGTTCTCTCCTTGATTTAAGTTTAGCAATGTCTTGGAGGAGAAAAGCAATGCTTTTTTTAAAATTAAAGTTTTAATTTTTTTTTTTTAAAGATTTTATTTATTTATTTGACAGAGATAGAGACAGCCAGCGAGAGAGGGAACACAAGCAGGGGGGGTGGGAGAGGAAGAAGCAGGCTCTAGCAGAAGAGCCTGATGTGGGACTCGATCCCATAACGCCGGGATCACGCCCTGAGCCGAAGGCAGACGATTAACCGCTGTGCCACCCAGGCGCCCCCTAAAGTTTTAATTTTTACATAGCTGCATATTCACATGTAGTTGAAAGAAATACAGTGATTCCCTGTATTCTTTATTCACTTTCCCCCAAGGTTTTGTAAATGTGGGGATGGGAGAAATTTCCCTTCTTTCTTGCCTACATTCTTTGGCTGATCTTTTAGGGTTCCCAGAGTCAGTTCCAGCATGGGAGTCCCCACCAATACCAAGCAATTCTCAGACACCCTACAGGTGTCTGAGAACTTAATTATGACACTATCTACTCAGTGATAGCATTGGATTCCCCAGGTTAAGTGTTCAGTGCCCACTCCCGACTTCAGAAACCAGTCAAAGCCCCAGGCTTCTGACCAACTGGCAACAAATTAGAGGTTCCAACAACTTCCTTCTTAGGTTTGATTAATTTGCTAGAGTGGCTCGCAGAACTCAGGGAAACACTTACTTGTGTTTACCAGTTTATTAAAGAATGTGAAAAGATACATAGGGTAAGGTCCCCCCCAAAAGAGCTTCTGTTCTCATGGAACTTGGGGCCCAGCTTGATGGCATGTGGAAGTGTTCTGGTTCCCCAAAATAAGGACCAAAAGCTATCCTTTTGGGTTTTTATGGAGGCTTCATTACATAGTCATGATTAAATAAGTCATTGGCTATTGGCTGATTCAGCCCCTCTACCCTGTCTGGAGGTTGGGGAGTGAAACTAACAGTTTTAATCCTTTAATCACATGGTTGGTCCTCCTGGCAACCTGCCACTGCCCTTGAGTAAGGTCCAAAAGTCACCTTCATTAATGACAAGACACACATTTCTTTCATTCATTCATATATATATATTTAAAATTTTAACTTAAATTCCAGATAGTTAACATACAGTGTAATATTAGTTTCAGGTCTACAACATAGTGATTCAGCATTTCCATACAATACCTGGTGCTCATCACAACAAGTGCTCTCCTTTTTTAAAATAAATGTTGGTCATCCGAATGACAAAAGATATATTTTTATCATCGTTACATCACAGTTTGATAATTACATTGACAGAACATAGATTAATATTGTACCTAATTTTGTACAATATTATACAGTATTGTACTAACTTCGTACATACAGGAGTCCCCCCAAAATATGAGACCCAAAGAAATGACCAAAGTGGGCAGCTTTTATATCTTTTAGACAAGAAAACAATACATTTGTGAAGAATTGACAACACAGGGGTTTGGGCTTGGGTGGTAAACTAGTGAAGTAACAAGGGTTGTTTATGTAGCCTTCTCAGCCCTGAGTTCCTCATTTCTGGTGATGAGGATGGCATCTACCCTTCTAGTACAGGGAGATCACCTTTCGCAGATTTATTTTTTTTCTTTTCAGGGGGACAAAAAAGGCTTAGAGGGTCTTTTTTGTAACAGCTATTTCTCAAGTAATTTAATTAGAAATAATCAATATGCCAAAGTGGCATATTTTGGGTCTGGCGTATTCAGCTCCTCTTTACAAAACTGTAGTTGAAAATCACAACCAGGATATTAATGTAGCCACATTCAAGATACAGAACATTTCCATTCCCACAAGGACCCCTCATGTTGCCCTTTTGTATCCGCACCCAATTCCTTCCATTCCATATAATCCCCTTCCCACTGACAGTTACTAATCTGCCCACTGTTTCTATAATTTCATCATTTCAGGAATGCTGCTTGTATCAGTGGTTTGTACCTTCTCACCATGATGTAGATGTTTAACCACTCAGCTCTTGAAGGACATCTGGCTTATTTCTAGTTTGGGGCAGTTACAAATAAAGCCTCTATAATTTTTCATGTACTGTTTTGTGTGAACATGTGTTTTCAGTTCTCTGGAATAAAATGTCTGGGATGGAACTGTTGGGTTATAAGGTAGTTGCACGTTTAGTTTTTTGGACCATTTTCATTCCCACCAGCAACATGTGGGTGAGCCAGTCCCTGCATCCTCACCAGCATTTAGTGTTGTTTCTCCTTTTTATTTTAGCCATTCTCATAGATGTGCTGGGAAATCTCATTGTTTCTAGCCCTAAAGCCCCTTTGGGACCTTTTGGGAGAAACATCTGCCCCCCTGTTCTCCCTCCAGCTTGTTCTGAAGTGCACATCCATGGCTGTGTTTAGCTCGCCTGCTGGTAGATCATGAGTTCTGTGAGGCGGCACTGCTGGCTTTCGTTTCCTGGACATTCCCTGAGCACAGCTGTCTGTCACTGCCTGGACATTGTGCCTTGGTGTTACATGAATAGGAAGCAGCCTCATTTGCATTTGCATTTTGAAGGCCCCGCCTCCCCCGATGGTCCTGTGAGGGGTTGGGGTGATTCTTACCTCAGGAGTCCCTGACTGGTGGGCAGAGGTGCTCCCTTCCATGTCCTGGGGCCCTGAATGTCCATCTGTGCTGAGGGCAAAGGGGCTCCCTGCTGTGGTCACCAACCCTTAGCACCTGTCTCAGTCTGTTTGGGCTGCTATAATCGAATACACTGACTGGGTACCTCATCAACAACAAATTCATTTCTCACGGTTTTGAAGACATAGAAACATTCAGACTATAATATTCTACCCCTGGCCTCCCAAAATTCACATCTTTCTTAAATGCAAATTCATTCATTCCATTTCAATAACCCTAGACATCCCAACTCATTCTAGCATTAACTTAAAAGTCTAAAGTCCACAGCCTCATCTAAACAGCATCTAAATCAGACACGGTTGAAAGTCAATATATATCTGGCAACAAATTTCTCCCAGCTCTGAAGCAAAGATGTTGAATCTGTGAACTCAAACATGTTATGTGCTTCCAAAATGCAATGGTTGAATAGGCATAGGATGGATATTCCCATTCCATAAGGAAGAAATAGGAAAGAAGAAAGGATTGATAGGTCCCTGGCAAGTCCAAAACCAGTAAGGGTCCTGCCCTCACTGCTTTGGGTAGCCCTGCCCTCATGACTTTGCTGGGCACACCCTATTCTGCAGGCTGGAATCAAAGGCCCGTGGCTCTGCTGATCTACCGCTGTACTGGGTATTGCCCTAGCAGGGACTTTCTGCTGTGATCTTGGGCTCTTGGCAGTCCTATGCCTGGGTCTAAACCTGAGGCTCCAGGGGGTCCATCTTCAAAATCTAGGTGGAGATAGCCATGCCCCCTGTGCTTTGCTGGGTGCACCAGGTCCAATGGAGCCCACAATGTGAAACAGTGCCAAGCAGCACTGGCCCGCCCTTTGAAATCTTACCACCATGTATGCCCTTGAACTCTGGGCCTAGAATGGGAGGGGAAGCCCTGGTGGTCTCTGAAATACCTTCTGAGCTGTTCTTTCACTGTGTTGAACAGTAGGTCTTGGCTTCTGTTTAGATGGCTGACTATTCTCCCCATTGTCTTGAATAGCTCCTAGCTTCTGTTGCGATGTCAGATCCAAATTAATAACCTTACCAAATTTGGCCATGCCCTTTGTGTTCTCTCCTAAGTAAACGTTCCCATTTCTTTCAGTTTGGATAGGCTGAGAATTCCAAATTTTAAAGTTTGGCTTCATTTTTGATGAACAATTCCATCTTTAAATCATTTCTCACTTCTCTTGTTTTTCTCCAAGCATTGAAGAGTAACCAGGCAATTCTTTCATCTTTTTTCATCTTTTTGCTTAGAAATCTCCTCAGCCAGTTAGTCAATTTCATCCCTTACAGGTTCTACCTTGCACAAACTAGGATACAAACACAATTCAACCAAGTCCTTTGCCACTTTATGACAAGGATCACCTTTTCTCCATTGTCCAATGACGTGTTCCTCATTCTGTCTGGGACCTCCTCAGAATGGCCTTTACCATTGATATTTCCACCAACATTTTGTTCACGCCCACTTAGGTATTCTCTATGAAGACTGAGGCTTCTCCTCAGACAGCTCTCCTTCTGAGCCCTCACCAGAATTGCTTTTAATGGTCTGTTGTAGCAGTGTGGGCTTTTCCTTGTGTGGCCCTCCAGACTCTTCCACCCTCTACCCAATACCCAGTTCCAAAGCTGCTTCCAAATTTTTAGGTATTATAGCAGTGTCCCCACTTCTCAGTACTAGTTTCTTAGGGCTGCTGTAGCAAAATGCCACAAACTGGGTGGCTTGTAAATGACAGACATTTATTTCACAGTTCTGGAGGTTGGAAGGCAAGATCAAGGTGCCAGCATGGTGAGGTAAGAGCTTCTTCTAGGTTGCAAACTTCTCATTGTATCCTCAGATGGTGGAAGAAGCAAGAAATCTCTCTGGATCCTCTTTTATAAGGGCACTAATCCCATTCATGAGGAATCCACCCTCATGATCTCATGACCTCCCAAAAGCCCAACTTCTAATAGCATCATTTTAGGGATTAGAATTTTGACATATGGATATTGGGAAGACACAAACATTCAGATCACAACAGCAACCATTAGCATGATACAGGTTGTTTTTTTTTAAGATTTTATTTATTCATTTGAGAGAGAGAGAGAGAGACAGAAAGAGCACAAGCGGGGGAGAGGGAGAGGGAGAAGCAGACTCCCCGCTGAGCTGGAAGCCGAACATGGGGCTCGATCCCAGGACCTGGAAATCATGACCCGAGCCAAAAGCAGAAGCCCAACCATCTGAGCCACCCAGGTGCCCTAGCATGAAACAGTTTTAGAATGTTCCATCACCCCATAAAGACCCCTAGGGCCCATTTGCAATCAGTCTCTATTGTTACCTCCAGCCTTAGGCAACCCTGATCTTTCTGTCTTTCTAAAATAACATTTCTGGACAGTTCATATAAATGGAATGACAAAATATGCAGTCTTTTGTGTTTGACTTCTCTCACTTTGCATAATACATTTTTTTATTATGTTCAGTTAGCCACTGTATAACACATTGTTAGTTTTTGATGTAGTGTTCAATGATACATTAGTTGCATATAACACCCAGTGCTCATCACAACACCTGCCCTCCTTAGTACCCATCACCCCATTATCCCACCCCTCTACCCCCATCCTCTCTGAACCCCCCTGTTTGTTTCTGGGGGTCCATAGTCTATGGTTTATCTCCCTCTCTGATTTCTCCCTCTTCAGATTTCTCTCCCTTCCCCGATGGTCTTCCATGCTATTGCTTATGTTCCACATATGAGTGAAACCATATGATAATTGTCTTTCTCTGCTTGACTTATTTCACTTAGCATAATCTCCTTCAGTCCCGTCCATGTTCCTGCAAATGTTGAGAAATCGTTCCTTTTGATGGCTGAGTAATATTCCATTGTATATATGGACCACATCTTCTTAATCCAGTCACCTGTTGAAGTGTATCTCGGCTCCTTCCACGATTTAGCTATTGTGGACATTGCTGCTATGAACATTGGGGTGCATATGGCCCTTCTTATCACATCTTTATCTTTGGGGTAAATACTCAGTAGTGCAATTACTGGATCATAGGGTAGCTCTATTTTTAACTTCTTAAGGAAACTCCACACTGTTTTCCAAAGTGGCTGTACCAACTTGCATTCCCACCAACAGTGTAAAAGGGTTCCCCTTTCTCCACATCCTTGCCAATATTTGTTGTTTTCTGTTTTGTTAATTTTTGCAATTCTAACTGGTAGGGTGGTATCTCATTGTATTTGTATTTGATTTGTATTTCCTTGATAGCTAACGATGTTGAACATTTTTTCACGTGCCTGTTAGCTATTTGTATGTCTTCTTTGGAGAACATCTGTTCATGTCTTCTTCTTCTTTTTTTTTTTTTTAAAGATTTTGTTTATTTATTTGACAGAGAGAGAGACAGCCAGCAAGAAAGGGAACACAAGCAGGGGAGAGGAAGAAGCAGGTTCCCAGCAGAGGACCCTGATGCGGGGCTCGATCCCAGAATGCCGGGATCATGCCCTGAGCCGAAGGCAGACACTTAACAACTGCGCCACCCAGGCGCCCCACTGTTCATGTCTTCTGCTCATGTTTTTTTTTTATTTTTTAAAGATTTATTTTTATTTATTTATGCTATGTTAGTCACCATACAGTACATCATTAGTTTTTGATGTAGTGTTCCATGATTCACTGTTTGCATATAACACCCAGTGCTCCATGCAATACATGCCCTCCTTAATACCCATCACCAGGCTACCGCATCTCCCCACCTCCTCCTCTCTGAAACCCTCAGTTTGTTTCCTGGAGTCCATAGTCTCTCATGGTTTGTCTCCCTCTCTCATTTCCCCCCTTTCAATTTTCCCTCCCTTCCCCTATGGTCCTCTGTGCTATTCCTTATGTTCCACATATGAGTGAAACCATATGATAATTGTCTTTCTCTGCTTGACTTACTTCACTTAGCATAATCTCCTCCAGTTCCATCCATGTCGATGCAAAAGTTGGGTAATCATCCTTTCTGATGGCTGAGTAATATTCCATTGTATTTATGGACTACATCCTCTTTAACCATTCGTCTGTTGAAGGGCATCTCAGCTCCTTCCACAGTTTGGCTATTGTGGACATTGTTGCTGTGAACATTGGGGTGCATATGACTTCTTTTCACTACATCTTTATCTTTGGAGTAAATACCCAGTAGTGCAATTGCTGGATCATAGGGTAGCTCTATTTTTAACTTTTTGAGGGATGTCCACATTGTTTTCCAAAGTGGCTGTACCAACCTGCATTCCCAACAACAGTGTAAGAGCATTCCTCTTTCTCCACATTCTCTCCAACATCTGTTGTTTCTTGCCTTGTCAGTTTTTGCCATTCTAACTGGTGTAAGGTGGTATCTCAACATGGTTTTGATTTGAATTTCCCTGATGGCTAAAGATGTTGAACATTTTTTCATGTGTCGTTAGCCATTCGTATGTCTTCATTAGAAAAATGTCTTTTCATATCTTCTGCCCATTTTTTCACTGAGTTATTTGTTTTTTGGGTGTTGAGCTTGAGAAGTTCTTTATAGATCTTGGATACCAGCCCTTTATCTATAATGTCATTTGCAAATATCTTCTCCCGTTCTGTGGGTTACCTCTCAGTTTTGTTGACTGTTTCCTTGGCTGTGCAGAAGCATTTTATCTTGATGAAGTCCCAAAAGTTTATTTTTGCTTTTGTTTCCCTTACCCTTGGAGATGTGTCTTAATGAAGTTGCTGTGGCCAGTGTCAAAGAGGTTACTGCCTAGGTTCTCCTCTATGATTTTGATGGATTCCTGTCTCACATTGAGGTCTTTCATCCATTCAGAGTTTATCTTTGTGTATGGTGTAAGAGAATGGTCTGGTTTCATTCTTCTATATGTAGCTGTCCAATTTTCCCAGCACCACTTGTTGAAGAGACTGTCTTTTTTCCATTGGATATTTTTTCCTGATTTGTCAATGATTAATTGACCATAGAGTTGAGAGTCTTTTTCTGGAGTCTGTATTCTGTTCCATTGGTCTCTATTTTTTCTATTGGTTTCTATTTTCTCCATTGGTTTCTATTTTTGTGCCAATACCATGGTGTCTTGGTGATCACAGTTTGTAATATAGCTTGAAGTCAGGCAGCGTGATGCCCCAGGCTTTGTTTTTCTTTTTCAACATTCCCTTGGCAATTTGGGGTCTTTTCTGGTCCCATATAGATGTTAGGATTTATTTCAGCTCCTTGAAAAATGCCAGTGGTATTTTAATAGGGATGGCACTGAAATTATAGATTGCTCTGGGCAGCATAGACATTTTAACCATGTTTATTTTTCCAATCCATGAGCATGGAATGTTTTTCCATCTTTTTGTGTCTTTTTCAATTTCTTTCATAAGTGTTCTGTAGTTTCTAGAGTATACATCCTTTACCTCTTTGGTTGGGTTTATTCCTAGGTATCTTATGGTTTTTGGTGCTTTTGTAAATGGATTTGATTCCTTAATTTCCCTTTCTTCAGTTACATTGTTAGTGTAGAGGAAAACAACTGATTTCTGTGCAATGATTTTGTACCCTGCCACATTACTGAATTGCTGTATGAGTTTTAGTAATTTGGAGGTGGAGTCTTTTGGGTTTTCCACATAAAGTATCATGTCATCTGCTAAGAGAGAGAGAGTTTGACTTCTTTGCCAATTTGACTGGCTTTTATTTCTTTTTGTTGTCTGATTGCTGATGTTAGGACTTCTAGTACTATGTTGAACACTAGTGGTGAGAGTGGACATCCCTGTCGTGTTCCTGACCTTAAGGGAAAGCTCTCAGCTTTTCCCCATTCAGAATGATATTTGCTGTGGGCTAATCATTGATGACTTTTATGAAATTGAGGAATGTAACCTCTATCTCTACACTCTGAAGAGTTTTAATCAGGAATGGATGTTGTACTTTGTCAAATGCATTTTCTTCATCAATTGAGAGGATTGCATGGTTCTTGTCTTTTCTTTTATTAATGTGCTCTATCACATTGATTGATTTGCAAATGTTGAACCACCCTTGCATCCCAGGAATAAATCCCACCTGGTCGTGGTGAATAATCCTTTTAATGTACTGTTGGATCCTATTGGCTAGGATCTTGACTATTTGGACATTCATGTTCATCAGAGATATTGGTCTGTAATTCTCCTTTTTGATGGGGTATTTGTCTAGTTTTGGGATCAGAGTACTGTTGGCCTCATAGAATGAGTTTGGAAGTTTTCCTTCTGTTTCTATTTTTTGAAGCAGCTTCAGTAGAATAGGTATGATTTCTTCTTTAGATGTTTGGTGGAGTTCCCCTGGGAAGCCATCTGGCCCTGGACTCTTGTTTTTTGGGAGGTTTTTGATTACTACTGCAATCTCGTTACTGGTTATTGGTCTATTCAGAAAATCTATTTCTTCCTATTTCAGTCTTGGTAGTTTATAAGTTTCCAGGAAGTCATCCATTTCTTCCAGGTTGCTCTGTGTGTTGGGATATAGTTGTTGGTAATAATTTCAAATAATTGTTTCTCTTTCCTTGGTGTTAGTTGTGATCTCTCCCTTTTCATTCATGATTTTATTAATTTGGGTCCTTTCTCTCTTCTTCTGGATAAGTCTGGCTAGTGGTTTATCAATCTTATCAATTCTTTCAAAGAACCAGCTTCTAGTTTCGTTGATCTGTTCTACTGTTTTTCTGGTTTCTATTTCATTGCTCTCTGCTCTAATTATTATTTCTCTTCTCCTGCTTGGTTTTGGTTCTATTTGCTGTTCTTTCTCCAGCTCCTTTAGGTGTAAGGTTACCTTGTGCATTTGGGATTTTTCTAATTTTCTGAGAGAGGCTTGGATGGCTATGTATTTTCCTCTTAGGAGCACCTTTGCAGTGTCCCATAGGTTTTGGACTGAAGTGTTTTGATTCTCATTAGTTTCCATGAATTGTTTAAGTTCTTCTTTAATTTCCTTGTTGACCCAATCATTCTGTAGCAGGATGCTCTTTCTTCCAAGTGTTTGAATTCCTTCCAAATATTTACTTGTGATTGAGTTCCAGTT
Source organism: Ursus maritimus (assembly GCF_017311325.1). NCBI lineage: Eukaryota > Metazoa > Chordata > Mammalia > Carnivora > Ursidae > Ursus > Ursus maritimus. The sequence goes on from NW_024425230.1 coordinate 749,171, forward strand.
TCAAGGCATTGTGGTCTGATAATATGCAGGAAATAATCTTAGTCTTTTGGTATTGGCTGAGACCTGATTTGTGACCCAGAATGTAGTCTATTTTGTAGAAAGTACCGTGTGCATTTGAGAAGAATGAGTATTCTGTTCTTTTAGGGTGGAATGTTCAGTGTATATCTATGAAGTCCATGTGGTCCAATGTGTCATTCAAAGCTCTGTTTCTTTGTTGATCTTCTGCTTAGATGATCTGTCCAATGCTGAGAGTGGAGTGTTAAAATCTCCTACTATTAATGTATAATTGTTGATATGATTCTTTATTTTGGTTATTAATTTATTATATAATTGGCTTCTCCCATTTTGGGGCATTGATATTTATAATTGTTAGATTTTCTTATTGGATAGACCCTTTAAGTATGATATAGTGTCCCTCTGCCTCTCTTTTTACAGTCTTTGGTTTAAATTCTAATTTTTCTGATATAAGAATGGCTACCCTAGCTTTCTTTTGAGGTCCGTTGTCATGAAAAATGGTTCTCCATCCCCTCACTTTCAGTCTGGAGGTGTCTTTAGGTTCAAAATGAGTCTCTGCATAATGCATTTTGGGTTCATTCATAACATAGCATGTATCAGTAGTTCCATGTTGTAACATATACTACTTTTTCTTTATCCACTTAGCATGGAGAGACATTTGGAATGTTTCCAGGTTTTGTCTATTTTGAATAGTATTGCTATGAACATTTATGACTTATGTGAATTATTAAAAGATAAATCAAGGCATAGTAAATTTTTAAGAGTTTATTTGGGCAAAAATTGGTTCGAATTGGGCATTGCCAGAATGGGAATGCTTAGGAGTGCTCTACCAACAGGAGCTATGGGAAAGACTTTTACAGGGAAAAGGGAGAAGCATAGCAATGAAATGATTTGATTAGCTACAGCTTATGTGTTTGCCATATTTGGGAAGTTTAGTTGGCTGTTTATGATGAGTTGTCCTTAGATTTTGATTTATTAACCTTGAGGCATTTATTATAGGCTTAGATCTTGGTTTGCTTATGTTGGCTGCTAAGGTGTTAAAGCCACTTTAGTTTAATGGCCTCATTTAATTAACTTAATAGGACATATGCTTTCATTTCTCTTGAGTAAATGCCTAGGAGTGGAATTGCTGGTTCTATGGTAATTTATTGTTTAACTTTTTAAGAAACTGCCGAACTTTTCCCTGATGGCTGCACTATTTTACTTTCCCATCAGCAATGTGGGAGAGTTCGTTTCTCTGAATCCTTGCCTTTCTTCATATTTTGTCTCAGAAATTCCATGTCAGAAAAAGTACTTTCATGATTCAGTGAAAACACTAAAGTCTCAATTAGATAAAGCATTTGGCTATAGACAAATGATGGTTTAATAGCAGTCTCAGTAATTGGGCAGAATTGATTTATGGTGTGGAACTAATTGTCTAGTTGCCTAGGGATCATATGGTAAATAGTCAATGACAATTTACTGCAGGCTTCCTTATAGAACATACTTTAGCCTTCTGCTTCTACTTCTGGGTCATCTAATTATTTAGGAAATGAAATCAGCTTTCTTTGGAAGGTAGACTGGTGCTATTTGTGTGTGTCTCTGGGGTATCCAGACTCTGAAAAGCAAGACCCATGATTTATTTATTTTCTAAATAGATATGGTACAGAATGGCTGACTTTAATGGATACAAATAGCAATATAGGCTTTTGTGTGTTTTAAACTCCTATGGACCATAATGAAATAATTTCCTGTGTTCCTTTCCAGATTGTTCACAGAACCCTGGCAGCCATGTTGGGTTCCCTTGCAGCATTAGCAGCGCTGGCTGTGATTGGAGATGTAAGTTGTAACATTTTGAATCAGTGGCTTACCACTTGATAGGGTATAAGATCCAAAGACAGTCCAGGAATTAGGTGGTAGCTGGTGATTTTCATTCTTTTATATATTATTTCCACATTTCTCCCTCAGGAACCATGCTAGAAGCATGAACTAACAAACCTTTCAAAATTGTTGAGTATTTTTCATTTGACTTTGTCACACACACATTTTTTATTTCCCATTTTAGTTGAGGAAAGGCTCATCATGGTCACTCATTTGGCTTGGGCTATATAGCTGAGTGGTGTTAGAGTTGATTCAGTGCTGTTAGCCTTTGGGAACTAGAGGAGACCATCATGCCTGGAGCAAAGGTGAGAAATGGTGAGGTTGGGGTTCTGTCTTGCAGATACCAGGAGGTCCCTAGAGATGTGTGTTTGGGGGTTGATGACACCCCTCAGTGTCTGTGTGTGGTTGTCTGGCAGGAACATAGGAGTGAATGTAGGGAGGCAGGAGAGGTCAAGCACCCACTGGTGATTGAGGCCTGCCTTTTTTTGTGGAGCAGTACTGGAATTGAACAAGGTGGCAGCACACAGAACTGGATTTGAAAACAACTCTATAGAATTCAGAGGAGTGTTCTGCAAAGCACTACTACAGGACAGTCAACCAAAGCATAATAACTGGTTTAAAAAACTATGTGAAACTATGTGCAGTTATCTATCTATCTATCATCTATCTATCATTTATTTTTTTCTTGGCTAGAGTTGGTATAAACAAATACTAACCCTAAGGGTAAAATGTCCCAGAGTCCTAAAACTTATATATAAACCACTGTTATTTTTATTAACTCTTAAGTAGTAGTATAGTGGTAGTTATTTTATTTTAGAATACATTAATGTGGCACACAGGCTGTGCTGTGGGTAGCTCCCTGCGCCCCTGTGCAATCTTTCCCAACAACCAGAGTCTCAAAGTGCCCTCGCTTCACACTCCATGTTCCCATTTCCCCCATGACTCCAACCTTTCCTACTCTGCAGGGTTGTTAGAAGATGAGGTAAGAGTGGATGGACAACTGGTGAGTAGGACAAGTGTGTTCTACTGGCCATCCTGGCCTCATGCTCCAACACCAAAGAAGGCATATGGGGACCTCACTAACCTCAAGGGTCAATCCTGCAATTCAGGCTATAGTTCTTTATGGAGTTGCCAGGGAAAGGATTTAACAAATTTGCTTTTCTTATAACTAAATGCACAGGCTTGACATTATTATGCCTTGGTCACAAGTGGTTTTCATTGATATACTCTAATTTCAAAGGCAAGGGGATGGTGTGATTTTTGACTCTGGCCCAATGAGTGGGCTTGCCATAAAGACTAGCACATTTTTTATAGCTTATCACTAGGAGGATGATGTCCAAGATTAATTGGGAAATTTGTGCTTTGATTGCAGAGACCCAGCCTTACCCATGTGGTGGAGTGGATTGATTTTGAGACCTTGGCCCTGCTATTTGGCATGGTAATTACAATCCTCCCAGCGGGACAGGGCTCCAAGCCTGCTATAACCCAGCACCTTCTCTTTTGCTGCTACTGCTGATAATCTTTCATTATATTAAAGACATTATACTGCTTGACAATTAGGGCTTGATTAAGAAGTGTTAGTGCAGGTTTAGACAATTTCTCCTGTGGAGGAATGGAATGATTGGTGCTCTGGTTAGTTAGGTGGAGAATTGCTGTCATAGGCCTGTCTGATAGTTAAGTAATATTGCCATTTAAAAAATTTAGTAATTTTTTAAATGGCCTTAAAATATAAAGTTACTGCTCTTAAAATATAAAATGGAATATTCTAAATAAGTGAACCATGTAAGTTTGGTGATTGGAAAAACACCTACAATTACATGGAAAATGGAAGAAATTGTCCCTAAGTAATAGTTTGGGTGTCATAAACTGATTTAACTAGAATAAGTGAAATCTGGTAAGGGCCTGGACAGCAGTGGGAATGCTGCATGTATTCTTGAACAGGACCCACAACAGCTAAGTGGTCTGAAGGAGGGCTTTCCCTTTCTGGACAAAAGACCTACTTTGCATAAAGCATGTTTCCTCATTTTCTTGGTAATGTTTATCCCCCCTGGTACTCGTAACAGAAGGCCATGCTACTCTAGGCTTCAATGGGATCCAAACTAGCTGCCTCCTCTCTGGGTAGAGTGTAAGGAGACAGGGCAATGTTTTGAACTCAGGCTTTAAAGAGAAACTCATAATCCTGTAAAGTATATAGCAGGGACTTGCATCTGGAAAGAAGAAGGAAGACATAGCAGGTGTCTCATAAAATAAGTTAAAAAAAAACCTTAGGGAAGTGTATGTTTACCATTTTGTTAGTATTTGAAACAGTTTGCAAAAACAAAACAAAACAAAACAACAACCTTAAACGGATGGTATATTAGTTTGCTGCGGCTGCCATAATAAAGTACCACAGACTGGTGTCTTCAAAACAGAAATTTATTTCCTCACACATCTGGAGGCTGGATTTCTGAGACCAAGGTGTCAGCAGGTTTGGTTCCTTCTGAGGCATCTGCTTGACTTGTGGATGACGTGCTTCCCCGGTATCGTCATCTGGTCTTCCCTCTGTACGTGTCTCTGTGTTCATCTCCGCTTCTTATAAGAATGCTAGTCATTCTGGGCCTCACTTTAACTTATTTTGAGGTAGGATTTCACCATAGGAATTTTTTGGGAAAGTGGCACAATTGAGCCCATAATAAATGGTTTAATTTTTTCTTATTTGAAGTCAGTTCAGCAAGATTCTAGAACTTTGGAAGTGTAAAGATAGTCTATATCCAGGCCCCTGCCTTTTATTCTTTATTTCATGGCAGTCAGCCTCCTATGGGGCTACTTACCCCAATCCCTGAGTCTCAGTCTCTTCTGGGTAGTTTTGGCAGCAAATGTGTGGGCCAGCTTCCCCACAATGATGGAAGACCACAGAGCTCCTACCCATTCAATTCAGTTCATGTGAAACATCTATTGGTGAGTGAAGCACCACATTCTACAGACAGCAAAAGGTGGAGGTGGCCATTTGGGTTAGGATGAACATCAATGGCCACAATATATGAGATAGATATTTCTATTGATTCTTCCAATAATGAGCATGGAATATTTTTCCATCTTTTTGTGTCTTCTTCAATGTCTTTCAAGAGTGATTTGTAGTTTCTAGAATATAGGTCCTTTACATCTCTGGTTAAGTTAATTCCGAGATAACGTATGATTTTTTGGTGCTATTGTAAATGGAATGGATTCCCTAATTTCTCTTTCCTCAGTCTCATTGTTTGTGTATAGAAATGCAACTGATTTCTGAGCATTGATTTTGTATCCCGCCACATTACTGAATTGCTCTATAACTTCTAGTAGTTTGGGGGTGGAGTCTTTTGGGTTTTCTATATAGAGTATCATGTCATCTGCAAAGAGAGACATTTTGACCTCTTCTTTGCTGATTTAGATACCTTGTATCCCTTTTTGTTGTCTGATTGCTGTTGCAAGGACTTCTCGTACTATGTTGAATAATAATGGCGAGAGTGGGCATCCTTTTTGTGTTCCTGATCTTAAGGGAAAGGCTTCCAGCTTTTCCCCATTGAGAATGATACTTGCTGTAGGTTTTTCATAGATGGTTTTTATGAGATTGTGCACTGGGGTGTTACATGCAGCTAATGAATCATGGAACTTTACATCAAAAACCAGGGATGGGAGGAGTTAAGATGGCGGAGGGAGGAGTTAAGATGGCGGAGGAGTAGGGGACGCCTTTTTTAGCCGGTCTCCGCTGGATAGGCACCAGACCAGCCTAAACAACCATGGAATCAGCCAGAGATGCAGGAAGATACATCTGGATCTCTACAAATGAACATCTCCAGTGCTGAGTATTGAGGTATGAAGCGGGGAGCCGTGAAACCACGCACAGATATCGGAAGATAAACGGAAGGGAGAGGGAGCTGCTGCGTTCGGGTGCGGGGAAGCAGTAGCCACCTGCACGGGGGAGCGGGCGGGCTTGCGGACCGGCACCCGGGAGAGAGCGGACTGAGACCGTGAGCTGGGAGTGCGCGCCACTAGGCATCTCGCAGAACTCCGGAATCCCGGTGCGCTCACTGGATCCAGACTGAGACCGGGAGCTCCGGGAGTGCGCTCGGGCGGCTGGCGGCTGGTGGTGTTAGAAACACAAAGGACAGAGACGCGCCGGCCCTGGAAGTGAGGGCAGGGACGCTGGGTGTGGGGCGCACATCCCCGGACGCTGCAGGGTTGAGCAGCACCAACAGTAACAGGGTTAAAGTGGCCAGAACATCAGTGGAGAACGGGCCGCAATCTCTCTGTTCTGTGACAGAGGCTGAAATTCGGCCGCTGCTGCTCTGACACTCAGAAGAGGCACAGCAAACCGCCAGGGAAAGCCGCCAGAGAACAAAAGCCTGGAAATACCGGCTCAGAGAGTGCCCATCCCCACACCCCCTGGCAGGGGACTCGGAGACTCTACCCAAACAGGGTTGCCTGAGTATCGATGCGGCAGGCCCCTCCCCCAGAAGGCAGGCTGAAAAATCCAGAAGCCCAAAGCCCGGGGCGCCTGGGTGGCACAGTCATTGAGCGCCTGTCTTTGGCTTAGGGCGTGATCCCGGCGTTCTGGAAAGGAGTCCCTCATCGGGCTCCTCCGCTGGGAGCCTGCTTCTTCCTCTCCCACTCCCCTGCTTCTGTTCCCTCTCTCGCTGGTTGGCTCTCTGCCACATATATAAATAAATAAAATCTTTAAAGAAGAAGCCCACATCCCTAAGATTCCCTATAAAACAAGGGGCACGGCCTGGGACCCAGTCAATAATTTGGGCTCTGGACAACCCCGCAACCTCTCATCATCAGAATGACAAGAAGGAGAAGCCCCCCCCCAGCAAAGAAAAGACAGTGAGTCTGTGGCCTCTGCCACAGAAATAATGGATATGGATGTAACTAAATTATCAGAAATGGAATTCAGAGTAATGATGGTCAAAATGATGAGTAGAATTGAAAAAAGTATTAACGAAAAGGTTACTGAGAATATAGAATCCCTAAGGACAGAAATGAGAGCGAATCTGACAGAAATTAAAAATTCTATGAGCCAAATGCAGGCAAAACTAGAGGCTCTGACGGCCAGGGTCACCGAAAGAGAGGAACGTATTAGTGAATTGGAATATGGGTTAATAGAGGAAAAAACAAAAATAGAAGCTGGTCTTAAAAAAATCCACGCCCACAAATGTAGGTTATGGGAGATTACTGACTCATTGAAACGATCCAATGTCAGAATCCTCGGCATCCCCGAGGGGGTGGAGGAAAAGAGGTCTAGAAGAGATATTTGAACAAATTGTAGATGAAAACTTCCCTAATCTAGCAAGGGAAACAAACATTCATGTCCAAGAGGCAGAGAGGACCCCTCCCAAGCTCAACCACGACAAACCTACACCACATCACGTCATAGTGCAATTCGCAAATATTAGATGCAAGGATACAGTATTGAAAGCGGCCAGGGCAAAGAAATTTCTCACGTACCAAGGCAAAGGCATAAGAATTACGTCAGACCTGTCTACACAGACCTGGAATGAGAGAAACGGTTGGGGGGGCATTTTTAAAGCTCTTTCAGAGAAAAACATGCAGCCAAGGATCCTTTATCCAGCAAGACTGTCATTCAGAATTGATGGAGAAATAAAGACGTTCCAGAATCGCCAGTCATTAACCAATTTCGTAACCACGAAACCAGCCCTACAGGAGATATTAAGGGGGGTTCTATAAAGGTAAAAAGGCCCCAAGAGTGCTACAGAACAGAAAGTCACAACCAATACAAACAAAGACTTTACTGGCAACATGGCATCATTAAAATTCTATCTCTCAGTTCTTAGTATCAATGTAAATGGTTTAAAAGCTCCCATAAAACACCACAGGGTTGCAGATTGGATAAAAAGAAATGACCCATCCATTTGCTGTCTACAAGAGACTCATTTCGAACCCAAAGATGCATTCAGACTGAGAGTAAGGGGATGGAGTACCATCTTTCACGCAAATGGACCTCAAAAGAAAGCTGGGGTAGCAATTCTCATATCAGACACATTGGATTTTAAACTAGAGACTATAGTTAGAGACGCAGAAGGGCACTATATTATTCTTAAAGGAAGTATTCAATAAGTGGATATGACAATTATAAATATATATATGCCCCCAACAGGGGAGCAGCAAGATACACAAGCCAACTCTTAACCAGAATAAAGAGACATATAGATAAAAATACATTAATAGTAGGGGACCTCAACATTCCACTATTAGAAATAGACAGAACACCCTGGCAAAAACTAAGCAAAGAATCAAAGGCTTTGAATGCCATACTCGATGAGTTGGACCTCATAGATATATATAGAACACTACACCCCAGAACCAAAGAATACTCATTCTATTCTAATGCCCATGGAACATTCTCAAGAATAGATCATGTTCTGGGACACAAAACAGGTCTCAACCGAAACCAAAAGATTGAAATTATCCCCTGCATATTCTCAGACCACAACGCTCTGAAATTGGAGCTCAACCACAAGGAAAAATTTGGAAGAAACTCAAACACTTGGAGACTAAGAACCATCCTGCTCAGGAATGACTTGATAAATCAGGAAATCAAAAATCAATTTAAACAATTTATGGAGACCAACGAGAATGAAAACACAATGGTCCAAAACCTGTGGGATACTGCAAAGGCAGTCCTAAGGGGGAAATACATAGCCATCCAAGCCTCACTCAAAAGAATAGAAAAATCTAAAATGCAGTTTTTATATTCTCACCTCAAGAAGCTGGAACAGCAACAGAGGGACAGGCATAATCCATGCATGAGGAAGCAGTTGACCAAAATTAGAGCTGAAATCAATCAAGCAGAAACCAGAAGTACAGTAGAGCAGATCAACAGGACTAGAAGCTGGTTCTTTGAGAGAATCAATAAAATTGACAGACCACTGGCAAGACTTATCCAAGAGAAAAGAGAAAGGACCCAAATTATTAAAATTATGAATGAAAAAGGAGAGGTCACGACCAACACCAATGAAATTGGAAGGATTATTAGAAACTATTATCAACAGCTATATGCCAAAAAACTAAGCAATCTGGAAGAGATGGAGGCCTTCCTGGAAACCTATAAACTACCAAGACTGAAACAGGAAGAAATTGATTTCTTAAACAGGCCAATTAATTATGAAGAGATTGAGTCAGTGATAAACAACCTTCCAAATAACAAAACTCCAGGCCCGGACGGTTTTCCTGGGGAATTCTACCAAACATTCAAAGAAGAAATAATACCTATTCTCCTAAAGCTATTTCAAAAAATAGAAACAGAAGGAAAGCTACCAAACTCATTCTATGAGGCCAATATTACCTTGATCCCCAAACCAGGCAAAGACCCCATCAAAAAGGAGAATTACAGACCGATTTCCCTAATGAATATGGATGCCAAAATCCTCAACAAGATCCTTGCTAATAGAATCCAACAGTACATTAAAAGGATTATCCATCATGACCAAGTGGGATTCATACCTGGGATGCAAGCGTGGTTCAACATTCGCAAATCGATCAATGTGATACATCATATCACAAGAAAAGACTCAGGAACCATATGATCCTCTCAATTGATGCAGAAAAAGCATTTGACAAAATACAGCATCCTTTCCTGATTAAAACCCTTCAGAGTGTAGGAATAGAGGGTACATTTCTCAATCTCATAAAAGCCATCTATGAAAAGCCTACAGCAAATATTATTCTCAATGGGGAAAAGCTGGAAGCCTTTCCCTTAAGATCAGGAACACGACTAGGATGCCCACTCTCGCCACTATTATTCAACATAGTACTAGAAGTCCTTGCAACAGCAATCAGACAACAAAAAGGGATCAAAGGTATTCAAATCCGCAGAGAGGAAGTCAAAATGTCTCTCTTTGCAGATGACATGATACTCTATATGGAAAACCCAAAAGAATCCACTCCCCAACTATTAGAAGTTATAGAGCAATTCAGTAACGTGGTGGGATACAAAATCAATGCTCAGAAATCAGTTGCATTTCTATACACGAACAATGAGACTGAAGAAAGAGAAATTAGGGAATCCATCCCATTTACAATAGCACCAAAAACCATACGTTACCTTGGAATTAACTTAACCAGAGACGTAAAAGGACCTATATTCTAGAAACTATAAATCACTCTTGAAAGACATTGAGGAAGACATAAAAAGATGGAAAAATATTCCATGCTCATGGATCGGAAGAATTAACATAGTTAAAATGTCCATGCTACTCAGAGCAATCTACACTTTCAATGATATCCCGATCAAAATACCGAGGGCATTTTTCAAAGAACTGGAGCAAATAGTCCTTAAATTTGTATGGAAACCGAAAAGACCCCGAATCGCCAAGGAACTGTTGAAAAGGAAAAACAAAGCTGGGGGCATCACAATGCCGGATTTCGAGCTGTACTACAAAGCTGTGATCACAAAGACAGCATGGTACTGGCACAAAAACAGACACATAGACCAATGGAACAGAATAGAGAACCCAGAAATGGACCCTCGGCTCTTTGGGCAACTAATATTTGATAAAACAGGAAAAAACATCCGGTGGAAAGAAGACAGTCTCTTCAATCAATGGTGCTGGGAAAATTGGACAGCTACATGCAAAAGAATGAAACTTGACTGCTCTCTCACATCATACACAAAAATAAACTCCAAATGGATGAAAGACCTCGATGTGAGACAGGAATCCATCAAAATTCTAGAGGAGAACATAGGCAGCAACATCTACGACATCGGCCAAAGCAACCTTTTTCATGACACATCCCCAAAGGCAAGAGAAACAAAAGATAAAATGAACTTATGGGACTTCATCAAGATAAAAAGCTTCTGCACAGCCAAGGAAACAGTCAAAAAAACTGAGAGGCAGCCCTCGGAATGGGAGAATATATTTGCAAATGACACTACAGATAAAGGACTGGTATCCAAGATCTACAAAGAACTTCTCAAACTCAATACACGAGAAACAAATAAACAAATCAAAAAATGGGCAGAAGATATGAACAGACACTTTTCCAATGAAGACATACAAATGGCTAACAGACACATGAAAAAATGTTCAAAATCATTAGCCATCAGGGAAATTCAAATCAAAACCACACTGAGATACCACCTTACGCCAGTTAGAATGGCAACAATAGACAAGGCAAGAAACAACAATTGTTGGAGAGGATGTGGAGAAAGGGGATCCCTCCTACATTGTTGGTGGGAATGCACGTTGGTACAGCCACTCTGGAAAACAGTGTGGAGGTCCCTTAAAAAGTTAAAAATTGAGCTACCCTATGATCCAGCCATTGCACTACTGGGTGTTTACCCCAAAGATACAGATGTAGTGAAGTAAGGGCCATATGCACCCAATGTTCATAGGAGCAATGTCCACAATAGCTAAATCGTGGAAGGAGCCGAGATGCCCTTCAACAGATGACTGGATTAAGAAGTTGTGGTCCATATATACAATGGAATATTACTCAGCTATCAGAAAGAACGAATTCTCAACATTTGCTGCAACATGGACGGCACTGGAGGAGATAATGCTAAGTGAAATAAGTCAAGCAGAGAAAGACAACTATCCTATGATTTCTCTCATCTATGGAACATAAGAACTAGGATGATCGGTAGGGGAAGAAAGGGATAAAGAAAGGGGGGGTAATCAGAAGGGGGAATGAAACATGAGAGACTATGGACTATGAGAAACAAACTGAGGGCCTCAGAGGGGAGGGGGTGGGGGAATGGGATAGGCCGGTGATGGGTAGTAAGGAGGGCACGTATTGCATGGAGCACTGGGTGTTATATGCAACTAATGAATCATCGAGCTTTACATCGGAAACCGGGGATGTACTGTATGGTGACTAACATAGTATAATAAAAAATCATTTAAAAAAATTTAAAAAAATGAAAGTAAAGTTCAGGAACAATGAAAAAAAAAACCAAGGATGTACTGTATGGTGACTAATATAATATAATAAAAAATATTATTATAATAAAAAAATAAAATAAAAATTGGAATTAGAAACTGAAATAAATAAAAACAGCTCTGTTTAAAAAAAAGATATTTGTATTGAGTCTAAACTGATTGTTGGAAATTTTCTTTTTGTGCATTATATTTGAAAGACAGTATTGGGCCTACTATTTTCTATGTACTTTAATTTACATAATTTTTTTTAATTTTTACAACAGCCTTAGAAGGAATAAAACATTTAGAGGTGAGATGAGAAAGCCGAAATACAGAGGATTAAATAATTTTGTTTGTACAAGGTTAAACTACTTCTACGTGGTAGAATTAGTACTTGAACCTGCATCTTCTTGCTCCAAGTTCAATACATTGGTATATTGCCATCTTAGGAGATAGAATAAAGAATCTTCCAGAACGTTCAGGCTGGTTGAAATGTCTGGTTGATTAGATTTGGGATAAATGGGACATTACTTTTTGTTACTGTCTCTATGTCATCACTAGGAAGAAGCACAAGTTCTGGATTCATGTAGAACCCAGAGAATAATCATTTCAATGTAACTGCTCTTATTTGTGTGTCTTGATCAAATTGGTGATGAAAATCTGTTTCATTATTTTAGGAAACAAAATTTAACCCAGTCAAAAAATCTTAAAATGTTTAATTGTTGCTTTTGTGGACGTGTAGGTACAGAAGGCCACATTCTGGCTTATTTATTTTCCTGCTTCTAGCTTTGTGACTGTGAGCAAGTCATCTCCCTTCTCTGCCCCCTGGTTTCCTGGTCTATAACAGAGTAATGACAGGCACCCTGGTGGCTCAGTTGGTTGAAAGTCCAACTCTTGGTTTTGGCTCGGGTCATGGTCTCAGGATCATGGGATTGGACCCTGCATCAGGCTCCATGCTTAGCACAGAGTCTGCTTGTCCCTCTCCCTCTGCTCCTCTCCCTGATCTCACTCTTTCTGTCTAACATAAATAAATAAAATCTTAAAAAAAAAAACAGAGAGTAATGATAATACCTGATATTTGTTGTGAAGATTAGGTGGCATGATAATGTACCTTGGGTACATATCCCTGGACAAAAATTTTGAGGTGCAAACCTGCTAACAAGAGGCTCCATTCAGGAAGTTCGTAAGTAGACTACACTCAGCAAGAGAGCAAGAAGCTTGATGAAGTGGTGGCTTTCATGCAGAGGCCAGAGCTGAGATTTGTAACTGATTACTCTGATGTCCTTTCAGGATGGTGCACTGCTAAAAGTTTCTTCTTACCTCCTTGTTCTGTTTTCCCCACAGATGATCTTGGTAGCCATATTTTCAGAAACTGGATTTTTTGATTATTGTGCTGTAAAGGTAGGTTTGATGTGGCATTTAATATTTATGCATTAATTAATTAATTAATTTTTTACCATGACATATTCAGTTAATAAAGCTACCATTTAAAGTAAATATTTTAAAGTTCCATTCTCCTTTTCAAAATCACAGCTGTAAGGTTGGATACAGTTGCTGTGTAGGGTTAGATGGCTCTGAGCAACACTTTCCTCTTCTCAGTAAACTGGAGAAGGAGATCAAGGAAAAGAGTATTTGAGCTGACTGTGTAACATTAGTTAAATTGACAAGTTGAAAGCTACATATCAAATATTGTTTTGCATTTTAGAGCATCTAAATATTTCAAGTCATCAGCTTCTGGTTACTTGCTTTTTGGTGAAATAATTTCAGTGATTACTTTCTAATGATTGAACATATAAACATTCACTTTTATAACTGGAATCCTGGGGAATCCACCAGCAAGTTCTGGCAGCCAGACTGCACACTGGTGCTATCACTCAGGGTTGGTGAGAGGAGATCTTGCCATGCTCTGCTAATGCAAAGGCTAATGTTGTGCTTGATATTTTTTTCTTTTCTGGAACTGGAAAGTTCTTTTAAAAGATTATTTATTTATCAAAGCCTTTTGCAAACTCTGAATGATAGAACTGTGCTATGATTTTTGCCATCTTTGTGTACCATCTTGCACCTTTAAATATCTGGTCTCCTCCTCCCAATATTGGTACTAAAAGTCCCTAAGATCTAAGTTGCCAACAGTCAGCCGGCTCAAGGGTCATAGCCCAGTCTGTCCAACCAAAAGGAGATTGTCAAATACTGGATAATGTTAAAGGTATAGAGGGCCATAACGTTGTAATCAGTGAACCATCATATGGCACTGTGAGAAAGGGAATCAGAGGGAAGGAACATAGGTCAACGTGGATTCAGAATGGCCAGGTACAAGATATCACTTCCTCATCTTAGCAAATTTAGGAATTCATGGGTCTAAGTTTTAACCACCATGCAGTGTTTTTTTGGACCCCTAGTTCTTAGAATCTCTAATGAAAAGTCACATTTATTCTTCAACCCCACTGATCCTGGCTTGTTTCTTTCTGTGTGTGCATCTCAGACATACCGACTGTCTAGGGGAAGAGTGTGGGCCATGATCATCATGTTGTGTCTCATTGCTGCTGTCCTGTCTGCCTTCCTGGACAATGTCACCACATTGTTGCTTTTTACTCCTGTGACCATAAGGTATGCAGAGTGGCCCTGCGTGGGCATTAGGCCAGACTCATGGTGGTGTGTTCTCACTGCTCAATCTAGTCCCCCTTTCCCTTTGCTGGTGTGCCCAGGTCTAGCCTGTGCATCCCTTGGGACTGTGGTGCTGAGTGTTCTTTGCTAAGGCTATGGTTTTGGCTGTAGCTGTGGTTGTGACAGCAGAAGTGGTGGCCACAGAAACACCTGTGGGAGTCAGAAGACTCAGGTTTTGCTGTCCAGGGGTCGGGGACAGACTGTTAGGTGCCAGAAGTTCTTGTCCATTGGGCTGGTCACACATGTGACAGAGCAGTGTGGGAGCTCCTGCCATGTGGGCAGGAGCATGTAGCCAGGGGCTGGGGAAGGTGGGGCACCTGTCTTGCTCTCACCAGGATCCTTGAAGGGTTGCAGGACCTGGCCTGACAGGCTTTGCCGAGTAATTTTGGGAAAGAGAGATTCAGTTTGATTCCCCATTTCATTCCTTTTAATTTCATCCACTTCATTAATTAGACATTTATTGAGCATCGGAGGCCATTTGCCCTGAATCTTCTGAAGCTTGAGCTTCAGACCCAGTCATTATGCAGGCTCCTTGCAAGGCCATCGGCCTATACTTTTATCATATTTGTTTTTTTAAAGATTTTATTTATTTGAGAGAGAGAGCACAAGTGGGGAGGGGGGCAGAGGGAACTCTGTCCTGAGCATGGAGCCCAACTTGGGGCTTGATCTCACGACCCTGAGACCATGACCTGAGCCGAAATCAGGAGTTGGATGCTCAACCGATGAGGCACCCAGGTATCCCATTTTATCCATACTTAATGTTCTTTATTTTGAAGATGGTTCCCCAGCATATCATGGTCTTTCCCTGCTTAGACCGATGATGTTCTGGTATTTGGCTGGTCCTAGGGAAACAGGTACCCCCTGGGAGTTCAGGGCAGGAAGCTACATAATGAAAATCCCCAGACAAGTCACTTTAGCTATACTTATCTGTGTTGTACCATCAAAGGGACTAACCCAAGCTACTGTTTTGAGGATTTTGCTGGACAAGAGACCCTCCTGGACTTGAAGCATGAGACAGCAAATTCACAGTGATCAATGAGGGGCTACTTCCAGGGCTCAGGACTAACTCTAGGTGATGCCTTTGGCATTTGAAGAATGGTGACTCTCAGAGGTGGAGTGAATTGGAACAGGTGGGAGGGATTTGGGGAGAGGGGCAGGAAGGGTAGAGAGGAGCAGAGAGCAGGAAGCGTCCCCATGGGTGCAGCTTACCGTGTAGAGAGTTGGTCTCTTGTCCAAGCTCCTATAAACTTGGCTACTTTTCACTCCCTGCATGTAGGCAGGAATTTGGGGTGAGGGACAATGGACTCAGGCTTCCTGTGAGGGGAGTGTAACACCTCCTAGTATGTGGGGTTCTTCTGAGGGCAAATGAAGGCTGGAACAAATGTGTTTCAAGGGTGCTGTAAACTGTAACATGTACTACTAATGGCAGGCACCAAACTTTGCCTCGAGGAGACCTCATGGGACAAGAGGCAGGCCATACTCACCCCCTCCAACCAGGCAACTCTGCTGCTGTCACTGGTTTGAAAACCATAGTATCACCTACATGCGGGAGGTCCCAGCGTATTGTTGCACTCTCTGATGGCAGCTCCAATGAGAGCGGGCTTCCAGGGGACAACCGTATTCCTGGCATCCCTCAGCCTTGCTGGGATTTGTTTATATCCTCTCTGTTTCAGGAACCAACTTTGTAATTTTCCATGAGAGTAGCAATTCCATTTATTAGTCTAAAAATTGCACCGTTCACGATTCAAGTGTTAGTGTGCTCAGATTCACTATTTATATTACCATATTCTTCATGACTTTATGAGCTTCATCACCTTCTTCTGCCTTTGTCTGGAGTAGCATTAGTCTTCACAGTTAAACAGCTAAGCCCATTTACATAGGATGCCATCTCTGTGCTCACTCCAGCATTATTGATTAGTGTACACTAATTATTTTCTTGCTGGAGGCAGATCCTGGGAGCTTCCTCAGCTGAGAGCTGCTGCTGCTGCTGTTTGGGGTCTGATCCTCTTTTTGGATTCATTCCTGTCCATGCTGCCTGGATACCATTCCCACTTCAGCTTCCACATGGCTCTGTAGGCTGATCCCCCTCAGATGTGCTATTGGTTATGCTCCAAGCTGGGAGATGGTGGGAAGGACCCCTGACTGCAGCAGCCTGGAGACCCAAGGCCTGGTTTCTATATGGAAGTGGGCACTGCAGATGGGCAGGTGTGGTGGCCATGATGTGTGTCCCAAACCTTCTTTAAGGCAACATTTTTCAACTTGGTGCTCACTGTATCCACCTAAGGAGCTGTAGAATGATGCTGCCCAAGCCCAGTCCCAGGGATTGGTCTGTTGTGGGCTGGACAGCAGGATTTCCAAAGGTTCCCAGGCAAATCTAGTGTGCAGACAAGGTAGGGAACCACAGCTGTAGAGTGTGTGCTCCTTCTCTAAGGAAGAGGTCCATAGATAGTAGTTAGAGGGAAGGGGTGAGGAGACACATTAGGGTTTCAGCCTCTGAGAAAGGGAAGGTGGGTAAGGAATTAGCCTGATAGGTTTGGTGTGAGCTACCGAGTGTTGGTGCTTTGTGTGCTGCCCCACCCCGACTCAGAGGGGTCTCGTGGCCAGCACCCATTCACTTATGCCGGGGCCTACACACAGGGAAATGTGCTCCCTCCAGATCTGTGGGGGGGTGTGGTGGGGGCACATTTTCACACTGATGGTTCAGACGGGTGGTCGGTTAACTTTCAGAGAAATGCAATTCTGAGGGTCAACTGTACCTCTGTAAACATTGTTGTCTTTGTTTATCCCCCAGCATTGCATTTCTTATAGGGTGTGTGTGTGTGTATGTGCTCCTCTCTTGTACAAGAAAGTGCTTTAAAAACATTTAGGCTGCACATGAATGAGCCTGTCGCAATAGAATAGCATGGCTACTTTTATTTTCCTCCATTTGTGATAGGTTATGTGAGGTGCTCAACCTTGATCCAAGACAAGTCCTGATTGCAGAAGTGATCTTCACAAATATTGGAGGAGCTGCCACTGCCATTGGGGACCCACCAAATGTCATTATTGTTTCCAACCAGGAGTTGAGGAAGATGGTATGTATGTACCAGTGTAACAGGGTTGCTTTCAATAAATGTAGATCCCAACTTACTTGCCCATTTAGCATTCTACCCACTGTGGAAGCTTTTATTAGAAACTCAGCTCTTCCATATCACTTCTTCATATTAAGTGCTGTTGGTTATCTTGAGAGGGGAGGTTAGGTGACTGATCCTGCAGTGTGGAGTGAGGTGGTCTGATGATTGGATAACATTATCTACTTAGTCATAGTATATTATATTAATGGGAACTGAGGTTTCTTCCAACTAATATTAAGAATAAAATGATATAATTTAAGGGACAGGTTTTTTTTTTCACAAATGGTCCTGGAACAAATGGACATTCATATGTAGGAAAAATGAACATCAATCCACACTTCCCATCTTACCCAAAAATTAACTGAAAAGTGGATTACATACACAGATGTAAACCCTAAAACCTGAAAAGTTCAAATAGAAAACAATTTGTAGTAGAATAGGTATAGAAATAGTTCAAGTGAGAACATGGCTACTGTATTTCATTAGACTGTTTTTAGAACTTGGCTTTCAGTGTCTGTTATCTGTCTCTTCTTTTTTTCTTCTTCTTAGACAACATAGTAATGGGTTAATACAACAGCTTAGCTGCCCTTGGCCAGCATCACGTTAGTATTAATGTAAAATCCCAAAAATGATGTCTTTCTTGGACATAAACTGAGTTCGCTCTGTTTAAGGCCTCCCTTAGAGTCTTAGGTCTGAGTGCTCTGAACTAAACAGTGGAATATGACTCATGACTGGCTCTGAGTCCTGGGCCCCTACCCAGTCATATAGAAAGGTAAAGGGAAAGAGCAGTCTGTCAGACTATTCCCACATTCCTCCATGACATGCTGACATGCTGTTGTAAATATCCGGAATTTAAATATGACGGTAAAGGGGCGCCTGGGTGGCTTAGCCGTTAAGCGTCTGCCTTCAGCCCAGGGTGTGATCCTGGCGTTCTGGAATCGAGCCCCACATCAGGCTCCTCCGCTGGGAGCCTGCTTCTTCCTCTCCCACTCCCCCTGCTTGTGTTCCCTCTCTCGCTGGCTGTCTCTCTCTCTGTCAAATAAATAAATAAATAAAATCTTTTAAAAAAATATGACAGTAAGGGAGAAAGGTGAGTTTTTTGCAAAAATATGTAGAGGGAGCTGGAGGTGAGTACCCTCTCTGCACTGAGGCTCAACCAAGGATCCTCACACAGCTTTGTGCCAAAGTGACATCCTCTACAGACATGGCCTTAGGGCTTTCCTTGTTTTATTGAAGATTGAGTTCCTTGTCTTCCATTTAATCACTTTTCTTGAATTTTGGGGTTAAACTGTATCTCACAGAAAAGGTATCTAATGAATGTCCCTTTGTGGATAACCAAGAGTGATTTAATTTATTTTATAGTAGCTTAGGGATAAGAGAATACTTATTTGTATAGAGAACGCAAATGAACTCATAGTTTCAGGGATAGTGTCTTCAGCAGAGATTAATTTGTAAAGCCCCATTATCAATGACAGCACAGCCATACATTTGTGTGCACATTTATTCTGCATTATTGGGGTTCTGCATTGTTTAGTTATTCATCCATGAACTGAGCTAGAAAGAAAAAAAGATTATAAAATAAAAATTAATTGTGAAATGAATTTTTAAAAATATTCATGAAGAAAGTTAATAATAAGTAGTTTAGGGGAGTAATAGACAAAACAGTACTGGACTTTAGAACAGTAAAGAAGTCACATGAGAAAATTCTCCCACATTCTCTGGGAATTACAAAGAAGTTACAGGAAGTTGTGAGGAAATTTCTTCTACTGTACCCTTTCTACACCCTGTTCACTCCTCCCATATTTCTTGGGATGGCTTTCTGTTGGTGGGATTTCCAGTACTGAACATATAGGTAGGGACGACTTCCAGGGTCCTCCTACACTGCAGGATTCCATGAGCAACAGTGTGTTGTTCCTTCATCTCCCAACAGGCTGATGGGAATATAATCCTCCTTCACTGGTTACATTACTCCTTCATGCCTGTTCTATGGAGCCTCACCTGTGGTGACTGCAGCTATTTTTTTAAGAGGGGGGAGGGATGGAAGGAGAGGGAGAGAGACAATCTTAAGCAGGCTCCACGCCCAGCATGGAGCCCATGTAGGGCTCAATCTCACAACCCTGAGATCATGACCTGCACTGAAATCAAGAGTTGGACACTTAACTGACTAAGATACTCAGGCACCCCTTAACTATCTTTTAAATAACAGTTGAAAAATCTGTATAGGGGAGCCGTGTCCCCTGTGCATCTGAATGACATGTCACAGGTCAGAAGAAGGCTTTCCTCATAGTGCCCCAGAGATGTGTACACTGGGATGTTCTTCTGGGCTTTCCCACTATGCGCTGTGCATGCTGGGGTGTTTTTTTGCTGCTCTTCCACCACCATTTTCTTCCACTCCATCACTGACAACTTAGATGGTGTCACTCTCTGCTGCTTCCTGCTCTGCCTTTCTGGTCATTTCCTCTTTGTCTCCTTTGTGGGTTTTCTGCTTCCACATGGCTCTTCGGTTTCTGCGGGCCTTGGGGTTCTGCTTTTTTGACCATCTTTCCTCTTGGGTCAGCATTCTGTAGCAGAGCTCGTGCCCTCATGGCCTGCTCTGTTTTCTGTGTACTGATCACCCACTTCTTCATGTCTGTAGAACACAGAAGGTTCTTACCTCCCTCAGATCCACGTATGTCATGACTTCTTCTCTACATACTCGATCTGTCTATCACATGAAGGATGTCCCACACCAGATCTTTCCTGTTATCACACCCGCTCCTATACTGCTGGGGGTCTTCTCCTTGTTGAGTCTCCAGACATGATTCTGTCTTCAAATTACACCAGGATATTTACTAAGACAGTGGGCAGATTCAGCTAAGCCCTACAACTCACTTGACTGTTTCGACTTGTCCCAGAGTTAGCCTGAAAGTGTCCTCCGTAGAAAATGATATTGGTGGGCCAGAAGTTACTCAGCTGGATCCCCCTTGAATATATGTAGTGTATGAGGCTGTGGATGTTCCAATCTGATACTGGGGGGATCCTCTTTTCATAGTTTTACATGCCTCAAATTTTAACCACTTCCACTTTTGAATGAGGACTTTGTGGAAAACTAAGAAGAAAGGCTGAGTGGAGCCAAAACCAAAACAGTACAAAACAAGACTGAAAGGGGTAAAATAGAGCCAGCACCTTGCAAGAAAGGGCTGCATTTAAGCACTGTATTGATGCAGGGATAATAGTAGGTGGTTTTGTTACTGAGGACATTAAGGAGAAGAATGAAGGAAATTACAGAGGCATGTAAAGCAGCAGGGAGGCCCAGATACATGCCCCTAATAAGCTTAGTGAAAGTATTTACATTCCATGATACATTGCATCTGCCTGTATTATTTCTTAAATTTTTCAGCTGGGATTCTCCCACTCTGCATTGTTCTTACTTGATAAATCAACCCATTACAACTCTAGTAGCAACCAAATACTTCCACTCAAAGCTGTGTTTTGTTGTGGAGCCCCTTCCGGGAGTTCCTTAGTCTTTTTCTTTCTTTAATTTACCCCTCACTTTTTTTTTCAATTGTCCCATCATTTCTAACAGGACAAAAATTTATAGTTAATATGTGCAAAAAAGGACCCAGAATTACTAAGGATACAAGCACCTCTGCCTTAGTGGGCACTTGCCTTCAAAAAATATTAATTACATTCAGAGATCTTCTGTATATATTTGCTGAAGGGAAAAGCACAGAGTAAAAGACAGAAAAACCAGCCAATGATGCTGCTTATTCCCTGACAGATTAACCTCATGGGGGATTTTACCCCAAAACATCCTCAGCAGCTGACCATGGCAAATAGTTCTGCAGAGAGGCAAAGTAAGTGTGAGGGGAGGGGAAGCTCCTTCCTGGGCCCCTTATGGCCAGTAAGGGATGCTCTGGGCTACCTCAGTCCTGATGGCCATTGGCTGCCCTGTAGAGGGCTGTGCTCTCCAGCCAAGGATGTTCTTCCACATTGATAGCAGGGACTTAAATGAAATATTTAAAAAACCCAACTTACCTTGAAATGGACAAATATTGCCACGTAGTTTTATGTTTTGCTCCCATCTGTCTTTTTTTCAGCCTGGGAGAATGTGTCAGTCTAGTGGAAGGTAGACCCAGTTAAGGTTGAGACTGTCTGTGATAACCTGTTTTTATTTTCTCCTAAGGTTGCTCATTATTCAGGTAGGGATTGGTTTATTGACATGAAACAAACAAACCTTAAACATTTTCAAAATTGTAGAGAAGAGCACCTGTTCTGTGGGTTTTGTGCTAGGCCCTGTGACCCTTGAGCTAACACCTACCACACTGATGTGCCTGCCCTTGCTGGGTCGCAGTGCTTAGTCCTCCCTAGATCTGTCATTTGGTGGTGGTGGTGGGGGATCCTGAATTGGGAGCTACACCTGTGCAGAGGAGAATCTCATTTGTCATTCATTTCCCCTTTCCTATTTCCAGGGCCTGGACTTCGCAGGATTTACTGCACACATGTTTGTTGGGATTTGCTTCATTCTCCTGTTCTCCTTTCCACTCTTCAGACTCCTTTTCTGGAACAAAAAGCTTTATAACAAGGAACCCAGTGAGATTGTTGGTGAGTGTAAACACCTCCTCATGTAGCCTCAGAGTTTGCTATCATAATATTATTTTCCAGAGGAAGTTGCCACAGAAAGGCAGGAGGTTTCTTACACGTAGAACATCAGGGAAACGTTGGTCACTGGGATGCTGCATGCTCGGTATGTTCCTATGTGCCTCCTGGTATGCTCCCTGTTTTCAGGGGCTTTAAATTCATGGGTCTTTCCTCTTTAATTTTCTTTAGGGTGAAATGTGGAAATCAGTGGCCACTGTTTATAGTTCACATGTCGTGACATCATTAAACCATGTGTATAAAGCACAAGCAGTATAGCGTGGAGACTGTAGTGTTCAATCAGACTTTGAGATTAAATGTGATTACAAAACAGCAACATAACCCAGCACAGAGGGTACTGCACCATGTCAATCAAGCACATGTTGTGATGTGCACTGGGTGTTATACTTAACTAATGAATCATTGCACACTACATCAAAAACTAACTATGTACTATACAGTGGCCAACTGAACATAATAAAAAAAAGAATGTATTAATGATTTACTAGCCAGCAGGAAGAGGGCTCATGACCATCTTATGGCTTTGCATTTTCCTTACTTAAAAATTTTAGTAAATGTTTTATTGATCACATTACTGATCGGGATATATCAGAAGCAGTGATTTATTTGGGAAACAGCCAGCCTCTCCTCAGCCAGACCCTGTACAGGACTTTGTGCAGGTTGCCTGGGTAACAGAGCATATCTAGGCGACAGGAGCACAGTGACAAAGTGCATTTCTTTGTTTGTGTTTTCAGATGGTGTGGTGTCCTCACAGAACTCATAGATTATGTATTTACCTTCCTCATCCTATTATTCCTCTGTCCTTGTGTTGTACAGGACTTCAAGTTTTATCTTTAGTAAGATAAACAAATACCATTTCTGTATGAAAAGCTGAGGATCTAAGTGTATTCTTATCAGTCCTCCTGCTCATCAGATGGTGACTGTATAAGGCAGATCGGCCCTTCTTTCATGCGTGATTTTTGTATTCAGAATTTGACTATTTTTATTCCAGTTTGGAGAACACTGTCTCATATACCCTCTCAAGAGTCATCTGTATAAAACAAGCTTGTTCTTGGTAAAATTTAGTCACCCAGCTCTCCCAGAGAAATGGAATGATAAGCAGAAATTTCTATTTTAGGCAGTACTTATTGACCACATGCACAAAACACCAGAGTGTCCTTGTGGATTTAGAAATGGTACTTTAAACATAATCAAGCAATAAGGAATTTCTGGGTGGCCTCTCAGCTTAACCCCAAGGGAAGGTGATGTAAGTGCAGGACAAGTGGGCACACTCCCTGTACTTCAGCTGCTCATGAGGCAGTAGGATTGGCATGGGCCCCACCCAACAGGACATGAGTGTGGGGGTTAAGCCCAGTGTGGGGGACTAGTAGGGAGAGGGGGTGCACGCACAGGTGTTGGGGGCCAAATAGAATAATCCTTTTGGCTGCAAGGTTGTGATAGCTTCCTGAAAGACTGTATGTTCTTGATAGCATTGATAATTCCTCATCTCTGGCAGTCTAAGAGCAGGCCATGTGCTTTTCTTGAGAAAAAAGAGTCCCAGATCCTGATGTCCTCTTACAGCTTTATTATGGGGGAAACAACTACACATGATAACATTACTTCTCTGTTTTGAAGAAAAATTTAATCAAAATTGGCTTTTTAAAAAAAGATATTTCTGACAGTGAGATGCCTCGATCCACTTTTTCCATTGACCAATGTATTAGCTTTCTAGGACTGCAGTAGCAAAGTACCACAGACTGAGTGGCTTAAATGACAGATGGCTTATTTCTACAGATGCTAAGAGGACTTAATAAGCCAGAACAGGTGGCTTATTTCCTCACAGTTCTGGAGTCTGGAAGTCCAAAATCAAAATGCATGCAAAGTTGCTTGGCTCTGAGGAAGGATCTGTTCCAGGCCTCTCTCCTTGGCTTTTAGATGGTGATATTCATGTTTATGTGGCTTTCTCCCTGTGTGTCTCTGTCCACATTTCCCCCATGTATAAGGACACCAGTCATCTTGGATTTGTGGCCACCCTAATGACCTCACCTTAACTAATTACACTTGCAACAACCCTATTTTTAAGTAAGGTCACATTTTGAGGTACTGGGGATTAGGACTTCACCACATGAATTTTTGGGGGAGGGGTACACAACTCAACCCATAATAACCAGTTAGAGATATTCAGAATGTTTTATCATCAACTAGTATACATAAAATTTGATAATTTAATATTTAGGTTTAGTTTTCTGATGGAAAGGATTGCACCAGATTGGAGCATTAAGGAAACTGTGATCACAATGGATGATTGTGTGGGCATAGCTGTACCTCAGTGGAGAGCTAGAAAGTTATCTTGTCCAGTTATGCCAGGTTCTCCCTAACCGCCCCGGTGATCAGAATGACCTGAGAACAATTATTGTATGTTTAGGTTACCAGGCCCACCCCCAGGAATTCTGTGCTGTTAATAAGCTCTTCTGGAGAATGCTATCTTGACATAAATTTAGGATACACAGATTTAGAAGTATATGATACAAATCTGTATAATCAACTCCTCCACTCTTCCTGAGTAAGGAGCTGAAAAAAGCTCTGAGGGAAATGGAATGGCTGGGACCTGGATGATGCTGAAACCCTGTGGCAATGACAAGACAAGCTATAAATCAGCAGAGTGAACTGTGTGGAGTCAGGGCAATTGCTCTGGGCCACTGTAGGTCATAGGGCTCTCCAATTTTAGAATGTTTATTATAACTACAGATTCTCAAGCCCTATCCTAGAGATTTGGGTTCAGTAGGTCTGTACTGGCATCCAGAGCATCTGTCTGAACAGGCTTGGTTATGCTGTAGTCAAAAAGTAACTCTGCCCTGTTCCTTTCCTGTCTTTGCCTTCATTCCCACTGTGTGCTGGCAGTACCCTGCTTGTCATCACTTCCCAGAACCTTGAGCTATTGGACATCAAAGTAGAGAGAATCACTTGTTCCACCATATTATTGACTGGCAGGGATGTCTGTATTCATAGCTTGTCATCCTGATTGTCACAAGGCCCCACTGGTCACAGGGGCCAGGATGAGTCAGCCTAGAAAATGCCCAGAATGGAAAAGAAAATGACTTATTTGGTGAAAATCACAAATAACCACCAAAGTCTTCCCCCTGTTCACCAGAAGCTCAAGCTGCTTCTTACTAATATTTTGTATAGAATTTTTGTGTCTGTGTACATTAGGGATATTGGTGTAGAGTTTACTTTCTTGTAATGTCCTTTTTGCTGTCATAGAATGAGTACAGAAGCATGCCCTTCTCTTCAATTTTTTTGAAAGAGTTGGTGTAGAATTGCTACTACTGTTCCCTTAAATGTTCGCTAGGACATTTAGAGACCTGGATATGTGTGTGTGTGTGTGTGTGTGTGTGTGTGTGTGTGCGCAAGGGTAAGAGGGGAAGTTTTAACTACAAATTCAAAATCCTTCATAGACACAGGGCTGGCTATTATGGTTATCTATTTCTTGAGAGATTACTGGTGGTTTATATCTTTCAAGGAATTTATCTATTGTATCTCAGTTGTTGAAAGAATTATTCTAAAGTTGTTCATAATATTCTTTCATTACCCTTTTAATGGATTTTTTTGATCATGTAATCTCTCATTCCTGATACTGGTAATTTGTGTCTTTGGTTTTTTCTGATTGTTCTGATTAGAGTTTTATTAATTTTGTTGATATCAAGTAACCAGCTTCTGATTATATAGATTTTCTCTCTATATTTTTTCTCTTTTAATGATTTCTACTCTGACATTTATTTTCTTCTGCTTACTTTGGGCTTATTTATTCCTCTTTTGCTAGTTTCTAAGGTAGAGGCTGAGGTTATTGATTTTATATATGCCTTCTTTTCTAATATAGGTGTTCAGTGCTCTAAATTTCCTTCTAAGTATTACTTTAGTGACCTGCCACCAATTTTCATATGTTTTATTTAATTTCCATTCAGTTCAAATTACTTTCTAATTTCCCCTTTGATTTCTTTGATCCTTATATATTTTAGATATGCTTATTTACCAAATAGTTGGAGATTTTGCAGTTACCAATATCAGAGAATATACCTGGTAAAACTTGAATCCTTTTACAGTTATTAAGACGTTTTTATGGCTAGAATATCTAGCCTCATAAATATTCCATGTGCACCAGAACAGAATATGTATTCTGCTGTGTTGGGTGAAGTTTTGTCAGTACAGTCAGTTAGGTCAAGTTGACTGATAACACTGTTCAAGTCTTCTGTATTTGATTTTCTGTCCATTTGTTCTTTCAATTTTTAAAAGATGGAAATAGAAATCTCTCATTATGATGGTGGATTTGTCTATTTCTCTTTGCAGTTATGTGATTTTTGCTTTATATATTTCAAAATTCTGTTATTAAGGTATGTAAACATTTAGGGTTGTTATTTCCTCTGGAAGAATTAATACCTTTAGCATTATAAAATGACCTTCCCTATCCATAATCATGTTCTTGCTCTGAAATCAATTTTGTTATTAATGTAGCAGTTCCAGCTTTCTCTTTACTAGCGGTAGTATAGTATATTTTTTGTGTCTTTTTGTTTTGTTTTGTTTATTTTTAAAATTTCAATTCAATTAATTAGCATACAGTGTATTCTTAGTTTCAGATGTAGAGTTCCATGATTTATCAGTCTTATATAACACTCAGTGCTCATTACATCACATGCCCTCCTTAATGTCCATCACCCAGTTATCCCATCCCCCTGCCCCCATCCCCTCCATCAACCCTCAGTTTGTTTCCCATGATCAAGAGTCTCTTATGGTTTGTCTCCCTCTCTGGTTTTGTCTTGTTTTATTTTTTCCTCTCTTCCCCTATGATCCTTTGTTTTGTTTTGTAAATTTGTATCAGTGAGATCATATAGTAATTGTCTTTCTCTGATTGACTTATTTCGCTTAGCATAATACCCTCCAGTTCCATCCACGTCATTGCAAATGGCAAGATTTCATACTTTTTGATGGCTGAGTAGTATTCCACTGTCTATATATACCACTTCTTCTTTATCCATTCATCTGTTGGTGGACATCTCGGCTCTTTCCATAGTTTGGCTAGTGTGGATATTTCTGCTATAAACATTAGGGTGCATGTGTCCCTTTGAGTCACTATGTTTGTACCCTTTGGATAAATACCTAGTAGTGCAATTGCTGGGTCATAGGGTAGCTCTATTTTCAACTTTTTGAGGAACCTTCATACTGTTTTCCAGAGTGGCTTTACCAGCTTGCATTCCTACCATCAGTGTAAGAGGGCTCCCCTTTCTCTGCATTCTCACCAACATCTGTCATTTCCTGACTTGTTGATTTTCGCCAGTCTGACTGGTGGGAGGTGGTATCTCATTGTGGTCTTGATTTGTATTTCCCTGATGCTGAGTGACGTTGAGCATTTTTTCATGTGTCTGTTGGCCATCTGTATGTCTTCTTTGGAGAAATGTCTGTTCATGTCTTCTGCCCATTTCTTGATTGGATTATTTGTTCTTTGGGTGTTGAGTTTTGTAAGTTCTTTATAGATATTGCATATCACTCTGTCTTTATATTTAAAGTGCATTTCTTGCAAGTAGCTAACATTTGGGTCTTGTTTTTTTTATCCAACCTGATAATCTCTGTCCTTTATTTGGTATGTTTAGATTATTTATATTTAACATGATTAATGATATGGTTAAATTTAAGTGTATCGTCATGTTGTTTTCTATTTGTGCCTTCTCTTCTTTATCCCCCTTTCCCTCACTTTATGCCTTCTTTTGAATTAATTAAATACTTAAAAAATATTCCATTTTACCTTTTTTTTTTTTTTTTGCTGTTACATTTTTGGCTATATTCGTGTTTTGTGAGTTTAGTGATAGTTATACCACTAACTTCAAGTGATATTGTACTGCTTAACACAAACTATAAGAATCTTATAATAGTACCCTACGACCCTGCTATTGCACTACTAGGTATTTACCCCAAAGATACAGATATAGTGAAAAGAAGGGGCATATGCACCCCAATGTTCAAAAGAGCAATGTCCACAATAGTCAACCTATTGAAGTAGCCGAAATGTCCTTCAACAGATGAATGGATAAAGAACATGTTGTTCATTTATGCAATGGAGTATCACTCAGCCATCAAAAAGGATGAATTCCCACCATTTGCATCAACATGAATAGAACTGGAGGGGATTATGCTAAATGAAATAAGTCAAGCAGAGAAAGACAATTATCATATGGTTTCACTCATATGTGGAATATAAGGAATAGCATGTAGGACCACAGGGGAAGGAAAGGAAGATTGGATGGGAGGAAGTCAGAGAGCGAGACAAACCATGAGAGACTCTGGCCTCTGGGAAACAAACTGAGGGTTACAGAAGGAAGGGGCTTGGGGACGCCTGGGTGGCGCAGTCGTTAAGCGTCTGCCTTTGGCTCAGGGCATGATCCCAGAGTTCTGGGATCGAGCCCCACGTCAGGCTCTTCCGCTGGAAGCCTGCTTCTTCCTCTCCCACTCCCCCTGCTCGTGTTCCCTCTCTCGCTGGCTGTCTCTGTCAAATAAAGAAATTAAAAAAATCTTAAAAAAAAAAAAGAAGGAAGGGGCTTGGAGGGATGGCGTACCTGGGTGATGTGTATTAAGGAGAGTACGTGTTGTGATGAGCACTGGGTATTATACGCAACTAATGAATTGTTGAGCATGACATCAATGATGTACTATATGTTGACTAACTGAATATAATAAAAAAATCAAAACAAACAAAATAAAAACAAAAACAAAATAGTAAAATTCCATTTCTCAACTCCTGGCCTGGGATCTTCCCTTGAGATTCATCACTTTGAGCTGGATGACCCTCCTCTAAGCTTTCTGGCAGCCACCACCTCCTGTGAGAGAGCATATCCCACATGGTAATGTCTTCGCCTGTTTGTACCACATATACAGTAACCCCAAGTAATGCTATAGGAGGTTGGTTGAGAAGCTCAGGAAGATAGGGGCTGGAGGTAATCAGAGAGGTGGAGATGAGACATCTGATGTCTCCTGGGCAGAGGCCAGTGTGGCAATGGTAAGAGCCAATACAGCAGGATCAGAGCTCACAGTGGTGCTTGCCATTTGAGGATCTTGTCTTCCCTGAAGATCTTTGGCTTTATTCTGCAAGCCTTGGGGAAACAATGGTTATTTGAAAGAAGGAATCTATCTGTCTGTCCACCTACATTTATTTATCTTTCTAGATGGATCATCCTTGATAGATTTATCATCCTAGAAGACAGGTAAATAGGAACATAGATAGATAGATTTCTTCTCTGTATATCTACCTATAAAACTGTATCTATCTATGACTAACCATGTGTGGGTTGGTAGGAAGTGACTCCAGTTGAGGTTACTGAGGAGCAATCAGAATCAGCAAGTATGAGGAGATGAGGCTTGGTCAAGCTGGGAACTGGGGTAGGAACAAGTGGTCCCTGTAAGAACCATACCAGTATATCCTGAACTCCTTTTGTGACCCAGTACTGCCCCGACTCCTGTTTACTTAGGATATAGCTTATAACTCTTTCTAGCTTGTTGGAGGCTTATCCTGTAACTTATTAATTTTTCTCCTTTAGCATCTAGCATGGTATCTGTCACCTATTATATGACTAGTAATGTTAATGCAGAAATAGTGGAGAGTGGCACTGATAAGACCAAAATGACATTTCAGCTTATGAACCTGGAAGATTAGTGATGTCATATAAAAATGAAGAAAGTGAGAGGAGAGAGTTTTGTGTGTCGGCGGGGGTGGGGAGATGGAATGTTTATCTTTGAATCTGGCAGCACAAGATGCAGAGGGCAATATCAAGTAGTCCATTGAAACCATGGTCTTAGAGCTTAGCAGAGGAGACAGGGTGGGGAAATGACAGAGGTGTGGAGAAAGTCTGGGAACGAACTGAGGAGCAAATACACTTGGGTAAACTGAGTTCTGGGTGCAGGCAGTGAGCTTCCTTTCCCTGGGCAAAATCTCTCTCTCAACGAAATTCCTTGCTAATTGGTGATGTATTTCCTTCCAAAATTAGGAGAACAAAAGCGTACGACCTAAGCATTAATTCATGGGTTTAGCTGGGGAGAATAGCTCCACCTATTTGATTTGATGCGTTAGAAAGCAGCTAGGCTCTGGGTATGTATGAGGGGGCTGAAACTGTCTCTGGAGAGGACACCTGCAGAAAGGAGCCAGGGGGACCTGAAAGGGCAGTTTCACAGATGCAGCAGTGGCTCCCAGGCTCTGCTTTTCCACACACAGATGGGGAGAGGACTCCCAGCCTGCACCCGATGGGCTAGCCCCAGAAACTAACCATGTTCTTGTTTAGTTCTTTAAAGGTGATCAACCATTTGGAAAGGTGATCATCACCAGCATGCCTTGAAAGACGAGCTGGAAAGTCTCTGTACTTTATTAATGGGCTTTGAATGATATCTTCTGTGTGGTTCACACAGAAACACTGAAACACTGGCACTGTAGACCTTCACTGAAGTAACAATGGCCTCGTCTCCCCTTTCCTGTCCCTGTGTGGTGTTTTTGTGCTCAGTGTTACAAATACAGAAGACTTGAACAATGTTATTCAATTTTCTCCTCCTCCTCCTCCTGCTCCTCCTTTTAATGCTATCATAGCTTCATAGGTTGTTTAATGAGGTGTGAGGCTCTCTGAAAAGAAATTAGAAGTATGTTTCTCTGCAGAGACTTTTGAATTATACCCAAGTTTTTAATTGTTTTTTATTTTGGCAAGCTACAAAGTATCAATATGTACTAAATGAAGGTACATTATATATCTTAGTTCTAAAGGTTTTCCTCTTTGTAAGGCTGAGCCTTTGGAGAAAACCATGTGTTAAGTGAAATGGTGTGAGTGCCCCTGTCCTCAACCAATTTTCTTTTCTGGGTCTTGACACACTTTATTTGCACTCTGTGTCTCTGCCTAACTTATACTTGCTTTTTCAGCATTTGCTGCAGGTTTGTCACATACTAGGTGATCAACACTTGTGTACTAAATAGAGGAGGCTTAAAAGATGGTATTTTCCTACGCATCGAACCCACAAGTATGTGCTGCTTCACAGTATTTGGGTAATCACCCTGCCTTGCCTCTGCTCTGAGCTGGTTGTCAGGTGCTCTAGTTCTGCTTCAAAGGTTCTGTCTTTTAATTTCATCTGGAATTCCTGTACCTAAGAGGTGATTCATGAAAATACCATGCTTCCTTATATTCTTTTGGTGAATATTTAGAGAAATTTATGTAGTATCCTTAACTGTAAAATAGAGGTTAAATGTAAATTTTCGTAAAAGATTTTGATATTTTAGGAGCCAATGAATTGACAATTCATTTCTCTCTCCTCTTCTATACCAGAAGATGTCTGAATTCATTGATGGGTGAAATTTGCCTCATTCTATTAATTTGAGCATTTCATAAAGTTGTCTACATCTTTCTCAGCTGTGTTCTTTCATAGACGCAAGCTCAGCTTGCAGGCCTGGTCAGGAGGGAGGCATTCCCTACCTCTGCCTCTTATCAGATGCCCTCCTGCTGAGAACGACACTTGTATATCCAGTGTTGTCTAGATCTGTTTCAACAATTAGGCAATGTTTGGATTTTGGCAGAGAGACCCAAACTTCTGGCTGTTAAGAAGTAATTTCCTAGGAGGGGAAAAGATTCTTGGGGGCTAGCATAGATATGTATATTCAAAAATTTATTCCTCACCCAAATAACATTACTTCGCATCCATGGTAATTTTTTAACATGGGTTCTGTCTCCTGGTTCCATTATAATGACATGAATGGTAAGAAGCCCCTGCTTTGATTTGGCCCTTGGTTATCTGTGCATCATCAGGTATGTGTTTCCTGGTCTTGGAAGGTGGTGAGAGGGGTAGAATGCCTGCTGGTGGCTGAGGTTGTGCGAGACTCAAGCCTCAGCTTTCCTTTCCTGTAGAACTGAAACACGAGATCCACGTCTGGCGCCTGACTGCACAGCGCATCAGCCCGGCCAGCCGAGAGGAGACGGCGGTTCGGGGCCTGCTCCTGGGGAAGGTGCGGGCACTGGAGCACCTGCTGGCCCGAAGGCTGCACACCTTCCACAGGTACCAAGCCAGGGCCCTACTCAGGCTACTCTTGGTTTACAGTGGTGGTTCTCATCTTTACCAGTTGTGCTGAATGGTTGGATTGTATCAACAACCTATTTACTACCACCCCCATGGTATCCAAATGTCATAGAGTGTACCATTCAAGTAAGTTAAAATGATGGGTCTTCAGAATACTTCATGGTACTCTAAAATTGTAACTCTATCTTCATGCCAGTGAGCAGGTTTTAGGTACCACGCACTGTGTAGTAAGTCTCTTGTAGCACATTATTTCTAAAACCTACTTGGATTTCTGGAATGTGTGCTGGTTCTAGCCCCAGTTTAAGGGTGAGAAAACTGAGGCTCAGAGAATTTGACCAATTTGTCCAGGATTCTACAGCGAGGAAAGAATGACACCAGGGATTGATTCCACACTTAACCATTGCCTCTCATACTTCCATACATAACACGTTACATAGCAAGAATCAAAAACAATATAACAAATGAATCTAACAAAATACTCTCCCAGTAGTTGATTTTCAGGGACCTCAAAGAATACCTAAGTCCTTCTCAATTCAGTTCCTGTCATTTGCTTTTAATCAAAGCTGGAATGCAAAAGTTAACAATGGAGTGGTGAGTTTTTCCTCCCAACTCTGAGGTGCTGAGTTCCAATCTGTCTTCACTTTGGGAGTGCTGATGGGAAAAGCAGGGGCATGTCCACCCCTTAGGGGCATTGGAGCATTACTGCCATGGAGCTGGGAACTGGGTGGAGATGAGAACTCTGTCAAGGCAAGGGAGATGTGGGTCCTTGTGAATGTAGTGTATGTGATCTCACATGCTGTAGTTTGCTGAAACCAGCCCTGTGTTCCCAGCCTGAGGACCAGCGCTGACCCTTGAGGGCCATCCAGCATGTCTGTCTTGCAGCCTGTTCTGTTAGTGGGGGGAAAAGGCCACAGGTGAGCCTGTGGGGACTCACTCTCGCCAGACAGGCAGCTCAGGGCGAAGCACTGTCTCGGCTCCATCCCAGCCCAGGACCCACCTCCACCAGGTGGTGCTGGGGAAGCAGGTCCTGAGGCACCAGGAGGGCCCAGAATTGCAGGCTGGGGACCAGCTTGAACAATAGGCATAGATCTTAACAGGAGAAACTTTGTAAATTAAAGATGCAGGAGTAAATTTCCCTAAATGTATTTGATCTATTGACCTTCAAGTTTCAGCATCCTTCATCTGCTGTGGGTTGTTAAAGATATACTCAGTATATCTCAGGGTTACAAATGTGAAGACACATGTGGGCTCAGAGGTTCACCAAATTTCCATCAGCTCATCCTGTGTTGATCACAGATAGCAGAGCTGAGGCCTGGAGAGGGCAGTGGCTTTGCAAGGCCACACAGTCACTGAGGAGCAGGTTAGAATGAGAGTGATCTAAGGCAAGTGCTCACTCTGCGGGTCTTGTTTTTACATAGTCTTTTAAAAAAATGTCCTCAGGATTCACCTAGGTCTGCTCCGTTCCTGTAGGGTATGTTCTGGCTGTGTGATCAGCCTCCTTCGATACTTATGACACACAAGAGCTCATTAAAACTAAATTCTCCACTGTTCTTATTGGTAAAAGTCACCACCAAAGCAAGTGGCATTTCTTTTACTATTTTTTCTGTTGGTTAGTTTAGTTGTAAATATAACATAACCTCATTTTGAAAAAAGTGTAGAAAAGTAGAAAGTGAAAAGAGGTAAACAAAAGTAGCTTACTCTTATTCTCCGTGTTCACGTTTTGGTCAGTATTCTTCCGATGTTCCCTATGGTCATGCTCACACGTACACATGCTTACACACACCTCATTAATGTTCCATTCACTTCCTATGTTACTTTTCTTTGGAAATATAGATGGAGCATTTTTCCCAGTCCATAAACCCAGCTCCACCAGTCACCTTCCACAACTGTGTGCCCCATTATGCGGCTACATTAGGTATCACTGAGTGGTCGGTATCCAGGCCAGAGGTCCATGCTAAACGTCTTACTGACTGCTGCCCTGCTGATCTCGCCGCTCAATATCACCAGGAAAATAATGAATCTGCCTTTTTCTCCTTTAGACAAATCTCACAGGAAGATAAAAATTGGGAGACCAATATCCAGGAACTACAAAAAAAGGTATCGTAGTTTCTTCTCAAAGGGATTTCTGATTCATCTCTTGCTTCACAGGGAGTTAGAACTGAAAGTGATTTCTCTTTTTATTCCTGTCATTGTACACAAGACATAAGTTATTTCTAGGAGTTAATGGGGAAAGTCATTTTCCTGACATGGTAGGCTTATTTTGTCTAGAAATTGAAAAGTTAAGATTTTTATATTTCCTGTGAGATGGGGTGGCCCTTTCTATGGTTAATATAGCTGCAGAGAAAGTTTGCCGGGTGCCTCTGGCTCTTGCAGCTCTTCTTGATCCTAAAAGGCAAGTCTTGTGGTTCCCACTGTTGGCTGAGGAGGTGGGGGCAGAGACAGGTGAGGCATGCTGTGTGCGATGGAGAAGCGTTAGGGACAGAGACGGAGTGTGTGTGTGTACGTTCTGTCCTATGGCTCTCACACTGGTGGGCACGCATAAGTGCCCCTCTCCTAGTCAAGAGAACTCTGCTCCAGATCTTCTGGGAGATATTGTATCATTGTGAATGTTCAAATCCAGGTAGTTTCTTTCCTGAGGGGACGATGAGTGCCCACTTTCTTATTATGGTAAGAATATTTTGTCTCTTTCTAAAAGAAATTTAGACATGGCAGTCCTGGTGGGCAATGTGTTCTTTGGGTCTCTCTTCCCAGTGTCTGTCCCGTTTGAGATGATTAGGGTTAGCAAAGAAGGGTGTGGCTATGACACTCTTCTGGGCCCCAGCTTTAGGCAGACTCTGACTGCTTTGCTAGACCACGTACTGCTGGCTGTGAGTTAGGGAAAAGATTGCGTACCTCTCTGTGTACTTGGTGAATGAGGATTGAGGAGAGGTGGAAGGGGCAAGCAAGGAACTTGTATTGAATCTAGAAGTTCTTAACTGTGATAGCTCCAGATAGCGAGAAGAGAAAATAGCCAAAATAACAGATAAGCACAAACTTTGAATCATCTCCACTTGTACCAACCAAGTGATGCTGGAATGTTCTTTGACCTGCCTGCTCCCTCCATTTCCACTTCTGGAACTGCCCATGGTAATACTCACTTTCTATGATTAACACAGTTATGCAGAAGGTTTGTAGTGTCTCCCCTCACAACAGGTGGGTGCCATGCCCTTTTCCTCCTAATTCACCATCACAGACTCATCTAGCAAAACTGGCATTCCTTGGAGGTGGGAAGGGGAAGATGTGTTGGCTTGTGGCCAGTTGAGCCTCAAGCTTTGGCAGTAGGTGAGGAGGGAAGACAGATGTTCAGGAGGTGGCCCACATGATCTGTGAACAGCCAGGGGTTGCAGCCAGAGCCAGTGCAACATGGAGGAATATGCTTGTGGTTTTCATGGCAGCAGCTCTAACTGCATGACCAGAGAAATCCGGAGAGAAAATCTATACCTATACGCAGATCTATCTATGTCTATACCTATACCTGTACCATCTATGTCTACCTCTGTCTCTATCTCTAACCATGTGCATACCCGCAAGTATCTATCTGTCTCTATATCCATATTTATCCCCATATCTGTACTTTATCTAATTCTAGTAGACATAGACATAGACAGACAGCTGTGCTGGTGGGACCACACTTAAGAAAGGACATGGCACGTGATTCACACAGGGGCCTGGTTGGGTGGGGCAGGACAACTCAGTGCCCATCTGCAAAGGTTTTCTGGGACCACACTCCCTTTCCCAGCTCCATACGGCCGTGGCTGTTGGAGCACAGCACCCTGTAGGGACCTTGCCCCATCTTCCCCTGTGGCTCAGGCCCACTGGAAGAAGGTCTGCACCTCTGAGGTTAATGAAAATACTGTAGAGCCTTCTGGCACCTCCTCTCACCTCTGAACAACTTGTCAGGCTCCCGCAGATGTCATCTTGGTGATTAGGGCACTGCCAAGTGCCTTCCAGGGTCCCTGTGAACATGAAAAGATAGTAAGAACATTCAGCATGAGTCATGTTATTACAAGAACATGTTAACCTCAGCTCCACTATGAGCAGGGATTTGTGTAATAGCAGGAAAGTTGAGTTAAAAGGATATGAGCATTTAGCACCTGTGGAAATGCATGGCCAGGGCCCTGGAAGTTATGTGTTGTTTCTCCAGTGATTTTGCCAACATCTCACCTAATGCTCATGGTGGGACTGGGAGCACTTTCTGCATCATATTGAGAAGCTATTTAGTCAGATGTTTTATAAAAGGAATGTGTCATGTGTATACACACACACACACACACACACACACACACACACATATATATATATTTAATTTTATTCACTTATTTGAGAGAGAGCGAGTGTGAGCATGAGTGGGGAGAAGGGGCAGAGGGAAAGGGAGAAGCAGACTCCTTGTTCAGCAACGTGGGGCTTGATCCCAGGACCCTGAGCAGAAGGCAGACCTTAATGGACTGAACCATCCAGGCACCCCATGTGCTATATTTTAAATTTATTATGTTTATTTTTATAAATATTTTGAATGCTATAATCCCAAATCTGTACAGTCTTCCTTATAATGCATTACCTTATAATCTTCTTTCAAGTTCAAGATGTTATATTTTTCATCTTAAGGAGAAATTTGTGGTGATTCGAGTCACGTAGTATGATGGACACATTGCAGGAACAAGAAGGTAGTACCCAGTAAATGAATTGTGTTTTCCTCTCTCACAGCACAGGATATCAGACAAGATTCTGCTCACCAAATGCCTGATGGTGTTGGGATTTGTTATCTTCATGTTCTTTCTCAATTCATTTGTCCCTGGTGTTCATCTTGATCTTGGTGAGTCTAATTTTTTGTTACCTTTGGTTGATAGGCTTTGCAATTGCTATCACAATCTGTAAGGGAAGATTTCAAAGCTTGTTCCTAGGCATTGGTGAGAAGGGCTGATGTGGAGTGTGGCCAGCCTTTGATGGAAAGAAACCTTTATCCACTACCTCTCTTTTTGTTTTCTGGAAGAGAGAGAGAATGAGAGAGAGAGAGAGAGAGATGCATCTCCAGCCCCTAGTGTCTCAGTACATGGGTGTTCAGCCCCTCCAGGATTTAACATTAGAAGAAATATAAAGTAGAGTAGATATTATCATCTCTCATACTTGATAACCAGATCTTTAAACTGTTGCTTGAGAAGAACCCCCAGAAGAGACAGGAGGTCCCATCAGCAAGGCCACAGTCTTGCAGTCTGTGCAACTTGACATGAGGATTAGATGAGGGACTGAAAGGGCCAGAGGAATGCAAGAGATCTACAAAACCCCTGTCCCCCATGATGCATCTATTTTCCCCAGAGAGCAGAACCCCTTCGCCCATTATCTCCCACAGTTTTCTCTTCTCTTGCTTTCCTGGTGCTATGACTCTCACTTTCCACTTTCTCAAGCCCTGTGTCAAGGTTGCAGGGCCTGTCCCCACCTGAGACATGCCTGTGTTGCAGATGGAGCTCGCCACATATCTTGTTAACTCCCACATCCTTCCACTTTTCATCAGTATTTTCCACATTCCTTTGGTTTTTCTTACTGATTTAGCAGTTATCTCTATTGGTGTTACCACTTAAAACAAAACAAAACCCGACCCACTTCCAAAATGCACCTCACATGAATGTACAGATTTATGAGAAAGATAAATTTGAAGTCCTTTCAAGGAATTTTTTCTTTATAACCAAAAGCTTTATGGTTTTCCTTCAAAAGGAAGCTCTGTTAAGATATATTAAATATCTTCTTATAAAAGTTTGATTTCCTGCAACATTTGAAGGATATAACTTCTATACAAAGCAAAGCCTCCTAACTTTGTAAAAATAGATAACGTGAGCAAGTTTCAGTTATTCACGCCATGGCATTACTCCTTTGGATCTAGGCTACCATCAGAAATCTTTAGATTGTACATTAACTTCTCCTTTATATCATATGTAGAAAGATACATTGCTAGAGTCTTACACATAATACATTATGTACATGCTTTTGACTGGGTGTCCAGCTTTATATCATGTGTTTAGAACCTCTCATAATTTATTTCCTTCAATAATCTCAAATCCAATTTCCCAGGTAGCCTACACTGCAGGCATAATGTAATTTTAGTGTTATAAACCTTTAAGATGTGGTCACCACTGGCAATTAAGCAAATACAATAAAACTGGTGTTTTGTGGGCAGTGGGGTTCCATAAGATAATTCTTTTGGGTATTTACAGAATATTTTGTTTCTAATTTCATTTGGGATCACACTTCAAAAGAACATAGCATGCATTTTAAAGACTAAAACATATATGGAAGTTTGCATGCAATTTTTTTAGCATTTGGCTGTGATCACTGTATAAATAACAGTACTTTAAAATTTTATTTATTTTTATTTATTTTTTATAATAATTTTTTATTATGTTATGTTAGTCACCATACAGTATATCCTTAGTTTTTGATGTAATGTTCCGTGATTCATTGTTTGCGTATAACACCCCAGTGCACCATGCAATACGTGGCCTCCTTAATACCCATCACTGGCCTATCCCAATCCCCCACCCGCCCCCCCTCTGAAGCCCTCAGTTTGTTTCCCAGAGTCCACAGTCTCTCATGGTTCAGTCCCCCTTCTGTTTACCCCCCCTTCATTCTTCCCTTCCTTCTCCTACCAATCTTTCTACTTCTTATGTTCCATAAATGAGTGAAACCATATGATAATTGTGTTTCTCTGCTTGACTTATTTCACTTAGCATAATCTCTTCCAGTCCCATCCATGTTGCTGCAAATGTCATGTAATCGTTCTTTCTGATGGCTGAGTAATATTCCATTGTATATATGGACTACATCTTCTTTATCCAGTCATCTGTTGAAGGGCATCTCGGCTCCTTCAAGAATTTAGCTATTTAAAGTCACATCTTTAACTATATGGACTTTAAAAAATCTTAATTACTGCAAAATATTCTATTTAAGCCTGAGAAGTGAACACTTTTTACTAAGATGTTACATCTCTTTTTGTGTGGTTGCTGCACCTGTGATCAAAGGGCTTCTTTTTTTGCTTTTAAATCTTTTGTTTTCAGTTAGGGTTTGTGAAGAAATGCTTTTATCTGGGGATCCTGGAATACGTAACTCATATATTTGCATTCATCACGATGGAAGAGTTAGATTGACTAGTAGAAAAGTTTGGTTAGCGTATGTTTTAAATGTAGTACAGTTTCCTTAGAGTTACAGTAACTCTGCTGATGGGAACAAGAGAAAAATTGATGCAAGATCTTCCCAGGGCTTCAGTCAGTAAATGTGACCATTTATTTTTGGTGAATTGCTGTTTTGAATGTGATGTGCTGTATAAGTTGAGCATAATACAATATGATGTCATATAACACGAGGTGATGTCATATTCTGCAATGTACATCATGAAACACGTGACATTATATAAAACAGCATGATATTATATGATAAAAGTGTCATATAACACTGTGTACAATGTGACATCACATAATTACAGTGTGGTGTCATATAACATCAGATCATGCCATGTAACAAAACGTAGCATCATGTAACACATCCCTTCATTTAAACTTAAACACAGCATTAACTCTCATTCTCTTTTTCTTTCTTATTTTATTTTTTAAGTTACCATAAAGAAAAATTGACTTCTCCTTTTGGTACAAAATTTTATGAATTTTAACAAAGATGTAAATTTACATAACCACCAGTACAATTGGAATAGAGAACAGTTCCATCGCCCCCAAAAACTTCAGTGTTACCCTTTTGTAGTTACCCCCTGCCTCAATCACAGCAACGCTCCTGATTTTTCTCTATCCCTATAGTTTTGTCTTTTAGAGGATGTCTAATACATGTAATCCGACTTTATGCAACCTTTGGGATTGGCTTTTCTCACACAGCATAAAACCTTTCAAATTCATCCAAGTTGCTGTGTGTATCAATAGTTCATTCTTTTTGTTGCTGAATAGTCTTCCATGGTGTGGATACATTTTGTTTATCCATTCACCCACTGAAGGACATTTGGATTGTTTCCAGTTTTTGGAGATTGTGAGTAGAGCTACTCCAAACATTCATGTGCATGGTTTTGTGTGAACGGAAGTTTTCACTTCTATTGGTTAATTACCTAAGTGTGAGACTGCTGGTTCACATGGTGAGTGTATCTTTAGCTTTGAAAGAAATTGCTGCACCATAACACTTCATGCTCCCACAGCCTGGGAGCTTCAACTATTCCATGACTTTGCCAGCAGTTGGCACGGTTAGACACCTTCTCCTGGAGCTCCAAGCAACTTAGATCGAGAACTCACATGTTATTCTAATCATTTGTTTGAGTCTCTGTGCCCTAATATCTCTCTTAGCCCAGCTAGACTCAAGGGTATGGTCCATGTCTGCTAAACTTTTCTCTCCTCAGTGCCTTGTATAAATGCCCTACACATTAATAGATACAAGATATAGGGTTATAGAATGCATGAACAAACTTCTTATTGATTCTTATAGATTTCAACTTAATTATGAGAATTTTAGATGTGGCTGACTCAGCCTAGGTTCTCTAGAGAGCAAAGCCTGGGCAAAGGCTTGTGTGTAGGTTTTT
Source organism: Ursus maritimus (assembly GCF_017311325.1). Lineage (NCBI taxonomy): Eukaryota > Metazoa > Chordata > Mammalia > Carnivora > Ursidae > Ursus > Ursus maritimus. The sequence goes on from NW_024425230.1 coordinate 790,018, forward strand.
CATTGGGAAGTATGATTCCACGAAAGAGAAGTGAAGGATAGGGAGGCAGAGTAGTGTCAGGTGAATGTGATAACCACTACACTGTGGAAACATGGAAGCAGAATAGTGAAGAGAGCAGGCCAAAGCAAGACTGCATCATCATATGGCCACTGATGTGGGCCACTGGTGGCTCCATCCCATAGGATTGTCTGAGAAGAAGTATAGACTATGTCTTAGGTCTGTCCATGGGGTTGCATGGGAGAGGGTGCATTTACCCATTGTCTCCATTAGCTGTTGGTTCAAGTGCCTCACTGTGGAATGCTAACTTGCACATGTATACAGCTGGTACATTCATGAAGGTCAAGCAGCAGAAAGGCTACAGATGGGAAGTAGGTGCGTGGGTTCAGGGATAGATTCGGTCAGGGTACATCTGTAGGAGAGCACATCTGCACAGAGCTGGCTACTGCCACAGACTTTAAGTGAGAGACAGGAGAACTTTGAGGGACCCAAAGGTGCAAGAGGTGCTAAATAGTGAAGAAAGAAAAGGGCCCTGCTTACAATTTATGTGCATCTGGCAAAGAGATAATTATCCAATGTGCAAGGATCTTTATCTCACAACATATGCTAGAATTAACTCTAGTCTGCTCAGTTGTTACACATGGGTCCATAGTCCCTATAGGAAATTCTTGCTACCAGATATGTTTCAAATTCTGATATTTTTGTATTTTACAAAGACAATTCAGTGTACATACTAAATTGTATATAATGTAACACCCCCAAGAGGTTCAGGGCCCGCACCTTGTCATCTAAGCATTATTTCTGCAATGAAACATGAATATTTATACAAGGTGGGATAAATTAAGACCATAAATTGCCTCATTTTAGTTCAAGTCAGTTTCTATTGAATTTTCACATAAAACATAAAAATTTTTGCTTTTTCTGAACTTTAGGATTTTAGAATCGTGGATAATTGATTAGGAAACTATAGGAATCAATGAGCTGCTTTAAAATGTTGCCTTTGGCCTTATAATTTATAACCTTGCTCAGCAGTTTTCTAGGTCTCCTTCTTTGATAATTAGTTCAGAGTGTGCCCCTAAGTTCTCTCACAATATGTTTGATTAGATTTCAGTTTTGGAGGCTTTTCTGTAATTATTTCCCTGATTATTGTTTTGAAATTGCTAGCGTTCTCACTGTCCGTTGGTGTCCTATTGTTGAACAATTTTATTGTCTTTGTTTAAGTATTTTCAACTACCAATAAAGCAACTTCCTTGATTAGTCTTAAGCAATATAAATATTATTGAAGGATACTGGGCTCACTGGCAGACTGCAAGGGATAATGGGTCCGGGCAGGGGGCAGACTCAGAAAAAAGAAAAGCATCCAGACAAAGGGCATGCTTCTGATTCCCAAACACTCTCCATTCTCTTTTCATCGCCTCGTGCTTCTCCATGCACCATTTCCTTATCTTTTTTCTGTTTACGGCAGAACACAGATGATCTTGTTACTTTCCTGATTTGTAGAATCTCACTTTCGACAACACACAGAAAAAGTTATTTTGAATCCTGGGTTCCCTGGTGAAGAGTCTGATCGGCCCAGATTGGGTTAGCTTCCTTTTCTAGCCTAGAAATTATGACCAGGACAGAGGCCACATGTTTTATACTGGAGGCACTGGAGGTATAATTCTTAGAGGAAGGGGGTCATTGTGAGCTGGACAGACATCTCCAAAGCTTCCTAATGTATTTCCCAGGTACTCTGATTTCTGGTAAGTAATTCATTTCAGTTACATCATTCATTTATTAATTCGGTTATCCATTCATGCATTTGTACAACAAATGCAAGTGGTGGTATAGGGACTGGGTATAGTGTAGTGAACATAAAAACTATGTCACTGCTCTCATTGCTCTCCCATTGTAGAGGGGAGGTCTATACTGATTCACATGAGATGCACTGAGAACTACATGACTAATTAAGACACAGATCTTCAGAGCTCTCAGTTTGTTGCAGAGGCAGGGCAAGGGTACCAAGTTATACAGCCAAATATAACCACTTCCATGATCAAGGGACAGATGAACTGCTATTGCTGTCAAAATTAAAGAGAGCTAGAAATAGGAGGGGGGGAAGGAAGTGGAATAGGAGGAGGAGGAAGAAGGAGAAGCGGAGGAACAGGAAGAGGAAGAGTTGGAAGAGATCACATCCAATTGAAAAACAAGGAAATGCCTCTTGGAGGAGGCAGCATTTGTCATGGACTTTGATGAAAGAATATGATTCCAAAGGTTGGTGATGAGATTAAAGATTTCATCCAGATGGAAAAAATTGAGCAAATACAAGGAAGCAAATGACCCTTGTAGAAATTCCAATAAAAAACAGAAACAGTTGGCCCATGGTGAGCCATAGTCCCCAGCCTGGCAACTGGATGATGGTGTCCCAAGAGGTAGGTCAGCAGCACTCTTCTTGCTGGTCAGGTGGTTCAGAAATGTTATTCCAAGTAAGCTCAGATGCTCACCGGCCCATAGGATGGATCTGTTCTCTTATGGCTGAGAGGATTTGACCAGGTTGTCTTCTAGCCCACGTGTTATCAAACCATAAACTTAGACTGGTATTGTGAAATGTTACATTTTAGCAAGGATACTAATGCATTAGCTTGAAATGAGTGTTGTAACTGTGGAGCGACAGTATATTTGCATCTTGGGGAGGGGGGTTCATCAAAGGGTTTCAGTGTTTCATAGCATCATGCTGTGAGTGCCTGTGAGTGACAGATGAGGAACTAAGCCTTCAATTAAGTCACATGGCTACCCTGTCAGGAGGGCTGAGATGATCTAGTTTTGAAGGTCTTCTCAGGACTCTGCTGCCTCAAAGAAAGGCTTCTTCTTCCTATGGCCTCAAAGTAGACCTAAGGGAAATGTGGCACTCACCAGGGTTGGAAGGATAGACACACACACACACACACACACACACACACACACACACACACAGCAATTGTTACATGAAGTTTGTGTAAACCTGATAATAGAAACATTTAAATCCCTAGATAGCTCCTTCCTAGTTTTTATCAAGTATTCATCTTAAATGAATGTAAATATCCATGTGATTATTTTGGTGTGACAATAAATACAACAAATAGGTCTTGGCTTTTAAGAATTAATTAGAGTAAAGTTCCTGTTTTCCTTATTCATCTTACCATGGCTAAAATTACCATATTACCCATGACACTGAAGAAATGAAATCGAGAGAGAGAGAGAGAGAGAGAGGTGAGGGAGAGGAAGGAGGAGGAAGAGAGAAAGGGAGCAGGTTAAATAAGGAGAGAGAGAGGATGGCTTAGATTTTTTTATTGAGATATAGAATTCAAATACCATGGATTTCATCCTTTGAATGTGTATAATTCAATGTTCTTTTGTGTATTCACAAAGTTGTGTAACCATTGCCACTATTGAATTCCAGGACATTTTCCTCACCCTCAAATAACCCCACACTTATTAGCAGTCACCATTTCCCCTCATGCCCCACACTTCACCTCCCTCCAATAATTCCACTTTCTGCCTGTATGGACTTGCCTATTATGGACATCCCATATAAATGGAATTATTCAAATTATACAAATAATTATTCAGTTATTTGTATTATACAAATAATTATTCAATTTTTTGTATCTTAGCATAATGATTTCAATATTCATCCATGTTGCAGGAGTTTTACTACTTCATTACTTTTTATGGCTGAATAATATTCCATTTTCTAAGCTATACCGTAATTTGTTTATCTATTAATTGGTGGACATTTTGTTTTTTTCCCACTTTTTGGTTATTATGAATGATGCTGCTATGAACATTTGTGTATGAGTTTTTGTGTGGACATATGTTTTCAGTTCTCTTGGATGTATACCTATGAGTGGAATTGCTAGGTTATTTTCTGATTCTGCTTAACTTTTTGAGGTACTGATAGATTGTTTTTCATAGCATCTTCAATTTTACATTCCCAACAGCATTGGGTGAGGTTCCAATTTCTCCACATCCTCACCAACACTTGTTATTGTCTACCTTTTTGATTATATCCTTTCTCCAGGGTGTGAAGTAGTATCTCATTATGTTAATGAGATGGCTAATGGCTAATGTTGTTGAGGATTTTTTCATGTTCTTATGGCCATTTGCATATCTTCTCTGGAGAAATGTCTATTAAAACACTTTACCCATCTTTAAACTGGCTTGTCTTTTTGTTGTTGTCAAATTATAAAGTTCTTCATATAGTCTGGATACTAGTCCCTCATCCAATATATGATTAGTAAACATTTTCTTTTACTCTGCGGATTTTCTTTTTGCTTTCTTGTTGGTGTCCTTTAAAGTACAAAAGTTTTCATTTTGATAAAGTCCAATAGATCTGTTTCTTTTGTTCCTTGTGATTTTAGAGTTATTTTTAACAAACCATTGCTTAATCCAAGGTCATGAAGATATGTACCTCTGCTTTCTTCTAGTGTTTTATAATTTTAGATCTTCCATTTAGGTCTGTGATCCATTATTTTTATATATGGTGTGAGGGAAGGGTTTTTTCTTTTTTTTTTAAAGCTTTCTCCCACTGTTTTATTGAGAAATAATTGACACATTGCAGTATGAGTTTTTTATTTTTTATAATAATTTTTTTATTATATTATGTTAGTCACCATACAGTACATCCCTGGTTTCTGATGTAAAGTTCGATGATTCATTAGTTGTGTATAACACCCAGTGCACCATGCAATACGTGCCCTCCTTACTGCCCATCACCAGTCTACCCCATTCCCCCACCCCCCTCCCCACTAAAGCCCTCAGTTTGTTTAAGGCATACAGAATGATAGTTTAATTTATGTGTATTGTGAGATGATTACCACAGTAGGTTCAGCTAAAATTTATTTTCTCATGTAGATACAATAAAAACAAAATAAAGTAGAAAAGAATAAAGGAAGAAAAATTTCCTCCTGTGATGAGAACTCTTAGAATTTACTCTCTTAACAATTTTTGTATATATCATACAGCAATGTTAGCTATAGCTTCATATTGTACATTATATCCCTAGTACTTATTTATCTTATGGTAAATAATTCAATCTCTTTAGTCAAATAGATATATTCAAAATTTTTATTTCTTCTTCAATTTCAGTAGTTTGTATCTTTCTAGGAATTTGTCCACTCTATCTAGGTTATCAAATATTTTTTCATAGCATTCCAGGCATACCTCAGAGATATTGTGGGTTTAGTTTCAGACAACTGCAATAAAGCAAATATCACTATAAATTGAGTTAAATGAATTTTTTGGTTTCCAGTGGATGTAAAAGTTATGTTTACACTGTAGTCTATTAAGTGTGCAATAGCATTATATCTAAAAAAAAAAACAGTGTACATACTTTAATTTAAAAAATATTGCTAAAGGGGCGCCTGGGTGGCACAGCTGTTAAGCGTCTGCCTTCGGCTCAGGGCGTGATCCCGGTGTTGTGAGATCGAGCCCCACATCAGGCTCCTCTGCTATGAACCTGCTTCTTCCTCTCCCACTCCCCCTGCTTGTGTTCCCTCTCTCGCTGGCTGTCTCTATCTCTGTCAGATAAATAAATACAATCTTTTAAAAAAATATTGCTAAAAATCGTCAACCATCAATTGAGCTTTCAGTGAGTCATGACCACTGGTCACAGATTACCATAACAAATATAATAATAATTTAAACACTTGAAATATTGTGTGAATTACAATAATATGTCAGAGGCATGAAGTGAGCAAATAGTGTTGGAAAAATGGCACTGATAGACTTGCTGGGTGCAGGTTACCACAAACCTTCAATTTGTAAAATATTCAGTGTCTGCAAAACGCAATAAAGTGAAGTGCAATAAAATGACGTTTGCCTATATGTTATAATCTTTTTAAATTCAGTAAGGTCTGTGGTAATGTCCCTCCTTTTCTTGCTCTAGCTAAAGGTTTGTCAGTTTTGTTGCTCTTTTGGTTGTTGATTATCTCTATTATTTTTCTCTTCTTTGATTTATTTCCACTCTTAATTTTTTTCCTAAGATTTTATTTTTAAGTAATCTCTACACCCAAGGTGGGGCTTGAACTCACAACCCCAAGATCAAAAGTTGCATGTTCTTCCCACCAAGGCAGCCAGGGACCACTCACATCAGCTTTTTTTAGACTGAAGAAGCCCGCACAAGAGTTCAGCTGCAAATATTTTTTTTTCATTTTTTAAATTATGTTCAGTTAGTCACTGTATAGTACATCATTAGTTTTTGATGTAGTGTTCAGTGATTCATTAGTTGCATATAACACCCAATGCCCATCACAACACATGCCCTCTTCAATACCCATCACCTGGCTACCCCATCCTCCCACCCCTCTCCACTCTGAAACCCTCAGTTTGTTTCCCGGAGTCCATAGTCTCTCATGGTTCGTCTCCCTTTCTGATTTCTCCCCCTTCAGTTTTCTCTTCTTTCTCCTAATGTTCTCCATGCTATTCCATATATTCCACATATGAGTGAAACCATATGATAATTGTCTTTCTCTGCTTGACTTATTTCACTTAGCATAATCTATCCATGTTGATGCAAATAGTGGGTATTCATCCTTTCTGATGGCTGAGTAATATTCCATTGTATATATGAACCACATCTTTTTTATCCGTTCTTCTGTTGAAGGGCATCTCGGCTCCTTCCAGCATTTGGCTATTGTGGACCTTGCTGCTATGAATATTGGCGTGCATGTGCCCCTTCTTTTCACTACATCTGTATCATTGGGGTAAATACCTAGTAGTGCAATTGCTGTGTCGTAAGGTAGCTCTATTTTTAACTTTTTGAGGAAACTCCATACTATTTTCCAGAGTGGCTGTACCAACTTGCATTCCCACCAACAGTGTAAGAGGGTTCCCTTTAATCCACATCCTTGCCAACACTTGTTTCCTGCCTTGTTAATTTTTGCCACTCTAACTGGTGTAAAGTGGTATCTCATTGTGATTTTGATTTTGTATTCTGCCACAATGCTGAAAGGACCACCTTTGCAGTATCCCATAGGTTTTGGACTGATATGCTTTCATTCTCATTAGTTTCCATGAATTGTTTAAGTTCTTCTTTAATTTCCTGGTTGACCCAATCATTCTTTCGTTGGATGCTCTTTAACTTCCAAGTGTTTGATTTCCTTCCAAATTTTTTCTTGTGATTGAGTTCCAGTTTCAAGGCATTGTGGTCTGATAACATGCAGGGAATAATCTCAATGTTTTGGTATTGGTTGAGACTTGTTCTGTGACCCAGTATGTGGTCTATTCTGGAGAAAGTTCTGTGTGCATCGAGAAGAATGAGTATTCTGTTGTTTTAGGGTGGAATGTTCTATATATATCTACAAAGTCCATATGGTCCAATGTGTCATTCAAAGTTCTTGTTTCTTTGTTGGTCTTCTGCTTAGATGATCTGTCCATTGCTGAGAGTGGAGTGTTAAGATCTCCCACTATTAATGTATTATTATTAATGTGATTCTTTATTTTGCTTAACATCTGGCTTATGTAGTTGGCTGCTCCCATGTTGGGGGAATAGAAATTTCCAATTGTTAGATTTTCTTGTTGGATAAACCCTTTAAGTATGATGTAGTGTCCCTCTACATCTCTTCTTACAGTCTTTGGTTTAAAATCTTATTTGTCTGATATGAGGATTGCTATTCCAACTTTCTTTTGAGGTCTGTTGGAATGATAAATCATTCTTCATCCCCTCACTTTCAATCTGGGGTGTCTTTAGGTTCTAAATAAGTCTCTTGTAGACTGCATATGGATGGGTCCTGTCTTTGTATCCAATCTGCAAACCTGTGCTGTTTCATGGGAGCATTTAGGCTGTTTACATTGAGAGTAACTACTGAAAGATATGAATTTAGTGCCATTACATTGCCTGTAAAGCCCCTGTTTTTATAGATTGTCTCTGTAAATTTCTGGTCTATGTTACTCTTAGGGTCTTTTTTCTTTTATAGAATCCCACTTTATTATTTCTTGCAGGGCTGGCTTGGTGGTCACATATTCTTTCAGTTTCTGCCTGTCCTGGAAGCTCTTTGTATCTCCATCCATTCTGAATGACAGCCCTGCTGGATAAAGTATTCTTGGCTGCATGTTCTTCTCATTTAGTCCCCTGAATATGCCTTTCCAGCCCCTTCTGGCTTGCCAGGTCTCTGTGGACAGGTCTGACGTTATTCTGAGGTTCCTCCCTTCATAGGTAAGAAATCTCTTCCCCTAGCTGCTCTCAGGATAGCTGCCTTGACTCTAACATTAGCAAGTTTTACTACCATATACCAGTGTTGGTCTATTTTTATTGATCTTGGGAGGGGTCCTCTCTGCCTCTTGGACACAAATGCTTGTTTCCTTCCTCAGATTAGGGAAGTTCTCAGCTATGATTTGCTCAAGTATACCTTCTAGTCCTCTCTCTTTCTCTACCCCCTCAGGGATCTCAATAATTCTGACTTTGGAATGTTTCATGGCATCATCGATCTCTCTACATCTGATGCACTTCTAGTTGTTTATCCCTATCCTCTTTGACTTCCTTCCTTTCTGTCAGCTTATCTTCTAGGTAACTAATTCATTCTTCTTTCTCATTTACCCTAGCTGTTACAGTATCCAGTTTAGACTGACTTTTTGAGGAACCTCCATACTGTTTTCCAGAGTGACTGCACCAGCTTGCATTGCCACCAACAGTGTAAGAGGGTTCAGTTCCCCTTTCTGCACATCCTTACCAACATCTGTTGTTTCCAGACTCGTTAATTTTAGCCATTGACTGGTGTGAGGTGGTATTTCATTGTGATTTTGATTTGTATTTCCTTGATGCTGAGTGATATTGAACATTTTTTCATGTGTCTGTTGGCCATTTGTATGTCTTCCTAGGAGAAATGTCTGTTCATGTCTGCTGCTCATTTCTTGATTGGATTATTTGTTCTTTGGGTGTTGAGTTTGTTATGTTCTTAAAATTGTTTGTATTTCTTTGCTGTTGGTTGTGATCTCTCCTCTTTCATTGATGATTTTATTTATTTGGGTCTTTTTTCTTCTGTGTTTGATAAGTGTGGCCAGGGGTTTATCAATCTTATTAATTCTTTCAAAGAACCAGCTTCTACTTTCATTGATCTGTTCTACTGTTCTTTTGGTTTCTATTTCATTGATTTCTGCTCTAATCTTTATTCTTTCTCTTCCCCTGCTGGATCTAGACTTTATTTGCTGTTCTTTTTCCAGCTCTTTTAGATGTAAGGTTAAGTCATATATTTGTGACTTTTCTTGTTTCTTGAGGAAGGCCTGTATTGTTATATACTTCCCTTTTAGGACCACTTTGCTGCATCCCAAAGGTTTTGAACAGTTGTGTTTTCATTTTCATTTGTTGCCATGTATTTTTAAAATTCTTCTTTAATTTCTTGGTTGACCCATTCATTCTTTAGTAGGATGTTCTTTCACCTCTATGTATTTGTGGTCCTTCCAAATTTCTTCTTCTGGTTGATTTCAAATTTCAGAGCATTGTTGTCTGAAAATATGCATGGTATGATCTCAGTCTTTTTGTACCAGCTGAAACCTGGTTTGTGATCCAGTGTGTTATCTATTCTGGAGAATATTTCATGTATTGAGAAGAATATATTCTGTTGCTTTAGGGTGAAATGCTCTGAATATATCTGTTAAGTCCATCTGGTCCAGTGTGTCATTCAAAGCCCTTGTTTCTTTGACAATTCTCTGCTTAGATGACCTGTCAGTTGCTATGGTGGTATGTTAATGTCCCCTACTATTATTATATTATTATCAATGATTTTCTTTAATTTTGTTATTAATTGGTTTATATATTTGGCTGCTCCCACGTTAGGGGCATAAATATTTGCAATTGTTAGAACTTCTTTTTGGATCAATGCTTTTATTATGATGTAGTGTCCTTTTTTTTTTAATCTCTTATTACAGTCTTTGGTTTAAAATCTAGTTTGTCTGATATAAGGATGGCCACTTCAGATTTCTTTTCATGTCCATTAGAATGATAAATTGTTCTCCACCCCCACCCTTTAAATCTGGAGGTTTCTTTGGGTCTAAAATGAGTCTCTTATAAGCAGCATATCAATGGGTCTTATTTTTTTTATCCATTCTGATATTCTATGTCTTTTGATAGAGCATTTAGTCCATTTACATTCAGAGTAATCATTGAACGATATGATATTAGTGCCATTGTATTAGCTGTAAAGCTGTTGTTTTTGTAGATTGTCTCTGTTCCTTTCTGGTCTTCATTACTTTGGGCTTTCTTTCTAATCACGGGATCCCCATTAATTTCGTACAGGGGTAAGGTTAGTGTTCATGAATTCCTTTAGTTTTTGTTTGTCCTGGAAACTCTTTATCTCTCCTTGTATTCTGATTGACAGCCTTGCTTGATAAAGTATTTTTGGCTGCATATTTTTCCTGTTTAGCACATTGAATATATCATGCCAGTCCTTTCTAATCTGCCAGGTCTCTGCGGACAGGTCTCCTGCCAGCCTTATGTTTCTACCCTTGTAGATTAAGGACCTCTTGTCCTGAGCTGTTTTCAGGATTTTCTCTTTATCTTTGTAATTTGCAAGCTTCACTATAATATGTTGACGTGTTGACCTATTTTTATTGATTTTGAGGGGGGTTCTCTCTGCCTCCTGACTTGAATGCCTGTTTCCTTCCCCAGATTAGGGAAATTCTCAGCTATAATTGTTCAAATAAACCTTCTACTCCTTTTCCCCCCACTCCTCATCTTCTTGGTTCCTATAATATGGATGCCATTTCTCTTTATGGCATCCCTGAGTTCCCTAAGCCTACCTTCATGATATAATAGTTTTCTTTACCTCTTCTTTTCAGCTTTCTTATTTTCAATCATTTTATCTTCTATATCACTGATTCACACTTCTGATTCATTCATCCTTTTTTATGACCTCCACTTGGGACTGCATCTTGGTCATAACATATTTTATTTTGGTCTGACTAGATTGATTTTAGCTCTTTTATCTCTACAGTAAGGGATTCTCTGGTGTCATCTATGCTTTTTTAAAGTCCAGGTAGTATCTTTATAGTCATTACTTTAAATTCTAGTTCAGACATCTTGCTTATATCTGTATTGATTAAATTCCTGGCAGTGAGTTACTACCTTCTGTTTTTTTCTTTTGGGGTGAATTTTTCTGTCTCGTATTGTCCAGAAAAGAAAGGAAGAAAGAAAAAACAATAACAACAAAAACAACAACAATAACAACAACAAAAACTGCAGGAAGTGTTTCTGGTGTACACAGTCTGCTGTTGCAATTTCGGCTGCTCTTTCCCAGTGGTTGTTCCGTACAGAGTTCCTCCTCACTGGTAGTGGGGAGTGTTTGGATCTTTAACCAGTGTGCTCTGTTTGTTAAGATAAGCCTGGAAAAGAGAAAAGAAAAAAAAGATCTAAGACAAGAGAAAAGGAAAAGGAATAGAAATGCAAACAAACAAACAAAAAACGGTAGCCTGGTTCCAAAGAATAAGAAGGAAAGAAAGAAAAAAGAGCAGGAGAAGAGGAAAAGAGAAAAAATACAAACAGTCTGATTTGAAAAATAAGAGAAGGAAATAATCAACAAATGAACAAAAATACGATAATCCTGATACCAAAAATAGATGCAGAAAAAAGAAAAAAGATAAAAAAATAAAAAATAAGAAATTAAAAAATTAAAAATTTTTAAAATTAATTAAGGGGAAAAAATAGGAGCAAGCCTCATCATTTTTCCACCAGAAGCTGATGTTTTGGAGCATTCTTTAATCAATGGACTTGGTACATGTGGGGAGCCTGTGTTGGTCTTCTGAGGGTGAGGCTGATTGGGCTAGCTCAGGAGCTGACTTGCCCTTGTATAGATGCTCCTGCCAGGTGCAGGGGAGTGGGGTTTAGTGTAGGGGACTCCAGCCTCCACTGGAGGCACTGTGTTTCTCTCTGAAGTCCTTTGCTGGTGGGCAGTGGGAGGGAGGGATGGTGGAGGAGGAAGAACATAGTGTCACCCCACTCTCTTGTCTCTGGGGAGGGGAACTCCTGGCCACTGCTGTTCAGGAGGTCCTCACAGAAAAGCAAACAATCTTCTGTGTCCCAGGCTTTTGTCTCTTCTCTGCCCTTAACCTATCTGTTCCTGGGCCATTGGTGTGTCCGGTGCCACAGATCTACTGTATTTTATCTCTGGCTGGTTGTTGGGATTAAAAATTCCAAATTTTAAAGGGTCTGGCAAGGTGAGGACCCACTCCCCTTCCCCAGAGGAGAGGCTTGCCGTACGCCCAGCACCATCCTGTCCCAGAAAAGGAGTTGCACAGTTTGCACACAGAGGTTAGAGTTTATTGTTAACACTCAGCGAAAAGCTGCAAGCAGGTTATGAGCCATCTGTGCACAACTCAGTACCCAACTCCATTCTATCCCGGAAAAGCAGTAGCACAGAGGCTTGAATCTACTATGTCGGATAGCAAAAGAAGCAGCCAAGTTATCAGCAGTCAGCCCATGTCTCTGCTCTCGGCTCAGTTCTGTCCCAGAAAAGAAGCCTTCTTGGTGCACAGAGGTTTAAGCCTATTGTGGCTCAGTGAAAAGCTGCTAAGAAGTTTTCTGCCCTCTGTGCACACCTTCGTCCCTGCTGTTTACTGCTCAGTGGCCCCTAGCTGGCCTTTTGTCCTTTGAGAGGCAAAATATCTTCTTTCAAATGTAGGCTGGAAAGGGGAGTGATCTCTCCCAGTGCATGCCAGGGTATCTCCTCACCGTGGCTTATTGTGCAATCCCTACCCACTGTGCTCTCTCTTGCTGTCTCCCTCTCCCTGACTTTGCTATGTGACAAGGATTCCCTCCCCTTCGAGGCTGGAGGACTTACCTCTCCCTCAATTCACAGCTCCAAATCTCGCATCTGCCACATTCTCTCCTTCCAACTGTGTGGATGTTTTCTTAATCCTCAGATCATATTCCTAGTTGTTCACAGTAGTTGGATGCTGATCTAGCTGTGGTTGAGGGATGAGACAGCTCAGGGTCCCTCTACTATTTTGCTATCTTAACTGTACCCCCTCATAAATCCATTTTTCTTCATTCTTTTTTTCCTTTATGAGACCAGATCTCAGTTAGTCTGCTTTTCAATTTTGTTCATTCTTTCTTCCAGCTCAAATATGCAGATAAGTACCTGTAATAAAATTTTAAATTTTAGTTCTTGTACTTTTCAAATCCAGGATTTCTGTCATTTCTTCTTTGTGATGTCTCTTTCTTTTTAAAAATTCTTTATTTGGTGAGATGAGGTTCTCACACTTTATTTCATTGAACATATTTTAAATAGCGGATTTAAAATCTTTGTCTGGTAAGTCCAATGTCTGTGCTCTCTCAAGGACAGTTTCTATTGACTACTTTTTTCTTCCTGTGTATAAGCCACGTTATCTTGTTTCTTTGTATGTGTGGTTGACTTTTTTATTCTGTTTCTTTGTTGTTATTGGAAACTGGACATTTTAAATAACATAATGTGGCAGCCCTGGATATCAGATTTCTCCTTCCCTGCATTTGTTATTGTTGCTATTTGATTGTTTAAAACTTTCCTGAATTCTGGGGTGCCTGGTGGCTCAGTTGGTTAGGGATCTGCCTTTGGCTCAGGTTGTGATCCCGGGGTCCAGGGATTGAGTCCCACACTGGGCTCCCTGCTTCACGGGGAGCCTGCTTCTCCCTCTGCCCCCCCTTCTCTCATGAATAAATAAAATCTTAAAAAAAAAAAAAACCAGAAAAACCTTTCCTGAATTCTGTAAAGTTTGCATTCTTTGTCATGTGTGACCACCATGTGCTTGGTTAGCTTAGTTAAGAAGCTAATGATTGGATAGAGTCTTTCTTACAGGCCTTAAACCAATAATTCTCTTGCATTTGCCAGGAGGCTCTGTGCATGTTTGCTAATGCTTTCAATGTTCCAGGAGGCATTTTGCAAATTTTCTAATGCCTTCACTTCCTGCTTGTGTAAGGCCTTAGGGTCAGCCAGAGTTGAGAGATTAGGTCCTTCTCAAATCTTTCTTGGGAATGTACACAATACTATAAATGCATGTTGCATCTGAATTCCAGGGAATATATGAGAGCTTTTCAAAATCCTTTATGGGCATCTTATACTCCAGCTTTTCTTTTAAGTTTTTTGGTCAGTTTCAAAGCCCCAACTGTTATTGCTGCCACAAACAGCTAAGATGTTAAAATGTTTGCCACCGATTATGTTCAACATGAGCCCTGGGGGAAAAGCTGTTCCCAGTGAGTAAGCTTCTACATCCTATAGGTCCTGACTGCAAACTCTTAGGTCCCACCCTGTGAGTGGGAGTTTCCAAGTGATGAGGGAACAGAAGGCAAGTTGAGGATAAAGCAGAAACTGACACCCTGCAACCCCCCCCCCCACCATGGGATGTATGTGACATTCCTCAGGCACTCCTGGTTGTCCTAAATGACAAAGAAGCAGTTAACCTATAGATACCGCAATCCTGCAAGACTTGAGTCTCCCTCGGTTTGCAAATGTCTTAGCAGTTTACAAGAGCAAAGCATTTCTATCACTAGCCTAGTTTCCAGAAGGGAATGTGAATACAACTAAATGTCTTATAGCCAGCAGACCATAGACAGATACTTCTAGGAATCCAGGAAGTTCCCAACTATCTTACTGTTAATGCCTTGCTAGAGGAAAAAACCAACTTAACTCAACAATGGCCTCCGGTATCTTGTGAATCTTCTTTAACATATGAAAATACGTTCTCAACCTCCCTTTCTCCTTACCTTCCCTAACCCCATGGTATATAATCAGCCACCCCTCACAACCCCGGTGCAGCAGCTCTTTCTGCCCATGGGTCCTGTCCCCATGCTTTAATAAACTATCTATTTTGCACCAAAGACATCTCAAGAATTCTTTCTTGGTCGTTGGCTCCGGACTCCACCCCACTGAACCTCACGTATATTCCACAACCTCATCACAAGGAACTTCTAGACAGGTCAGATAGTGACAGTTCTCTGAGAATGTGGCTTTCAGGTAACTGAAAACCTATTCTTTCTCTTCAATGGCTTCTAGGATTTTGGTTTTCATTGTGCTTGTGGGGCAGTTGGTTTTTAAGGCTACCACAGAGCCAAGGAGAGGGGCAAATTAAATTGCCACAAAGCTCACTGTTCTTATCAAGATTCAACTGTATTTCTTGAATAAACATGCCTCGTATTGTTGCAGGCCTTTGGATGATTTGCAGAGTTCCAAAACAGCTGATTTTTACAACTTTTGCCGGTATTCTCATTGTTGTTTGTTTATTTGGAGGAGCAGACTTTGAAGGTTCTTACTTTTTTTTTTTTTTTTTTGGAAGCTCTTACTTTGCTGTTTTCATTGATATCATTCAATGTTAACCAATATTTTAAGTGGCTGTAATTATAGATATTTATTAAGTCATTATCAACAAAGACTACTTCCTTTCCTGAGGGTTGTAATTTTTGTCTCTTAATCATTGATGACCAGTAGTATCTCTGGTGAGAGATGCTGCTGAGAACCTTGATTACCTGGTAGAGATTGGGCTTCCAGGTAACTTGGCAAGAAAAAAGCCAAGACAGGAAGAGAATTTTAAGAATGTAGCGTGTGGGTTCACAGCCTGGTTCCTCCTTTCAGCGGAGATAGGACGCTAGCCCAGGTGGAGATGGCATGGGGACTAGAGGTACAAGAGCCCTGCTGAGACTGAGTATGCAACACTTTCCAGTCATTCGTGGGGGGCTTCCCAGGGAGTGCAGGGGACCCTCCTGACCACTCCATCTTCTTTAAAATCATCCCATGTCCACTCCTGACAGCTGGATCCCAAAGCATTTGCCATTTTGAAATGTTCTTCTCGCTAAATCACATGTGAACCTGTTTTCTCATTTTTTGGGCAATTCTAATTGTGATTTACAGTAAATACAACCTTCTTTTGCTATAAAAGTAATCTGCTACAAACTAAAAAAAAAAAAAAAAATTCTTAACTGTAGAGAATAAACAGATGGTCACCAGAGGGAAGGTGGGAGGGAGGATGGGGCAATAGGTGAAGGAGATTAAGATTACACTTTTATTGACGAGCACTGAGTAACATATGGAATTGTTGAATCAGTATATTGTATATCTGAAACTAATATAACACTGTACACTAACCATACCGGAATTAAAACTAAAAATATATATATATTTTGCTGCTGACTTTGGAGCATTTTTACTGATTTAAATGAACCACACTTTTCAGCACAGTGCAAACACTGCAAGATACAGGATGAAGAAGGCTAGTTCTCCTCCTTTATTGGCTTAAAACCACAACAGTGATGGAACATAGTAAAGCATTTCACAAGGCTCATTGTGTTTTGGCTCTGATTCCCCAAACATAAGTATTTACTGTTGTTTTTACTGTGATTTATTGTGATCTTCCCCTTCTGTTAGCTCTAGTGTATCTTGAATGATGCAGCCAATATCTTCCATTGAGTACAAACAGGCTGAAAGATTTGGAGTAGAGCAATTTAATGACTGTTCATCTCTTCATTTTTTTTTCTTCCCAATTGACCTGTGTTACATAGGTTCATGCCTAGTATTAAGGCCAGTGAGGTTTTTAAAAGACTGATAAGACTGTATAATTTGACAAAGAAGCACAGCAGCTTTTAAACCATGGATCTTTCAGGAGTGTTATTGGTTTATTTAAACAAAATCACCTGTGAACTATTGTTGAGTAACTTCGGTGTTAGATATGCATTTCATCATGAGAATTATTAAAACTCTCAGATCTGCTTAAATGACTATTACTTACAGTTTTCTCATTAGTCATTAACCCTGACATCCTAAGTTGTCTAAATATATATTAATATTGTTTTCTATGTAAAATTATATTCCTCCTTTAGCCTTAATAAAAAGGACAATCCTCATATTTGTTATAGATAATGAAATCTGGAGAATTCAGATGCCTACAGGGTCTCAGGAGTATTGGGACCAAGAGATCATTCCTTCTGGGGCTCAGGATAGCTCTAACTTTGGAGTCCTATTGCTAGGAAGAATAAGTTGTGTCAAAATTTTCACTTGCTTTTCTGAAGGCAACACTGTGGTCATGTTTCAGTTCTTCAATATCACTAACTTGAACAAGAATTTAAATAAATCCTGTGAGTTTAATGCTGTGTCCATTTATTTCTGGGGCTTGTAATCATAAAAGAACCAGTTTTCCAAATGCTCATTTGTGGAAAGTAGATGTTCCATTGTTAGTGGATGACACAATTAATTGGAATAAAACTCAACAACTGAAAACATAATTGGGCCTAGTTTTTCTTTCTATACCCTGTGCATTTGATACTTTCTCAGGTCAGATGTATCAGAATAGGATAGGCTGTGTTGGGTATGCAGGGTAAAACATTGATC
This sequence comes from Ursus maritimus, assembly GCF_017311325.1. Taxonomy (NCBI): domain Eukaryota; kingdom Metazoa; phylum Chordata; class Mammalia; order Carnivora; family Ursidae; genus Ursus; species Ursus maritimus. Next base: position 807,315 of record NW_024425230.1, read on the forward strand.
CTGGCATCTCAGAAGGTTACCACAAGAAAGGGTTTTTCTTGCTGACACCACATGTTCAGTTCTGACTGGTGGACAAAGACACCGAGGTTTTGTGATGCTGCCATAGCAACACATGGTTTCTAGGGTCACCTTGGCAGGGAAGACAGGTATATAGAACTGATGGCTGTCCATAAATGCCAGGCTGGGAAGGTGCATCTCTTGAGCTCACAGTCCATTGGTTAGGTCAGTCTTGTGGCTCCACCTAACTCCATGGGGCAAGGAAGCCTTCCTCCAGGTCCAGTAGGGAGAAGGGGGTCAAGCATGAGGTGCTCTGGCAATCTAGTAAACAGCCACATGGGACACATCCTAAAAGATTTTTAGGGTTTACATGATATGATACTTATCTTGTGCATGAAAATAGTGGCCAACCAGCAGGAGTGACTAGAATCTGCCAAGATATTGGTGGCTATTGAAGGAATCAATGAAAAAAATATACTTCCTTTGAATTTCAAATCACCTGAGGAGTGGGATGGGGAGGCAGTCCCAGTGGCAGCTTTGGATGATCTCCAAGGGCAGCTGGTACATTTCTCCAGGCCAGACTGCACTGTTGCTCAACTCTAGGGACACCATACATGTGGAACACAACTTAGTGCGGTTGTGCAGTGTCTGGGCTGTGTGACTTGAGGCAGCAGCCCTGCTCTAGTGGGTCAGAGGAAAAGCTGCACTCAGGATAAAATGCTGCCTTCTCCAGGGATGGTCTAGAAACGCTATCAAGTTGTATAGTATTCTGAGAATTTACATTCCTGTTTAATGCAGATAGTTAATTGCTCCTTCATTTACTTCTACTCCAATGTTTTTTAGTGTGTTTATCCCACTCATCACGGCGAGAGGCACTGAGAAGCACTGTCTCTGACAATGTGTAATGCCCTGGCAGCACTGGCCCACATTTCTGTTAGTAAATTGGACTCCTTTAACAAAGCTAAAACGCAATAATGCAGAGTGAGAATTTTCAAATTGCATTCAGAATTCTTTCCTAATGATTAATTATTTTCATGTAAGAATTCACTCATTTTTCACATCAGTCAGAATGGCTAAAATTAAGAGGTCAGGAAACAACAAATGTTGATGAGGATATGGAGAAAGGGGAACCCTTTTTCACTGTTGGTGGGAATGCAAGCTGGTACAGCCAGCCACTCTGGAAAACAATATGAAGGTTCCTCAAAAAGTTGAAAATAGAGCTACCCTATGACCCAGCAATTGTACTACTATGTATTTACCCCAAAGACACAATTGTAGTGATCTGAAGGGACACCTGCACCCCAATGTTTATAGCAACAATGTCCACAATAACCAAACTATGGAAAGAGCTCAGGTGTCCATTGACAGATAAATGGATAAAGAAGATGTGATATATATATATATATATCACATCAACATGATATGATACTGTGAATGGATAAAGAATGTGTGATTATATACACACACACACACACACACACACACAATGGAATACTACTCAGGCATCAAAAAAATGAAATCTTGACATTTGCAACAATGTGGATGTGCTGGGAATGGCCAGCAATCTCTGTACTGATGGATGAAAGATTGCTCCAAACTTTGCTGTGAAAGAGAGGAGAAGGCAAGGGGGTCAACATTAAGAGATGAAGACCCCTTGCTCTTCTTTGCTCCCACTTTTATTGGTCCTTCAGGATAATCACAGATCCTTATCATCATGTGACAAGGGGTCTTACTGGAACTAGGAGGATCTGTTTACAGGAAAGACGCGATATGCTAATCTGCCTGTTCTACAAGTTCTGCTAAACATAGCCTAAGGGACAATGCATACATCTCTTAGATCACAGGGTGGCTGTTTGGGCTAAGAAAGCTTCCAGAAGGCAACTCCCTGCGGCATTCCAATGGTAGAGTGGTCACACAGGCCTCAGCATTCCAAAGGTTTATGCCTTTCTCTGAAACCTTCCATTGCACCCAGTAGCCTCTGTGTTTCATTTTAGCAAGCCAGGTATTGTGGCTGATTTCATGCTCTACGTTAACCCCAACATGGATGGAACTGGAGGGTATTATGCTGATGAATCATTGAGCTCTACCTGTGAAACTAATACTACACTGCATGTTACTTCATTAAATTTAAATAAAAATAAAATAAAAAAACCAAAAACAAAGAATTCACTGATTTTAGTCATTCACAATTTTGATTCTACTCCATAATATTTAGGGGACACAATATTTACATTTTTAATATCTTTGCATTTTTAGATTTTTTTTTTTTTGCCTTTTTAGATCTCAGTGGTACTAGAAGTTCTATACAAAATGTTAGCAGAGTCTTATTTTAAGTATTGAGTAATGCTTATCATAAACAATGCCCAAATCACAATAACTTAAAAAAGTAGGTGTTAGGAAATCATATGAATTTGAGATCCAAAAAAATAAAAATAAAAATAAAAACAACTAAAGAAAACATAAGATACGACTCCTTGATGGCATTCTTATGTTTGTCTTGATGTTCTATTTTGTCAGCTTTTTTTATTATGTTCAGTTAGCCAACATATAGTACATCATTAGTTTTTGATGTAGTGTTCAATGATTCATTAGTTGCATATAACACCCAGAGCTTATCACCACACGTGCCCTCCTTAATACCCATCACCCATTTTGACAGTCGTGAATAGGAAGCTTCTCAGAGGTTGCTTGATTCAAAGATGCTAAAACCACAGAATAGCTCCAATGTTGAGTTAAGCTCTGGTTGGCTCACCCACTGCCTCGGCAAAGAGCTTAGGTTTACCTAAGAGACCTCTATGGTACCTTGGTGTCCAACACTGATGTAGCTGTCACCATAGTTGTCATAGGTGTCATGCATGATATAGCTGTTGTCATGGCAGTTGTATGTAGACCATCTTCTCCATGAGACCATGAGTATTCAGGACAGAGCTCATGTCCAGTTCACCATTCCTGAGTCCATGGGGCTATCAAAGGGACCCACAACCCACATTCATTGTGTTTATGGAGTTGTTCTTTCTGTCTATCCCAGGCGTTTATCCTACCACCCTTTTTGTCTGACAGTATGGGTGAACTGGCATTCAGGGCACAGCCTAGATACTTGGTCATTGGTACTAGCATATATGAAGGACAAGGATTCTTCCCTTGTGTGTTTTCATTAGAGGTCCTGTTATTTGGAAAAGCTTGTCACTGTCCAAGCAGAGTTACCCTTGAATGACTTGAAAGTCTTTGTTGCCTTCTCTACTGGCATATTTGTAGGGATGTATCATCTTCTCTCCTCTATCCCTACCTCCTCCCTCAATTTTGTCTTTAGGCTTTGGAGGTGGAATGGAATGAATATAGAGCAAATAACAGTTTTTCCATTTTCACTGAAGGGAAGCTGGGATTAGCACACCTCATCTAGTAAACAGTGGACCTGGAGACTAGCATCCATGCTGGAGTCTCAGCTCTGACACTTCTTTGCAGGGATGTAGGGAATGTTGCTCTCTGAGATGAAAAGGTGATTTGGCTGTCACCCCCAATCTTTATCAGATCTTAGGTGGCATATCTGCCTTGGTAGGTTTGTACTCCCTTCCCCTTGCATTACTGTTCCATGTGTTTCCAAAGCTGCATATTTGGGTGAAAGGGACCTAATTTCTGCAAAGTTCATGACCTTTTCTGTAAACTAGGAGTCTTTAAGTATATTCATCAGAGCATATTGTGTCATCAAAAACATTGCCATACAATTCAGTTTCTTAAAGAGGTTATAAAAAGTGCTAAAGTTTGATAACCTCAATTACCTTAAAAACAGAAACTTCTGTTTTTCGAAAGAATATAATGAGTGGAAAAGAAGTCATACAGTGAAAAAATATGTACAAAACATTTTTTGTTACATTTGGAAATTATATCTAAAATATAAGAAGAATACCTATAAATTTATAAGAGAATGACAGGACAACCAATAGAAAAATGGACAGGAATCCTGAATAGACACTTCACAAAAGAGAATACTGAAATGCCTAGAACTACCAAAAGCATATGAAAAGGTGCTTATCCTCATAATTCATCAGTACCCAATTGAACTATCAGTTAAATGTTGGCAGCATTGTTGCAGATAAACTGATGTTTGAAATTCACCAAACTACTTACTGTGGAATAGGATAATATACTTTCGGTGCCCTCAAGGCTGTGACCCTACAGCCATTTTACATAGCACATCGTTCCTAATATAGGGATGAACTTTTTCCTGGCATGAAAAGTAGCTGCTCAGCTGAAGCTTTGCTTGTTGTAATAGGCTTTTGTTTCCAGGTCACATGTCTATGGAAGTCTTAATTCTGTAGAAATATAGATATCACTGGAAACTAATTGTTTTTCTATTATACACTGCTTTTAAACATTTAAATTGTGCTATAGAAAAAAAGATGAGATTTTAAACCACAACAAGATATCACTGTATCCAGGGTGCCTGTGTGGCTCAGTCAATTAAGCACCTGACTTCAACTTGGGTCATGATCCTGGAGTCCAAAGATCGAGCCCTGCATTGGGCTTCCTGATTGGCAGGGAGTCTGCTTCTCCCTCTTCCTCTCCTCCAACCCCGCTCATGCTGGCTCTCTCTCTCTCTCTCACTCTTTCTCTCAAATAAATAAGTAAAATCTTAAAAAAAAAAAAAGATACCACTATATCCACACCTAAATGGCTAAAATACCAAAGACTGACAATAGCACATATTGAGAAAATGTATAGCAACATGAAGTGTCATATATTGCTGATAAGACTGTATATTTGCACAAAGACTTCAGAAAATGATTTGGCAAAACCTACTAAGGTTTAAGACAATACAGACTATTGCAGAGAAAATTTGTTCTTAGTTATATGCCCAACAGAAATGCATACATATGCACACCAAAAAACATATCTGAAAATGCTCATAGCACCTCTATTTGTAATAGTCTCAAACTGGAAGCAATTCACATATCTGTCAACCCTAGAATAGATAAATAAATTGTAGGATAATCATACAGTGGAATACTATCATAAATAAAAATAAATATTTTTTTAAAGATTTTATTTATTTATTTGAGAAAGAGAGAGAGAGAGAGAGTGAGCAGGATGGAGAGGCAGAAGCAGGCTCCCTGATGAACAGGGCGCCCTGACGTGGGACTCTATCCCAAGACCCTGGAATCATGACCCAAGCCGAAGGCAGATGCTTAACCAACTAAGCCAGCCAAGTGCCTCAAAAATAAATGTTTTAACTGCAATTGCAACAACTCACAGACATTCTGAGCAAAAGAAAAGTCTGAGAGAAAAGAGTACATACTACATGACTCCATGTATAAAGAAGTCAGGCAAATCTGCTCTATGGTGTGAGGAATCAGGGAGTAGAAGGGAGAGTGTAGGAATGGGAGGAAATCTAATTGGGCCTTTGAAATGTTGATAATGTACTGTTTCTATCCCTGAGAGGTTACACGGTTGTGTTTCTTTTGTCATTGAGCTATATGATTTATTTAAAATCAGTGCGTATTTCTGTATGCATGTTATAGTTCAATTAAAATGTTTATAAGATGGTTTAATAAATACATTCATTGTATCAATCAGGGTCCTACTAGGAAACAGATGGTCTACTCCGACTTGGTAATTTGAATAGGATTTACTAGCTGGGCTATTTACCAAGGTGTGGGCAAGATGGAGGAATCTGCAAAGGGTGAGGTAGTGTCCCAGTATCTCACACACGGGGTGTGTGTGTATGTGTGTGTGTGTGTGTGTGTGTGTGTGTGTGTGTGTGAGAGAGAGAGAGAGAGAGAGAGAGAGAGATACAGAGACATAGCTGGAGATAGAGACAGAGAAAGAGATGGAGGGTGTGGGAAGGAAGGTAAGGAGAGAGCGAGAGGAGAAAGGAGGAAGAGAGGTTGGAGATTCCTAGGAACTAGAAGGATGTGACAACAAGGCTACCTTGAGAACAGCTGTGAGACCTTTAGTGGAAGGATCCTGTAGGGAGGGAGCCAAAGTAATAAATACCTGAATCCTCTTTCACCCCAACTCCATCTCCTACTGGGGCTCCCCTTTGGCAGAAATCAGCTGGAATCCTGGACATGAGAACTTTTTGATGTGGTCCACACAAGTCAGCCTCTGGGGCAGAGAGCTGGTTGGGATGGACAGGAAAGGGCAATTCAGCAGGGTCTCCTGCACCTACTTTCACCTGTCAGTATTGGTGGAAACTTTATTTAAGGCAAAATCCTTAGAATTAGAATCACTTATGTTTCAATCACCTTTAATCTTTCCAATCTCCATTCTTTTAAACTATTTACTTGATGCAGTCATGGTGTTTCCTAAGCCTGATTGGAAGCCACATGGAAGCTTCCAGGTGTTGAAAGAAGCCATTAGCTTCACTCTGAGCTTTGATGACACAGCCACAGACAGAACTTTGGGTGGTTCACAGCCACTTCCCTGATTGAGTAGGGAGAGGGCAGATCTGGAGCCATATCACCATGGCTCTAAGCATAGCTCTGATACTCGGTTGCTTGGTGCCTGTGGGTACCTGCTGTGCCTAAGGACTCCCTGTAAGGTTGCTGTGAGAACTGAATCACTTAATATGGACAGAGGTCTCAGAAACAGGGCCTGGTACACAATTGAATGTGATGTGAATGAACAGTTTAGGCTGATTGCTAAGCAGCTCGGGAAAATAAACGATGATGAAAAATAGTCTTGCTTTTGCTGGATTTTGAAGGGAAGCTAGAAAGAAGAGAAATTTTCTCCTGAGAGGAAACCTGTGCAGGCTATATAGTAATTGCTGGTAATGCAGTTCTTCCTCTTTTGGTCCCAGGCAGTTGTCCTATGCATAATTAACAGAACACAACCTCTTGGTGACTCAGTTTACTGTAACTTTCTAATCCAACTCATCTCATGCTGCCTCTCCCACCTGCTCACCCAACTGTGAACTGTGAGCTCCCTTGGAGGAGGCATGGGGCTTGCATCTTGGAGACTCAATTCTTGGGTAAACGATGGGTTCAGTAGTAAATCTAAAACTACCCTGTAGACTACCACAGTATTTCTGTGAAATTAAAAGTCCTTGATTATTTGTGGTAAATCTCATGTGGCCTATTTTATGGCCAATACACGTGAGATACCTCACCAAAGGGAGGCAGGCAGAGTAGCTTTTGCTCTATCCAGTACACATAGCCCTTTTGTGAGGTTTCTTGGTATAAAGGATAAATAGGAGGTGTATAACTGTTGACATTTTCTCCGGAGATGCATCCTGTGTGGCTTAAGATATATAGGTTAGTTCATGTTAACTGTAGGTAATAGATTTATCAGAACAGATTTGCTTCCGATCAAAGGTCCTGAAAAATGTCCAGAGCAAGGAACATAGGCAGTATGTTCTTTATAAAAGATTGCAAGGTTTCAAATAGGACAAAATTAAGTTACATTTCTAAGTACATGAAATAAACTATCTTTTGGAGAGGTTTCATAAGTGGAATTACCAGATTTATTCTTAAGTAGAGAAAGCATTCCATCTGAAGACTGAGTGCATGAGATGAATGCAACTTGGGGGAATGGAAAGAATTCTCACAGAGTGGGGATTGAATCCTGGTTTTGCTCCCAGCAGGCTATGTAGCCTGAAGAAAACTCATTAATCTTTGGGAGCCTCAGTTTGTTTTTTTTTACAGGCTAGGTTGCTGTGAGGTGACCAGCGCATGCCCATGTCAAGGAGGCTGCTTAGTGAGTGGTGGAAGCCTTGTTCTACTTTCCTTTGAATCTTACTGCCCTGGGCTTTAGATATGGGAGGAGAGTCTCATTTAGCTCTTTGTTCTGCATTGAAACTTGGTTTTGTTGGAGATTCAAATAAGAAAGTACAGAGCCACTTATCAAAGGTTTCTATTTATTTATTTATTTATTTATTTATTTATTTATTTATTTA
>NW_024425230.1:815212-902617 GCF_017311325.1 Ursus maritimus
TATTTATTTATTTATTTATTTATTTATTTATTTATTTATTTAAAAGATTTTATTTATTCATTTGACAGAGATAGAGACAGCCAGCGAGAGAGGGAACACAAGCAGGGGGAGTGGGAGAGGAAGAAGCAGGCTTCCAGCGGAGGAGCCTGATGTGGGGCTCGATCCCAGAACGCCGGGATCACACCCTGAGCTGAAGGCAGATGCTTAACCACTGAGCCACCCAGGCACCCCAAAGGTTTCATTTTAAAGAATGGTAAAGCTCTTGGGGGGAGGAGTTAAGATGGCGGAGGAGTAGGGGACCCCTTTTTCAGCCGGTCCCCTGAGTCGAGCTGGATAGGTACCAGACCAGCCTAAATAACCACGGAATCAGCCTGAGAAGCAGGATGATGCATCTGGATCTCTACAAATGAACATCTCCAGCGCTGAGTATTGAGGTACAAAGAGGGGAGACGTAAACCGTGCACGGATATCGGAAGATAAACGGAAGGGGAGGGAGCCGCCGCGCTTGGGCGCCGGAAAGCGGCAGCCACCTGCATGGGGGAGCAGGCAGACCCACAGAGGGCACCCGTGAGAGAGCGGACTGAGACCGGTGAGCCGCGGAACGCGCCACCAGGCACTCCGAACACCGGAATCCCGGTGTGCTCACGGGATCCAGACCGAGACCGGGAACCCGGACGCTGGCTGCCGGCGGTTGGCGGCTGGCGTGGCCACCTGCACGGGGAGCCGGCGGATCAGCGGTCGGCACCCGCGAAACAGCAGACTGAGACCCTGAACCGGTGCGCGCGCCACCAGCGCTCACGAAACTCCGGAATCGGTGTGTGCTCACCGGGCATAGACTGAGACCGGGAGACCCGGAGCTTCTGAGGGGCCGCCGGTGGCTGGTGGCATTAGAAAACACAAAGGACAGAGACGAGGCGGCGGTGGCTGGCGGCATTGAAACACAAAGGGACAGAGACGCGCTGTCTCTGAAGTGAGTGGACGCCGGGTGTGGGGCGCACATCCCGGGACGCTGCAGGGTTGAGCAGCACCAACAGAAACAGAGTTAAAGTGGCCAGAACATTAGTAGAGAACGGGCCGCAATCCTTCTGTTCCGTGACAGAGGCTGAAATTTGGCCGCTGCTGCTCTGACTCTCAGAAGAGGCACAGCAAACCGCCAGGGAAAGCCGCCAGAGAACAAAAGCCTGGAAATACCGGCTCAGAGAGTGCCCATCCCCATCCTCCCTCGCAGGGGACACGGAGACTCTACCCAAACAGGGTTGCCTGAGTATTGGCGCGGCAGGCCCCTCCCCCAGAACACAGAAGGCAGGCTGAAAAATCAAGAAGCCCACAACCCGGGCGCCTGGGTGGCGCAGTCATTGAGCGCCTGCCTTCGGCTTAGGGCGTGATCCCGGCGTTCCGGAAAGGAGTCCCTCATCGGGCTCCTCCGCTGGGAGCCTGCTTCTTCCTCTCCCACTCCCCTGCTTCTGTTCCCTCTCTCGCTGGTTGGCTGCCACATAAATAAATAAATAAAATCTTTAAAGAAGAAGCCCACATCCCTAAGATCCCTATAAAACAAGGGGCACGGCCTGGGACCCAGTCAATAATTTGGGCTCTGGAAACCCCGCAACCTCTCTTCATCAGAATGACAAGAAGGAGAAGCCCCCCCCAGCAAAGAAAAGACAGTGATTCTGTGGCCTCTGCCACAGAAATAATGGATATGGATGTAACCAAATTATCAGAAATGGAATTCAGAGTAACGATGGTCAAAATGATGAGTAGAATTGAAAAAACTATTAACGAAAAGGTTACTGAGAATATAGAATCCCTAAGGACAGAAATGAGAGCGAATCTGACAGAAATTAAAAATTCTATGAGCCAAATGCAGGCAAAACTAGAGGCTCTGACGGCCAGGGTCGCAGAAGCAGAGGAACGGGTTAGTGAATTGGAGGATGGGTTAATAGAGGAAAAAATGAAAATAGAAGATGGTCTTAAAAAAATCCACGCCCACGAATGTAGGTTACGGGAGATTACTGACTCAATGAAACGATCCAATGTTAGAATCATCGGCATCCCCGAGGGGGTGGAGAAAAACAGAGGTCTAGAAGAGATATTTGAACAAATTGTAGCTGAAAACTTCCCTAATCTAGCAAGGGAAACAAACATTCGTGTCCAAGAGGCAGAGAGGACCCCTCCCAAGCTCAACCACGACAAACCTACGCCACGTCACGTCATAGTGCAATTCGCAAATATTAGATGCAAGGATACAGTATTGAAAGCGGCCAGGGCAAAGAAATTTCTCACGTACCAAGGCAAAAGCATCAGAATTACGTCAGACCTGTCTACACAGACCTGGAATGAGAGAAAGGGTTGGGGGAGCATATTTAAAGCTCTTTCAGAGAAAAACATGCAGCCAAGGATCCTTTATCCAGCAAGGCTGTCATTCAGAATTGATGGAGAAATAAAGACATTTCAGAATCGCCAGTCACTAACCAATTTTGTAACCACGAAACCAGCCCTACAGGAGATATTACGGGGGGTTCTATAAAAGTAAAAAGGCCCCAAGAGTGATACAGAACAGAAAGTCACAGCCAATACAAACAAAGACTTTACTGGCAACATGGCAACATTAAAATCATATCTCTCAGTAATCAGTCTTAATGTAAATGGTTTGAACCATCCCATAAAACGCCACAGGGTTGCAGATTGGATAAAAAGAAATGACCCATCCATTTGCTGTCTACAAGAGACTCATTTCGAACCCAAAGATGCATTCAGACTGAGAGTAAGGGGATGGAGTACCATCTTTCACGCAAATGGACCTCAAAAGAAAGCTGGGGTAGCAATTCTCATATCAGATAAATTGGATTTTAAACTACAGACTATAGTTAGAGATGCAGAAGGGCACTATATTATTCTTAAGGGAAGTATTCAACAAGTGGATATGACAATTATAAATATATATGCCCCCAACAGGGGAGCAGCAAGATACACAAGCCAACTCTTAACCAGAATAAAGAGACATATAAATAAAAATACATTAATAGTAGGGGACCTCAACACTCCACTCTCAGAAATAGACAGAACACCCTGGCAAAAACTAAGCAAAGAATCAAAGGCTTTGAATGCCATACTCGACGAGTTGGACCTCATAGATATATATAGAACACTACACCCCAGAACCAAAGAATACTCATTCTATTCTAATGCCCATGGAACATTCTCAAGAATAGACCATGTTCTGGGACACAAAACAGGTCTCAACCGATACCAAAAGATTGAAATTATCCCCTGCATATTCTCAGACCACAACGCTCTGAAATTGGAACTCAACCACAAGGAAAAATTTGGAAGAAACTCAAACACTTGGAGACTAAGAACCATCCTGCTCAGGAATGACTCGATAAACCAGGAAATCAAAAATCAAATTAAACAATTTATGGAGACCAATGAGAATGAAAATACAACAGTCCAAAACCTATGGGATACTGCAAAGGCAGTCCTAAGGGGGAAATACATAGCCATCCAAGCCTCACTCAAAAGAATAGAAAAATCTAAAATGCAGTTTTTATATTCTCACCTCAAGAAGCTGGAACAGCAACAGAGGGACAGGCCTAATCCACGCACGAGGAAGCAGTTGACCAAAATTAGAGCTGAAATCAATCAAGCAGAAACCAGAAGTACAGTAGAGCAGATCAACAGGACTAGAAGCTGGTTCTTTGAGAGAATCAATAAAATTGACAGACCACTGGCAAGACTTATCCAAAAGAAAAGAGAAAGGACCCAGATTATTAAAATTATGAATGAAAAAGGAGAGGTCACGACGAACACCATTGAAATTGGAAGGATTATTAGAAATTTTTATCAACAGCTATATGCCAATAAACTAAGCAATCTGGAAGAGATGGAATCCTTCCTGGAAACCTATAAACTACCAAGATTGAAACCGGAAGAAATTGATTCCTTAAACAGGCCAATTAATTATGAAGAAATTGAGTCAGTGATAAACAACCTTCCAAATAACAAAACTCCAGGCCCGGACGGTTTTCCTGGGGAATTCTACCAAACATTCAAAGAAGAAATAATACCTATTCTCCTAAAGCTATTTCAAAAAATAGAAACAGAAGGAAAGCTACCAAACTCATTCTATGAGGCCAATATTACCTTGATCCCCAAACCAGGCAAAGACCCCCTCAAAAAGGAGAATTACAGACCGATTTCCCTAATGAATATGGACGCCAAAATCCTCAACAAGATACTTGCTAATAGAATCCAACAGTACATTAAAAGGATTATCCATCACGATCAAGTGGGATTCATACCTGGGATGCAAGCGTGGTTCAATATTCGCAAATCAATCAGCGTGATACATCATATCAACAAGAAAAGACTCAGGAACCATATGATCCTCTCAATCGATGCCGAAAAAGCATTTGACAAAATACAGCATCCTTTCCTGATTAAAACCCTTCAGAGTGTAGGAATAGAAGGTACATTTCTCAATCTCATAAAAGCCATCTATGAAAAGCCTACTGCAAATATTATTCTCAATGGGGAAAAGCTGGAAGCCTTTCCCTTAAGATCAGGAACTCGACAAGGATGCCCACTCTCGCCACTATTATTCAACATAGTACTAGAAGTCCTTGCAACAGCAATCAGACGACAAAAAGGGATCAAAGGTATTCAAATTGGCAAAGAAGAAGTCAAAATGTCTCTCTTTGCAGATGACATGATACTCTATATGGAAAACCCAAAAGAAGCCACTCCCAAACTATTAGAAGTTATAGAGCAATTCAGTAACGTGGCGGGATACAAAATCAATGCTCAGAAATCAGTTGCATTTCTATACACGAATAACGAGACCGAAGAAAGAGAAATTAGGGAATCCATCCCATTTACAATAGCACCAAAAACCATACGTTACCTTGGAATTAACTTAACCAGAGACGTAAAGGACCTATATTCTAGAAACTATAAATCACTCTTGAAAGACATTGAGGAAGACATAAAAAGATGGAAAGATATTCCATGCTCATGGATTGGAAGAATTAACATAGTTAAAATGTCCATGCTACCCAGAGCAATCTACACTTTCAATGCTATCCCGATCAAAATACCGAGGACATTTTTCAAAGAACTGGAACAAATAGTCCTTAAATTTGTATGGAAACAGAAAAGGCCCCGAATCTCCAAGGAACTGTTGAAAAGGAAAAACAAAGCTGGGGGCATCACAATGCCGGATTTCGAGCTGTACTACAAAGCTGTGATCACAAAGACAGCATGGTACTGGCACAAAAACAGACACATAGACCAATGGAACAGAATAGAGAGCCCAGAAATGGACCCTCGGCTCTTTGGGCAACTAATATTTGATAAAGCAGGAAAAAACATCCGGTGGGAAAAAGACAGTCTCTTCAATAAATGGTGCTGGGAAAATTGGACAGCTACATGCAAAAGAATGAAACTTGACCACTCTCTCACACCATACACAAAAATAAACTCCAAATGGATGAAAGACCTCGATGTGAGACAGGAATCCATCAAAATTCTAGAGGAGAACATAGGCAGCAACCTCTACGACATCGGCCAAAGCAACCTTTTTCATGACACATCCCCAAAGGCAAGAGAAACAAAAGATAAAATGAATTTATGGGACTTCATCAAGATTAAAAGTTTCTGCACAGCCAAGGAAACAGTCAGAAAAACTAAGAGGCAGCCCACGGAATGGGAGAATATATTTGCAAATGACACTACAGATAAAGGACTGGTATCCAAGATCTACAAAGAACTTCTCAAACTCAATACACGAGAAACAAATAAACAAATCAAAAAATGGGCAGAAGATATGAACAGACACTTTTCCAATGAAGACATACAAATGGCTAACAGACACATGAAAAAATGTTCAAAATCATTAGCCATCAAGGAAATTCAAATCAAAACCACACTGAGATACCACCTTACGCCAGTTAGAATGGCAAAAATAGACAAGGCAAGAAACAACAATTGTTGGAGAGGATGTGGAGAAAGGGGATCCCTCCTACATTGTTGGTGGGAATGCAAGTTGGTACAGCCACTCTGGAAAACAGTGTGGAGGTCCCTTAAAAAGTTAAAAATTGAGCTACCCTATGATCCAGCCATTGCACTACTGGGTATTTACCCCAAAGATACAGACGTAGTGAAGAGAAGGGCCATATGCACCCCAATGTTCATAGCAGCAATGTCCACAATAGCTAAATCGTGGAAGGAGCCGAGATGCCCTTCAACAGATGACTGGATTAAGAAGTTGTGGTCCATATATACAATGGAATATTACTCAGCTATCAGAAAGAACGAGTTCTCAACATTTGCTACAACATGGACGGCACTGGAGGAGATAATGCTAAGTGAAATAAGTCAAGCAGAGAAAGACAAATATCATATGATTTCTCTCATCTATGGAACATAAGAACTAGAATGATCAGTAGGGAAGAAAGGGATAAAGAAAGGGGGGGTAATCAGAAGGGGGAATGAAACATGAGAGACTATGGACTATGAGAAACAAACTGAGGGCTACAGAGGGGAGGGGGGTGGGGGAATGGGATAGACCGGTGATGGGTAGTAAGGAGGGCACATATTGCATGGTGCACTGGGTGATATACACAACTAATGAATCATCGAGCCTTACATCGAAAACCGGGGATGTACTGTATGGTGACTAACATAATATAATAAAAAATCATTATTAAAAAAAATAAATAAATAAAGAATGGTAAAGCTCTTGGTGGAGATTAATGCCCATTCAAGGAAGGAGTTGATAGAAGCTCCACACGATAAAGACAACTTGGATAAATGTTGCTTTTTATTCTTACACATCTCCAGTCAACTGAACTTTTAATTTTTAGAAGAAAAGTCTTAATGGCACATTCTTAGTATTCGTAGTAGAATGTGAAGCTGGAAATTGTGATGTCCCCATCAGCAGTCTTTTCTTCAGCACACTATAAAAGAATCCACCACTTCATCCTTTATCACTTGCTGGCTGTCATTAAGGAGCCAGCGCTGAATGAGAACAGAATGGAACATTTCTGATAGTGACCCAGGGGAACATGTTAGAAGGTGCCCCTTGGACTCCTCAGTAAAGGCACCAGATATTTCCAAGCAGATATGCTCATGCACAGGCAGTTTGATTAGTGCTGCTGCTGGCTCTGCAGACTGCGTGATTAAAATTATGGGAGAAATTGAGATTTTGTAGGGACAAGGTGGGACCTCGTTCAATTGTAGGTTATTGCAGGAAATTTTCCTGACATGAGAAAGCTTTGTGAATGAAGAACCTGTTCTGAAGTTCGATTGATGAGTACTATGACAGGAGTTTGGACTGGAAGAAAATTCGGGTCTCCACAAACTGATAAGGAAAAGTAGAACTATAGAGAGAGTCCCAGTGGAGTGTCTATCGTCCTGTCCTGACAAAATTTCTCCCAGGATCATGAACGATAACTTGTGTTTTTACTGACTCAGAGATTCTTACTGCCGTATGGCAGAGCAAGCAATGGGATGCCATTTCTGGTTTGTCGAAAAGCATTATCCAAGGAAAGTGCAATTGGTGTAATTTTTTACTGAGAATTTAAACTGTCTTTGAGAGAAATCAAGGAATCAGCCATCAGATATAATGGAAAAGATAAGCAATATTTGTCTTTAGTACTGTGGTAGGCGCCCTGGAGAATTCAGAGAAAAGTAACAAAATCTAGTCAGGCAACAAAGCTACATGCATGGAAAAATCAGGCTCCGTTGCTTAAAAGAACTTCAGTGACTTCTCTGTCTACAGAACGAGGTCCCCCCAAAACCTTTCCATGCTATTTAAGGCCTTCTGATTTTCTATTTTTTTATTGTGGTAAAAAATATATCACATAAAATTTGCCATTTTATCCATTTTTAAGTGTACAGTTCAGTGATGTTAATTACATCCACAGTGTTGTGTAACCATTACCATGATTTATTTCTAAAACTTTTCATCACCCTAAACAGAAACTCTGTAACTATTAAATAATAATCCCTCATTCTCTTCCCCTGTACTCCCAGCCCCTGGTAACCTGTAATCCACCTTCAAACTCTATGAATTTGCCTAACCTGGATATTGCATATAAGTGGAAACATACAGTATTTGTCCTTTTGTGTCTGGCTTATTTCAATTAGAATAATGATTTCTGATTCATCTGGGTTAGAACGTATATCAGAACTTCATTTATTTTTATGGCTGAATAACTTTCCATTTTGTGTCTATACCACATTTTGTTTACCCAGTCATCTATTGATGGATACTTGGGTTATTTCTACTTTTTGGCCATTGTGAATAATGCTGCTATCAACAGTGGTATACAGGTATCTGAGTTCCTAATTTCAGTTTATTTTGGGTATATGCCTGGGAACAGAATTGCTGGGTCATATGCTAATTCTATGTTTAGCTTATTGTGGGACTGCAAAATTGTTTTCCACAAGTGGTGCCATTATACATTCCCACCAGCAATGTGCAAGAGTTCCAACTTTTCCACATCCTCTCCAACACTTATTTTTTGTTTCTTCTCCTAGTTAAAACCATTCTACTAGGTGTGAAATGGTATTTCATTGAGGTTTTGGTTTACATTTCTCTAAGGACTAATGATTATGAACATCTTTTCATATGCTTATTGAACATTTGTAGATCTTCAGAGAAATGTCTATTCAAATCCTTGGTCCATTTTTAAGATTAGGTTGTTTGTCCTTTTGTTTTTGAGTTTTATGTATTTATATATTCTCCATAGTAAAATGCTAAGTGTTATCAGATATATGATTTCTAAATATTGTCTCCTATTCCATAGGTTGTCTTTTCACTCTCCTGGTAATGCCTTTTGATGCACGAAAGTTTTTAATAAACCAGGGTTGTACTGTATGGTGACTAACATAATATAATAAAAAAATATTATTTGAAAAAACAAAGCAACAACACTTAGGATGTCAAAAAAATAAAGCTATAAATTCTATAAAAAATTTTTTTATAAAGTCCAGTTTATCTATTTTTTCATATGTTGCTTTTATATTTAGTGTCATATCTAAGAATCCATTGCCAAATTCAAAGTCATGAAGACTTACCTGTATGTTTTCTTCTAAGAATTTTATGGTTTTAGATCTAATATATCAGTCATTCATCAATTTGGAATTAGTTTTTATAAACAGTGTGACATAAAGCTATATTCCTTGTCATGTATGGTCCATGAAATCTGTTTTTTAATGTGTTCAGCTAGTGTTTTGATAGAAATTTCCTTGAAACAAACTGAGGGTTACAGAAGGAGGAGGGTGAGGGGATGGGGTAACTGGGTGATGGGCATTAAGGAGGGCACACGTTGTGATGAGCACTGGGTATTATACACAACTAATGACTCATTGAACACTACATCAAAAACTAATTATGTACTCTATGTTGGCTAATTGAACATAACTTAAAAAAAGAAATTTCCTTGAAAGCCAGGAGCTAAAAAACAAAAACAAATGAAAACAAATAGTACCTCCACTCTTAGCCAGGATTGCTTAAGACTAGGCATCAGCCCGTGGTGAACTCTTAGGGAATTCTCTAGCCTTTTCTGAGCGTAGATCTTTCTCTGGGCATGCATGTGGCTTTCTTTATTCCCCCAAATACACGGCTGCTTTTGAATGTCATAATTTCCCGGCTTTTGCTCCTGTGCTCAGGTTGCCTATTGTGTGTTTAAACCATAATCTTTCCCTCAGGCCTCTGTGGATTGTTATTTGGCTTGCAGTATTTTTGAACAATGCCTGCCACTTTTCTGGCCTGAGTTCTGAATTAGATGGAACAGGAATGAGTGCTTTGCATGAGTCCTTCAGTTAGCCTCCACTCAGATTAAAATTAAGACAATAATTTATGAACAAGGTCTGCCCTGCTCTTTCTGGTCTGGGGATGTCTCACACTGGGAACACAGGCTGCCACCATTTCTAGACTACTGAATTGCGGGGGAGGGGTTAGGATGGGGCAAGTAAAAATGCCACAAAGCTTTCCTACCATTTTGAAATTGTCTTTTTCTTGCTTCAATATTTTTTTGGTTGCTATAAGCCTTTGGCTCTTTTATGGAGTTCTGAAAAAGTTGATTTTAACAGTTTCTGTTTGATTTTTTTGTTTCAAATTTTTATTTAAATTCTAGTTAGTTAATTAGCACATAGTGTCATATTGGTTTCAGGAGTAGAATTTAGTGATTCATCACTTACATATAACACCCATGCTCATCCTAACAAGCACTTTCCTTAATACCCATCACCCATTTCTGTTTGATTTTTGATACAGGACCAGAGCTTGGAACTGCCCTTCCACCATTTTGTTGATGTCACTTTGACATCTTCTTTCATGATGCTCTGTCCTTGGATATGCTTTACCTTTATCTTGAATGTCCTCTCCCTCTTTACCTGGAAAATTTATCCATCCTCTAAGATCTTGCCTGAATATCACTTTTTGTGTGTGTGTGTGTGAAATCTCCCAATCACATTTTTTTCCTCACTGTGAGGGCCTCCTGATGGTTTGTATGTACACACACGTCAAATACAACTGTTTGCTTACTGTGTATGTTCTCTGCCGGATGCTGAATCCCTTAAACTTCACAGTGGTCTCTTGCTTACATTTCCACCCATAACTTTTAAGCTCAGAGCCTTACACAGAGCAAGCATCCAAGAGTGACGTATAAAACAGTTCAGGTTAAGAAGACAACCAGAGAGGACCAGATGAATAGGTCTTTTCTCTGACATTGTGAGAAGACTGATCTTTCAAGAGTATAGAAGTGGAGGGACGCCTGGGTGGCACAGCGGTTAAGCAGCTGCCTTCAGCTCAGGGTGTGATCCCGGCGTTCTGGGATCGAGCCCCACATCAGGCTCCTCTGCTGGGAGCCTGCTTCTTCCTCTCCCACTCCCCCTGCTTGTGTTCCCTCTCTCACTGGCTATCTCTATCTCTGTCAAATAAATAAATAAATAAAATCTTTAAAAAAAAAAAGAGTATAGAAGTGGGTATACTCTGGAACACAGATATAAGGAAGGATAATTGGTACAAGGTACTACAAGAGGTAGTTTGGATAGATCTCCAAACTCCAGAGGTCACATGCAATAACTGTTGTTTTCCAGAAAATTATCTGCATTTAAGCTCTCAAAGGTAAGATAAGGGTAATAGAAGGAATTGGAATCAATCAGTACATATAAACTTTTAAAAAAGTTTATTGAAAAACTTAGTTAACATACAGTGTAATTATAGTTTCAGGTATACAAAGTAGTGATTCAACACTTTCATATAATACCCAGTACTCATCACAAGTACACTCCTTAATTCCCCTCACCCATTTAACCCATCCCACCATCTCCCTCCTCTCCTATAACTATCGGTTTGTTCTCTATAGGTAAGAGTCTGTTTCTTGTTTTGCCTCTCTCTTTTGTTTCCCTTTGCTTGTTTTGTTTCTTAAATTACAAATACGAGTGAAATCATATGGTATTTGTCTTTCTCTGGCTGATTTAGTTTGCTTAGCATGACATTCTCTAGCTCCATCCATGTCATTGTAAATGGCAAGATTTCATTCTTTTTTAATGACTGAGTATATTCATCACTGTGTGTGTAGATACATATACCACATCTTCTTTATTCATTCATCAAAGGACAGTTGGGCTGTTTCCATAATTTGGCTATTGTAGGTAATGCTGTTATAACCATTGGAGTGCATGTATTTCTTTGAATTAGTATTTTTGTGTTCTTTGGGTGAATACCTAGTAGTGCAATAGCACGATTGTGTGTAGGGTAGTTCTGTTTTTAACTTTTTGAGGAACCTCCATACTGTTTTCAAGAGTGGCTGCACCAGTTTGCATTCCCACCACCAGTGCAAGAGTATTCCCTTTCCTCCACATCCTCGCCAACACCTGTTGTTTCTTGTGTTGTTGGTTTTAGCCATTCTGGTAGGTGTGAGGTGATATCTCATTGTAGTTTTGACTTGCATTTCTCTGATGATGTTTGATGTTGAGCATCTTTTCACAGGTCTGTTAGCCATCTCTATGCCTTTCTTTTGAGACATGTCTGTTCATGTCTTCTGCCCATTTTTTAATTGGATTATTCACTTTTTGGTATTGAATTTTATAAATTCTTTACATAGTTTAGTTACTAACCCTTTATCAGATATGTCATTTGCAAATATTTTCTCCCATTCTGTAGGTTGCCTTTTAGTTTTGTTGATTGTTTTCTTCACTGTGCAGAAGCTTTTTATTTTGAAGAAGTCCCAATAGTCTGTTTTTTACTTTTGTTTCCCTTGCCTCAGAGGACGTATCTAGTAAGAAGTTGCTATGGCTGATGTCAAAGAAGTTACAGCCTGTGTTCTCTTGGATTTTGATGGTTTCAAGACTCACATTTAGGACTTTCATCCATTTTGAATTTATTTTTGTGTATGGTGTAAGAAAATGGTCTGGTTTCATTCTTTTGCATGTTGCTGTCCAGTTTTCCCAACACCATTTGTTCAAGAGACTTTTTTCCATTGCATATTCTTTCCTACTTTGTTGAGGGTTAAATGACCATATAGTTGTGGGTTCATTTTTGGTTTTCTGTTCTATTCTGTTGATCTATGTATCTACTTTTGTAACACATACTGTGTCACGTAGTGTCTTGGTTGCTACGGGTTTGTAGTAACTGAAGTAACTTGAAGTCCAGAATTGTGATGCCTCCAGCTTTGATTTCTTTTTCAAGATTGCTTTGGCTATTTGGGGTCTTTTATGTCTCCACACAAATTTTAGGATTGTTTGTTCTAGCTCTGTGAAAAATGCTGTTGGTATTTTGATAGGGATTGCATTGAATCTGTAGATTGCTTTCAGTAGTATAGACATTTTAACAATGTTTGTTCTTCCAATCCATGAGTATGGGATGCATTTCCATTTCTTTGTGTCATCTTCAATTTTTTTCATAAGTGTTTTTTAGTTCTCAGAGTATAGGTCTTTCATCTCTTCGGTTAGGTTTATTCCTAAGTATCTTATGGTTTTTGGTGCAATTGTAAATGAGATTGATTCCTTAATTTCTGTTTCTGCTGCTTCATTATTGGCGTAAAGAAATACAGCAGATCTCAGCACATTGATTTTGTATCCTGAGAATTTACTGAATTTGTGTATCAGTTCCAGCTATTTTTTTTTCTAGAGTCTTTTTGGTTTTCTACATAGAGTATGATGTCATCTGCAAATAGTGAAAGTTTTACTTCTTCCTTGCTGATTTGGATGCCTTTTGTTTCTTGTTGTTGTCTGATTGCTGTGGCTAAGATTTCCAGTACTATGTTAAATAACAGTAATGAGAGTGGACATCCTTGTCTTTTTCCTGGCTGTAGAGGAAAAGATCTCAGTTTTCCTCCATTTAGGATGATCTTAGCTGTGGGTTTTTCATGGATGACCTTTAGTATGTTGAGATATGTTCCCTCTAAACCTGCTTTGTTGAAATTTTTTTTTAAAATCATGAATGGATGTTGCACTTTGTCAAATGCTTTTTCTGCATCTATTGAAATGATCATATGGTTCTTATCATTTCTTTAATTGATGTGGTGTATCACACTGATTGATTTGTGAATATTGAAACACACTTGAAACCCAGGAATAAATCCCATTTGATTGTGGCAAATGATTTTTTTAATGTGATGTTGGCTTCAGTTTGCTGTTATTTTAATTGACAATTTTTGCATCCATGTTCATCATGTATAATGGCCTATAGTTCTCTTTTTTAGTGGAGTCTTTATCTGGTTTGCTATCTGGGTAATGCTGGCCTCAGAGATTGAATTTGGAAGTCTTCGTTCCTTTTCTGGTTTTATTGGAGTAGTTTGAGAAGAATAGGTATTAATTCTTCTTTAAATGTATGGTAGAATTCACCCATGAAGCCATCTGGCCCTGGATTTTTGTTTGTTGGAAGTTTTTTGATTACTGATTCATTTTATTTGTTAGTTATCAGTCTGTTCCTGTTTTCTATTTCTTCCTATTTTCACTTTTGGTAGCTTATATGGTTCTAGGAATTTATCCATTGATTTTTGTTAGGTTTCTTTGTGCCTCCTGAATCTGGATATCTGTTTCTTTCCCCAGATTACAGGAGTTTTCAGCTATTATTTATTCAAGTATATTTTCTTCCCTGCTTCTCTCTTGCTCTTCTTCTGAGACTCGTATAATATGAATGTCATTACACTTGATGGAGTTGCTGAGTTCTCTAAGTCTATTCTTACTTTGCATAATTCTTTTTTTTTCTGATTTTTGTTCAGCTTTATTACTTTCCATTACTATGTCTTCTGGGTCATTAATTCATTCCTCTGCCCCTTCCAGCTTGTTATTCATTGTCTCAAGTATATTTCTAATCTCACTTATTGCACTCTTCACCTTTGATTCCTTTTTATCTCTGTGTTAAGAGTCTCACTGATGTCTTCCACTCTTTTCTCAAGTCTAGTGAGTATCCTTATGGTTATTGCTTTAAGTACTCCGTCAGGCATGTTACTTATATCTGTTTTGCTTAGATCTCTGGCTGTGGCCTTGTCCTGTTCTTTCATTTGGGACAGATTTATCTATCTTCTCATTTTGTCTAAGTCTCTGTGACTGTTTCTATGTGTTGTAAAAGTCAGATATTTCTCTTGTTCTAGAGGGCAATGGCCTTATGAAGAATATGTCCTATAGTGCCCTACCTTGTAGTGTCCCCTGTTCCCCAGGGCCTGGTGCTTCAGTAAGCGTGTCCAATGTGTACTGCATGCACTCTGCTTTTGTGTCCTGGCCACTTTATCCTTCAGGCTAGTCATCTTCAGAAGTTATCTTTTTCTGTTGTGGGCAGTGTTTGGTCCCTGAGTTCAATATGGTATAACACCCAGTGCACCATGCCATATGTGCCCTCCTTAATACCCATCACTGGCCTATCCCAATCCCCCATCCTCCTCCCCTCTGAAGCCCTCAGTTTGTTTCCCAGAGTCCATAGTCTCTCATGGTTCATTCCGCCTTCTGTTTACCCCCCCTTCATTCTTCCCTTACTCCTCCTACAGATCTTCCTGCTATTTCTTATGTTCCATAAATGAGTGAAACCATATTATATTGCATGGTGCACTGGGTGTTATATGCAAATAATGAATCATGGAACATTACATCAAAAACTAAGGATATACAGTATGGTGACTTACATAATAAAAAATTATTATAAAAAAAAGAAACCAGCATAATAATTGTTTTTCTCTGCTTGACTTATTTCACTTAGCATAATCTCCTCCAGTCCTGTCCATGTTGCTACAAGTGTTGGGTACTTGTTCCTTCTGATGGCTGAGTGATATTCCATTGTATATATGGATGACATCTTCTTAAGCCAGTCATCTGTTGAAGGGCATCTCAGCTCCTTCCACAATTTAGCTATTGTGGACATGCTGCCATGAACATTGGGGTGTGTATGGCCCTTCTCTTCACTACGTCTGTCTCTTTGGGGTAAATACCCAGTAGTGCAATTGCTGGGTCATAGGGTAGCTCAATTTTTAACTTTTTAAGGGACCTCCACACTGATTTCCAAAGTGGCTGTACCAACTTGCATTCCCACCAGCAGTGTAAGAGGGATCCCCTTTCTCCACATCCTCTCCAACATTTGTTGTTTTCTGCCTTGTCCATTTTTGCCATTCTAACTGGCTTAAGGTGGTATCGCAATGTCGTTTTGATTTGAATTTCCCTGATAGCTAATGATTTTGAACATTTTTTCATGTGTCTATTAGCCATTTGATTGTCATCATTGGAAAAGTGTCTGTTCATATCTTCTGCCCATTTTTTGATTTGATTATTTGTTTCCCATGTATTGAGTTTGAGAAGTTCTTTGTAGATCTTGGATACCAGTCTTTTATCTGTGGTGTCATTTGCAAATATCTTCTCCCATTCTGTGGGCTGCCTCTTAGTTTTTTTGACTGTTTCCTTGGCTGTGCAGAAGGTTTTTATCTTGATGAAGTCCCACAAGTTCATTTTATCTTTTGTTTCTCTTGCCTTTGGAGATGTGTCATGAAAAAATGTTGCTGTGGCCAATGTCAAAGAGGTTACAGCTTATGTTCTCCTCTAGGATTTTGATGGATTCCTGTCTCACATCGAGGTCTTTCATCCATTTGGAGTTTATCTTTGTGAATGGTGTGAGAGAGTGGTTAAGTTTCATTCTTTTGCACGTAGCTGTCCAATTTTCCCAACACCGTTTATTGAAGAGACTGTCTTTTTTCCACCGAATGTTTTTTCCTGCTTCATCAAAGATTAGTTGCCCAAAGAGCCGATGGTCCATTTCTGGGTTCTCTATTCTGTTCCATTGGTCTATGTGTCTGTTTTTGTGCCAGTACCATGCTGTCTTGGTGATCACAGCTTTGCGGTATAACTTGAAATCTGGCAACGTGATGCCCCCAGCTTTGTTTTTCTTTTTCAACAATTCCTTAGTGATTTGAGGCCTTTTCTGGTTCCACACAAGTTTAAGGGCTGTTTGTTCCAGATCTTTGAAAAATGTCATTGGTATTTTGATCGGGATGGCATTGAAAGTATAGATTGCTCTGGGTAGCATAGACATTTTAACTATGTTTATTGTTCTGATCCATGATCATGGAATATTTTTCCATCTTTTTGTCTTCTTCAGTGTCTTTCAAGAGTGATCTGTAGTTTCTACAATATAGATCCTTTACGTTTCTGGTTAAGTTAATT
Organism: Ursus maritimus; assembly: GCF_017311325.1. NCBI lineage: Eukaryota > Metazoa > Chordata > Mammalia > Carnivora > Ursidae > Ursus > Ursus maritimus. The sequence goes on from NW_024425230.1 coordinate 831,869, forward strand.
CTGAGATAACGTATGATATTTGGTGCTATTGTAAATGGAATCGATTCCCTAATATCTCTTTCTTCAGTCTCATTGTTCATGTATAGAAATGCAACTGATTTCTGAGCATTGATTTTGTATCCCACCACCTTAGTAGTTTGGGGGTGGAGTCTTTTGGGTTTTCCATATAGAATATCATGTCATCTGCGAAGAGAGACAGCTTGACTTCTTTGCCGATTTGGATACCTTTTATCCCTTTTTGTTGTCTGAGTGCTGTTGCAAGGACTTCTAGTACTATGTTGAATAATAATGGCGAGAGTGGGCATCCTTGTCATGTTCCTGATCTTAAGGGAAAGGCTTTCAGCTTTTCCCCATTGAGAATGATATTTGCTGTAGGCTTTTCATAGATGGTTTTTATGATATTGAGGAATGTACCCTCTATCCCTACATTCTGAGGGGTTTTAATTGGGAAAGGATGTTGTATTTTGTCAAATGCTTTTTCTGCATCAATGGAGAGGATCATATGGTTCTTGACTCTTTTCTTGTTGATGTGATGTATCACATGGATCGATTTGTGAATGTTGAACCACACTTGCATCCCAGGGATGAATCCCACTTGGTCTTGATGGATAATCCTTTCAATGTACTGTTGGATCCTATTAACTAGGATCTTGTTGAGAATTTTGGCATCCATATTCATGAGGGATATCGGTCTGTAATTCTCCTTTGTGAATGGGTTTTTGCCTGGTTTGGGGATGAATGTAATACTGGCCTCAGAATGAGTTTGGTAGTTTTCCTTCTGTTTCTATTTTTTGAAACAGCTTTGGGATAATTGGTATTGTTTCTTCTTTGAATGTTTGGTAGAATTCCCCAGGGAATCCATCAGGCCCTGGATTCTTGTTTTGGGGGAGGGTTTTGATCACTGCTTCAATCTCTTCATAATTAATTGGTCTGTTTAAATAATCAATTTCTTTCTGTTTCAGTCTTGGTAGTTTATAGGTTTCCAGGAACTTTCTCCAGAATAGACCATATACTGGGTCACAAAACAGGTCTCAATGAATACCAAAAGACTGAGATTATACCCTGCGTATTCTTACACCACCATCCTTGAAACTGGAACTCAATCACAAGGACAAATTTGGAAGAAACTCAAACACTTGTAAACTAAGAACCATCCTGCTCAAGAGTGATTGGATAAACCAGGAAAATGAAAGTCAGATTAAGCAATTTTTGGAGACCAATGAGAATGAAAACACATTGGTCCAAAACCTATGGGACACAGCCAAGCAGTCCTATGGGGAAAATACATAGTCATCCCAGCCTCACTCAAAAGAATAGAAAAACCTAAAAATGCAGTTTTTGTATTCTCACCTCAAGAAGCTGGAGCTGGAGCTGGAACAGAAGAACAGGCCTAACCCACGCACGAGAAGGCAGTTGATCAAGATTAGAGCAGAGATCAATGAATTAGAACCCAGGAACACAGTAGAGCAGATTGACAGAACTAGAAGCTAGTTCTCTGAATGAATAAATAAGATCTATAAGCCACTGGCCAGACTTATTCAAAAGAATAGAGAAAGGACCCAAATTAATAAAATTATGAATGAAAGTGGAGAGATCACGACCAACACCAATGACATAGGAAGGATCATTAGAAACTTTTATCAACAGCTTTATGCCAATAAATTAAACAACCTGGAAGTAATGCTCTAATTTCTCTTGAGTTAATACCTACATTGGAATGGTTGGATAATTTGGTAGATTTATGGGCAATGTTTTTAAAGATTGCTGGACTGTTTTCCAAAATGCTTGTAATAACATTTTACAATTCTATTGGCAGTATATGAGAGTTCTAGTTTCTCTGCATCTTTGTCCATACTTAGTTTGGTCTGGCTTTTTGTTTTTACACATTCTAAGGTATGTAGTAAGGGTTTTGCTTTGCATTTTCCTGATGATTAGTGATATTGAGCATATTTTCATGTGCTTATTTGCCATCCTTATATATTCTACAGTGACGTGTCTGTTCAAAACTTTCTCCATTTTAATGGAGTTGTTTGTTATTGTTGTGTTTTGAGAATTTTGCAGAATATATCCTGGATATGATGAGTCCTTTATGAGATAAATAATTTGCAGTTTTCTCTCCTAGTCTGTGGCTTGTCTTTGTGTTTACTTAACAGCGACATTTGAGAAGCAGGAAGTCCAATTAATAAAATTTTCCTTTTATAGATCATACTTTTAGTGCTGTATCCAAGAAAATTTCCCAGGAAGAAAGAGACTTTTCTATATTTTACCTTAGGGATCTTATAGTTATAAATTTTACATTTAGGCATATGATCCATTTAGTTAACTTTTGTATATGATTCAATGAACAGATCAGAGTAAAATAATTTTTCTCTTTTTTTGCATGTGGATATCCAATTGCTCCAGTAGCATTTGTGGAAAACAATACTATTTCTTCACTGAACTGTCACTGAACCTTTGTTGAAAATCAATCAGCCATGAATGTATAGGTGTATTTCTGGATTCTTCATTGATCAAATTGATTGTACTGATGCAATACTACACTGTTTTGACTATTGTAGCTTTATAATAAGTCTTGATGTGAGATAATGTGTGATCTTCAACTTCTCTCTTCTTTTTCAAGGTCGTATTTGTTATTCTAGGTCCTTTGCATTCCCATATGAATTTCAGAATCCGTTTGTTAATTTCAGCAGAAAAGATGGCTGGAATTTCTACAGAACATTCTTAGGAAAACCTTTGTAAAGAAGACCTAAATAAATGGAGATACATACCATGTTCATAAATCAGAAGACCCTACATTATTAAAATGCTCTTTCCAAATTAATCCATATGTGACCCCTCAAAGGTGTCTATACTCTAATTCCCGATGTTAATGTCTGCATGTGTTATGTTGTGTGGCAAAGGGACTTTGCAGATAGAATTAAGGTTACAAACCTTAATACAAGATTTTCCTTGATTATCTAGGTGTTCTCAGTGTAATCACATGGGCCCTTAAAAGAAGTAGAAGACAGAAGAGTCAGTTAGAGAGATGAAACAGAAGAAGAGGCAAGGGATCTGAAGTGTGAGAGGGACTTGACCTACTGTTGCTGGCTTTGATGATAGATGAGGGTATGTGTCATGACCCAGGGAATGTAGGTAACCTCTAGAAGTGAGAACAACTCCTGGGTGACAGCCAGTGAGGAAATTGGGGCCTCAATATTACAGCTGCAAGGAAGTGAATTATGTCAACAACTTGAATTAATAAGAAAGCAGATTCTTTCCTAGAGCCTCCAGGAAGGTGGCACCACCTTGATTTTGTCTTGATGAGGCTCTAGTCCTAAAGGTAGCTGAGCCCACCATACTTTTGACATCTGAAAACTGTGATATAAGAAGTGGGTTTTATTTTAAGCCACTACATGTGTGGTAATTTGTTTTGGCCGGTATAGAAAACTAGTACTCTTTCTCTCTTTTTAAAGAGTTATGTATTTATTTTAGGGGCGGCAGGGAGGGCAGAGGGAGAAAGAGGAACCTGAAGCAGGGCTTGATCTCATGACCCTGAAATCATGACCTGAGCCAAAATCAAGAGTTGGACACTTAACCGACTGAGCTACCCATGCACCCCAAAGTAGTACTCTTTTCATGTCTATAGAATTTATAGTCATGTCACTGTTCTTTTTCTTGGTATTGGCAAATTTTGTCCTCTAATGTTTTGTCCTATTCAAATTGGCTAAGGTTTATCAGCCTTCTTGATTTTCTCTAAGAATCAAATTTTAGTGTCATTGCTTTGCTGTAATATTTTTCCACTTTCTATTTCACTGATTCCTGCTCCAATTCTTATTCTTTCTTTTCTTCTACTTATTCTGTGTTTCATTTGCCCTAATCATTTAAAAAATGAGCATACTGAACAAAAACTTCACAAAAGATCTATGGATGGCAAATAGCTACATGAAAAATCACTCAACATCATTAGCCTTTTGAGAAATGCAATTTGAAACTACAACAAATACCCTTCATACTCATTGGAATGTCAAACACTAAAAAGGCTGACCCAGTGTTGAAAATCTGGGGTAACAAATTCTCATGTACTCCTGGGGGCATTGTAAAATGTTACAACTATATTGGAACAGTCTCACAGCTTCTTAAAATAGAAATATTTTATAATATTAACCTATCATATGATCAACTATTCCATTCCTAGGTATTTATCCAAGGGAACTGAAAACATATGCATTTATAGATAATTGTGTATGAAAGTTAATAGCACATTCATTTGTACTAGTCAAACAATGGAAGCAATCCAAATGTCCCATCAACAGTGAATAGATATGTCCAACATCCCATAGCCATACTATGATGTACTACTAAATAATGAAAAATAATGAACTATTGATCTACAAACCAACACTGAAGAATCTTAAAATAGTTGTGTTGAAATGGAAGTGGTCAGACAAAAGAATGCATGCTGTATGATTGCATCTACAGAAAATATAGAAAATGTAAACTAATCTATAGTGAAAGAAAAGATATGAATAGTTCCTGGGGGTAGGGTGGGGTTACAGGGGGAGCTAAAGGGGTTACAAGAAAGCAAACATTAGTAAACTGCTGGGGATAGTGAATGTTTTCATTATCTTGATTGTATTATTGGTTTTGTGGATATATACATTAGCCAAAATATAAATTATACATTTTAAATATGCTCAGCTTGCAGAGTATAAATTTTCTTCAACAAAGAAAACAATCAGAAGATAAAAACTCAGTGTGTTAACAATTGAACTACATCTATGTCTACATGTCCACTTATTTGTTTTTCAGGGTGGATTGCTATTCTGGGTGCCATCTGGTTGCTAATTTTAGCTGATATTCATGATTTTGAGATAATTCTACACCGAGTGGAATGGGCAACTCTTCTATTCTTTGCAGCACTCTTTGTTCTGATGGAGGTAAGGCTTTAGAACTTTTGCAACGTAATCTTTTACCTTTTATATTTCGTATTTTATTGAGTGAATGAAAAAAGCCCAAATCTATAAGTCTTTTCACATATTCACCAAGGAGAAAATGATGGAGGTTGTAATTAGAATATTTTAAGTTAAACCAGCTTTTATCTCAGCCACCTAAATATTTCTGATAAAATTGGTTGGTTTTTTTTTTTTTTTGGTTGCTTTCTTAAAAAATTATCTTTGTGGTTTGTAAACTTGTTCAAATTTCATTTGCTATAAAGTAGAATTTGCTCTAATGACTTGTTATAGCAAATTGACAGGGTAATATTATATTGATGATCTGTTTCATTTTGTAATATTTAAGTAAATATTGTTATCATGGAAAAGACTACATCAAAGAAAATGGATAATGTATATTCTTTTAGTTATAGTTGTTATAACATTTATTCAAAAATTACATTATTGTTCAATCTTGAGACTTGATTTATGAATTTGTGTCCCCCTCAAATACAAGGTTTGATGACACAGAAAAATACTACTCCCTAAAGGATGTCCTCAAGCACACCAAATGTCTCACATTAATTACCTTAACTTGCTGATGACAGACCCATTCAGTATTATTTCTTCTCTGGATTAAAACTTTGACACTTCTCCCCCCTAATTGTCTTTAAGACAGGTCCCTTGAATTTTTGTAATTTTTGTCTTTACTCATGCGTGGATGTAATCAAGTGACTAATTTAATCCCTACAAATCACTCGGGGAGTTGTGAATTACATTTGAGGTCCTTGGTTCCCTACTCAAAAACTTCACCTTTTTTACTCTGGATATTCTTCCCACATACAATATGGAGGGGAAATTTCTGCTGACTGTTTTCATGATTGGACTTTGAAAGTCTCTGCCTTGATTACATATTTACTTCAGGTATAAATTGCTATCTCATCTGGGTTTTGGGCATATTTTCCCCAGTTTTATGCTTCACTTTGTGTTGATGGAATAAACAATGGAATTTTTAAAACAACTTTATTGAGATGTAATTTACATAACATAAAATTCACCCATGTTAAGTTTTATAATTCAATGATTTTTAATAAATTCAGAACATTGGCATCATCCAAAAAGATCCCACATGTCCTTTTACAATTAATTCTAGCTCCCAACTCCAGCTTTAGCAACCACTAATTTTTCTATTTATTTGCCTTTCCTATACATTTTATCTAAAGGAATCATGTACTGTATAGTCTTTTCTGTCTGGTTTCTTTAATTAGAATAATGATAATAATGTTGAGTTTTATTTATGTCCTTGTATGTATCTTTATTTCATTTTTTATTATTGAATATTATTCCACTGTGTGGATTTGCTATATTTTATTTACCCAATCACCATTTGATGAATATTTGTATTGTTTCCAATTTTGAATTTTTTGAACATTACTGTCATAAGCATTGTGTATAAGTCTGTGTGTGGACATATATTTTTATTTCTTTGAGGTAGATGCTAGGTAGATGCTAAGGTTAGCTTCTTAAGAAACAGCCAAAATATTTTCCACAGTGGCTGCACCATTTTGCATTCTCACCAGTACTGTAATAGGATTCTAGTGTCTCTACATTCTATAGCCTATTGGCTTTCTTTTTGATTATTAGACATTCTAGTAGGTGTGAAGTGGTATCTCATTGTGATATTCAACATCATATTATTAGTCACTTTTATATGTTTGGCAAATTTCTATTGAAGACTTTTCACCACTTTTCATTTTTTTTTCTTTTTTGAGTCATAATAGTCTTTTATATATTAATCTTTCATTAAATATATTATTTAATTCTGATTGTACATTGCCATCATATAGAAATACAATTAATTTTTTATATTGATGTGTATTCTGTGACTTTGTTGAACTCATTTTTTAGTCTAGTAGTTATTTTTGGATTCCTTAGAATTTTCTTTCATATCATTTGCAAATAAAGTCATTTTAATGTCTTCCTTTCTGATCTGGATGCCTCTAACTAGCTCACAGTCTCTCCCTTCCTCTCTTTCCTATTTTCCCTTCTCTTTCTTTTTCTCTTGTCTTTTTGGCTAGAACTTCCAGTTCAATGTTGGATAAAAGTGGTGAGCATTGACATCCATAGCTTGTTCCTGAGCTTAGGGCAAAGCATTCAGCTTTTCACTATTATGCATAATGTTTGTTCTAGGTTTTTCTTAATAGAAGCTCTTTATTGGGTTAAAAAAGTTCCAATATATTCCTAGTTTGTTGTGAATTTTTATCAGAAATATATATTGGATTTTGAAAAATCCTTGTCTATATCTGTTGAGAATACCATGTGATTTTTATCCTTGAGTCTATTAATTTGAATCTATTAATATGGTACACTACATTGATGGATTTTCAGATGTTAAATCTATTTTACATTCTTAGAATAAATCTCACTTGGTCATGGTGCATAATAAATTGTTGAATTCAGTTTGTATATTCATGAGGGATATCAGTCTGTATTATTTTTATGTGATGTCTCTGGCTTTGGTATCAGCATAATACTGAATGAGTATAGTAGAATAAGTTGAGAAGTGTTCTTTGTAGAAGAGTTTGTGAAGGATTGGTTTTAATATTCGATTGAAATGTTCAGTGAAGCCATCTGGGCCTAGAATTTAATTTGTGGGGAAGTTTTGTGTTTGTTTTATGAATTCAATTTCTTTGGTTATTCAGATGTCTATTTTTTTCTTGAGTAAATTTTAGTAATTTTTGCCTTTTCTGAATTTGTCTATTTCATTTAAATTCTTTATTTTTGGCATAAGTTTTTTATAATATTGCCTTATAATACTTTTTTTATTTCTGTGAAGGCATTAGTGATGCCCCCTCTCTCATTTCTGATTTCGTGATTAGTGTCTTTCTTTCTTGATTAGTGTAGGTGAAGTTGGACAATTTTGTTAATCTTTTTTAAAAAGTGTGAATTTTAATTTCATTGATTTTGTCCATGTTTTTTTCTATTTCATTGTTTTCTCCTTCATTTCACCTTTATTATTTCATTTCTTACACTTGCCCTTGACTTACTGTTCCTTTTTTCCCCCTGGGTTCTTAATGAGGAACCTTAAGTTATTGACTTGAAATCTTTCTTATTTTCTCATATAGGCATTTAAAGCTATATATTTTCCCCAGGCACCACTTCTCTGCATCCCTTAAATTATGTGCATTGTCTTCCATTTTCATTTACTTCCAAATATTTTCTAATTTTCCTTGTAATTTCTTTTTGAATCAGATTATTTAGAAGTATGTTTTTAAAGTTCCAAATATTTGAGGATTGCCCATATTTCCTTCTGTTTTTGATCTTTAATTTAATTCAGTGTGTTTTCCATCATTTCAGGTCTCTTAATTTTATTGAGACTGGTTTTGTGGTCTAGAATTTGGTCTTTTCCTGGAGAATATTCCACTTGTGCTTGAAAAGCATGTATTTTTTGCTGTTGTTTGGTGGAATGTACTATTAAATGTCAGATATGTCATGTTTGTTAACAGTTTTAAATCTCACATATCACAGGTATGTGATATATAGTGGTTCTATCAGTTATTGAGAGTGGGATATTGAAGTCGTCATTATTGTTGAATTGTGTATTTTTTCTTTCAAGAGTGTTCATTTTGCTTTATGTATTTTGAGGATCTGTTGTTAGACACATATATTTTAGAATTATTATATCATCCAAATGAATTGAGCTTTTTTCATTCTTAAGTGTCCTTTCTTTTCTTTAGTAATATTTTTGTGCTGCGGTCTATTTTGACTGATATTGATATAGCCACTTTAATCCTCTTTTGTTTACTGTTCTTTTGGGCTACCATTTTAAAAAATTCAGTTTCACAATTTTTTTGATTGAAATATTTAAACCGTTCACATTTAATAAAATTATTTCATTGTTGAGTTTATGTCTGCCATTTTGCTATTTGTTTTTGTTATCTCATTTCTTTTTTGTTCTTTTCTTCTTCTTTGTTGCTTTCTTTGTGTTAAATAAATATTTTCTTCTGTACCATTTAAGTTCTCTTTTTTGTTTCTTTTTTTATACCATATTTTTAAATTACTTTCTTATGGTTACAGGAGTTAGGAATTATATCTTAATTTATTACAGTCTACTTTGGATTAACAGTAACTTCCTTCTAGCAAAACATAGAAATCTTCCTCCAATATAGCTCCAGTTTTTCATCTCTTCTTTGTGCTTTTATTGTTACATATGTTATATCTTTGTTATATGCTTAACATAGTCATATCATTATTATTTTATGCAATCTATTTTAAACAAAGAGAAGAAAACATATATTCATACAGTCTTTTATAAATTTGTATTTACCTTTTCCATGGCTCTTTATTTCTTTGTATGGATTTAAGTTGCCATATGGTGTCAACCTGAAGGAGTTCTTTTAGTATATCTTATAGAGTAGGTTGGCTAACAATGTATTCTCAGTTTTTGTATGTGAATACCTTCATTTTGCCTTCATTTTCAAAGGATAGTTTTGCTGGATCAATATAGGATTCTTAGTTTATAGTTGTTTTTTCTTTCAACACTTCAAATCTGTCATCCTACTGCCCTCTGGTTTCCATTACTTCTTATCAGAAGTTAGCTGTTAATCATACTGTTTTTCTTCTATGCATATTGACTCATTTTTCTGTTGATGCTTTTGAGACTTTGTCTTTGTCTCTCAGTAGTTTGACTATGATACATCTAGGTGTGGATGTCTTTGTGTTTATTGTACTTGTGCTTTAAATTTTTTGAGGTTTTCAGATCTGTAGGTTGATTTTTTAAAAATCAACTTTTAGTATTTTAATAGTTTTAGATTATTATTCCTTCAATTACACTATTATCCCTTTTTTTCTCTTTAAATTGTATTATTTTCCTCTCTTTTTGGGACCCTTATCACAGTTTGTTTGCTTGATGTAGTCCCAAAGTTCTTCATTTTGTTCATATTTCCTCATTATTTTTTCTTTCTATTCTTCAGAGCAATAATTTCTATTAATAAATTTTAGTTTTCTTCTTTTTAAAGATTTTATTTATTTATTGGAGAGAGAGTGTGTGCACATGAGTGGGGGGAGGGGCAGAGGGGGGAAGAGGGAGAAGCAGATTTCGTGCTGAGTGGGGAGCCCAATGTGGGCTTGATCCCAGGACCCTGAGATCATGACCTGAGCCAAAGTCTGAAGCTTAACCAACTGATGAGTTTTATTTTTCAATGAATCTTTTTATGTCATCTCAAATTTTTTGTTGAGTTTCTTTGCTGAATTTTTCATTTCACTTATGCTTTTCAGTTCCAGAATTTCCATATAATTTTCTTAAAAATAATTTTTATATTTATATTTTTATTATTTTCTACTTAAGACATTATTGTTATTATTTTTCAGTTCTTTAGACATGAACTCCTTCAGTTCTCTGAACATACTTAAAATTTGTTTTGAAGTCTTTTCTGAATCCAACATCTGTGCCCTCCTTACAATTTTTATTGACTGTTTCTCCCCCCAAGTATGGAATATACTTTCCTGTTTTTGTTGTCGAAAAACGGAAAATTTAGATAATATATTTTATCAACTCTGGCTGCTAATTCATTCCCTGGAGGGTTTTTGTTGATTCTGTTTATATAAAGTCACTATAAATGTTCTTTGTCTTTAGAACAATTTTTATATTAAAGTCAATTTTTTCTGATGTTAACATAGCCATGCCAACTCTTTTTTGATTATTGTTAATATGGTTAATCTTTTTTATCCTTTTACTTTGGATCTTTGAATCTAAATTGAATTGCTTGTGTATAGCATGTAGTTGGAACATATTTTTAATAAATATTCATTCAGCCAGAATCTGCCCTTTACTTGGTGTGTTTATCCCATTTACATTTAGTGTAAATATTGAGAAGGTAGCATTTATACATAATTTTTAAATTTTACATCGTTCTTTATATATCTCTTTTTGCCTGTTTTGTTGATCTCTTTGTTAAGGTGTTTGTCTCTGTTGATATCACAGATAGCTGTTAGGCTTCACTAATTCTCAAATTATTGCTCTATTGTTTTTGACAATTCCTGGGTCATAAATTTCTCCACAGTATGATCCATTTACATTTGGCTCCCCTTGCAAGGGTAGTCTTTGAGATTTGTTTTTTAGGTTTGTTCTGACTCTATGAAGCTTCTTCTTAGCTGTCTCTTTCCCTAGCTCCCTCTGGTAAACTAGCTAGCATATAGTTTATCTTCATAAGTTACTCTTACGGAGCTAACAGCTTCCTCTTAATTGCTTACCATCAAGTCTTTATTGTTTTTTTTTTAATTATTATGTTCAGTTAGCCAGCATATATAACACCATAAGTTTTGTTGTAGTGTTCAACAATTCATCAGTTGCATATAACACCCAGTGCTCATCCCAATATGTGCCCTCCTTAATACCCATCACCTGGTTATCCCATCCCCTCACGCCCCTCCCTTCTGTAACCCTCAGTTTTTTCCCCAGAGTCCAGAGTCTCTCATGGTTTGTCTCCCTCTCTGATTTCTTCCCATTCAGTTTTCCTTCCCTTCCCCTGTGGTCCTCCATGCTATTCCTTATGTTCCACATATGAGTGAAACATATGATAACTGTCTTGCTCTGCTTGACTTGTTTCACTTAGCATAATTCCCTCAAGTCTTTATTGTTTTTGAGAGAACTCTGAGGCTTGCACTTCCACATGCTGTTTTAAATAAAGTCAATTCCTTTGGGGAGAGTTTCAGAGCTCTCTTTTCTTATGGCCTGCCTTTCCTCCTGGACAAAATCTCTGAGTCACTGCTGTAGAGCTAAGGGAAGGGACAGTGACCTGTTTCTCTTGGAGTGATACTTCTGCTTTATGAGTAGGGCACTGAGTGCAGGCAGTAGTCTCTGGTCCTATGGGCTTGTGTCTCCTGGTTTGTAACTTACATCATGCAAAAAGCCATGAGGACAGTCATGGTTCTAATATTCTTTTTCTGATGCACCTGAGATAGGACTTTCACTGTATGAGTGGGGCCTGGGTGGAGGAGGAGATCTCCTAGTTTCATGGCCAAATGCTTCTGGAATTAGGTTCTGCAACATGGAACTATGGAGAAGGAATGCTGGTAGCCTATTCCTCCTAGGATGATATGGTAGTTTTTTCACCGTAAGTTAGAAAGAGGGAGCCCTATCTTCTTGAACATACCCATAGTCTCCATTATGCTGAGTCCAGGGTGGAGAATGCTTTATATTTGAAGTGCCATTGTTATCGTTGTTCTTATGAAGATTTTCTTGAATAAATATCTGATCACTTGTTGCATGCCCTTAATACAATTTCCAGAGAATTTTGTAAAAAAAATATTGTTTTTTCAACACATCTGGTTGTTTTGTTGGGAAGTAGGCATCCAGAGCTCCTTATTTGGCCATTCCAAAGTTAAGCTTCCCCACATTTCTTTTTACTTGTTTCTTTGTTTATTTTTTTGCCCTTCTAAGGTCAATAATTGGTGATTTCCAAAGCTAGTAAAAATTCTGAAACAACGTGAATACATTAGCAGCTGAGTTTTCCTTGAGAGATACTTCAAAGTTTATTTATCTCACTCTAGTGTAACAAAATGGTCTACAGCAAATAAAACCAATTAGCATAGTCTTTAAATTGACCTGGAATGTTTCACAAATATGATGATGTTTCTAGTATTTTTTCTGTCTGTGTTTGTTTAGGTACCTTAGGTGGATAATATTTCCCAGTGTTTATTTTATTTTCCTGTTACTTTTTTGAGGCCAGGATGATAATTATAACACCTAAGGCACTCTTAAGTTGGTAGAGTCCTCAGCATACATTCTAGGAGCTGATGGGAACTGTACAACCACTCCTCCCCTAGCCTACATCATATGCTGCAGCAATTGGGACCATGCTTGTGCTTTCTAACTACCTGAGGTCTTACATCTACTCGTGTAATTGTGGGTTTGACCTTAATAATGGTTCTTTGAGAAGAGCTATATGATATTTATCTTCTTGGATATATTGGAATATAAACCTTTAATTTTTTCTTATATCTTCTTTATAGCTTACTTCATTCCCTCTAATTGCCTCTTATTTTTCTCTTGGCAATTAGGGAAACCAAACTGGGTATATTGATTTAGTTACCTTGATACTGGGAAAGGCAATTATATCTAATTATATTCAGTCTACAGTAGTATCCTAGTGATAAAAATCAAGTATTTTTTGCATGTGAGCACTGAATTGGGAGAATTTGTCTAGTTGTTTTTGAGGATCTGTATCCTAATCATTCAAATTCATGAGACATTGATTATATTCATCTCTTTTTTTGAAGACTTCATTTATCTATTTGAGAGACAGTGAGAACAGGTGGTAGGGAGGGGCATATGAAAAAAGAGAGAGAAGCAGAATCCCTGCTGAGTGGGAAGCCCAATGCAGGGCTCATTCCTAGGACCTGGAGATCATGACTTGAGCCGAAGGCAGATGCTTAACTGACTGAGCCACAGGGGTGCCCTGATTATATTCATCTTAAAAAGTCAGAATACCATTAACATTTTTCACAGAGCTGGAAGAAATAATCCTAAAATTTATATGGAACAACAAAAGACCCCCGAATAGCTAAAGGAATATTGAAAAAGAAAACCAAAGCTGGAAGAATCACAATTCTGAACTTCAAGATGTATTACGAGGCTGTAATCATCAATACAGCATGGTACTGTCAAAAAAACAGACACATAGATCAATGCAACAGAATAGAGAACCCAGAAATGGACCCTCAACTCTGTGACCAACTAATCGTCAACAAAGCAAGAAAGGATATCCAATGAGAAAAGACAGTCTCTTCAACAAAGGGTGCTGGGAAAATTGGACAACCACATACAGAAGAATGAAACTGGATCATTTTCTTACACCATACACAAAGATAAACTCAAAATGGATAAAAGACCTAAATGTGAGACAGGAATCTACCAAAATCCTAGAGGAGAACACAGACAGCAACCTCTTTGACCTCAGCCACAGTAACTTCTTGCTAGACACAATCCCTGAAGACAGAGGAGACAAAAGCAAAAATTAACTATTGGAACTTCGTAAAGATAAAAAGCGTTTGCACAGCAAAGGAAACAGTTAACAAAACTAAAAGACAACCTACAGAATGGGAGAAGATAATTGCAAATGTCTTATCAGATAAAGAGGTAGTATCCTAGATCTATAAAGAACTTATCAAACCCAACACCCCAAAAACCAAAAAATCCAGTCAAGAAGTGGGCAGAAGTCATGAACAGACATTTCTCCAAAGAACACATACACATGTCAACAGACACATTTAAAAAAGGCTCTATATTACTCAGCATCCGTGAAATACAAATCAAGAACACAATGAGACACCACCTCACACCAGTCAGGATGGCTAAAATTAACAACTCAGGAAATGACAGATGTTGGTGAGGATGTGGAGAAAGGGGAACACTTTGCACTGTTGGTGGGAGTGCAAGCTGGTACAGCCACTCTGGAAAACAGTATGGAGTTTCCTCAAGAAGTTAAAAAGAGAGCTACCCTACTACCCAGCAATTGCACTACTGGGTATTTACCCCAAAGATACAAATGTAATGATCCAAAGGGCACCTGCACCCCAATGTTTATAGCAGCAATGTCCAAAATAGTTAAACTATGGAAAGAGTCCAGATGTCCATTGACAGATGGATGGATAAAGAAGATGTGGTATATATATACACACATATACAATGGAATACTCCTCAGCCATCAAAAAGAATGAAATCTTGACATTTGCAATGACGTGGATGGAACTAGAGGGTATTACGCTAAGGGAAATAAGTCAGTAAGAGAAGGGTAAATATCATATGATTTCACTCATGTGGAATTTAAGAGACAAAACAGATGACCATAGGGGAATGAATGAAAAATAAAATAAGAGGAAATGAGAGAGGGAGAAAAACCATAAGAGACTCTTAACTATAGGAAACAAACTGAGGGTTGCTGGAGGGGAAGAAGTGGGAGGATGGGGTAACTGGGCTATGGGCATTAGGAAGGGTACTTGATGTAATGAGAACTTGATGTTATATGCAATCAATGAATTACTAAACCGTACCTCTGAAACTAATAAAAAAATATAATTTTATAAAATTTATTTCCAATGAGTTTTTAAAATTTTCTGTCAACAATGGAGATATAATAAGTTTTCATATAGAAAAAGCAAATAGAGATTTCATTTGTACATGAAATTAATGTCAATAAAACCAGCTCAGCAAAGTTGTGCTTTTTCTATTTTTAAATTGTATTTATTTTTCTAATTCAAATTTACAGTAGTTAACATACAGTGCAATATTGGGTTTTGTTTTTTTTTTTTTTGGAGTAGAATTCAGTGATTTATCACTTACATACAACACCTAGCGTTCATCATATCAAGTGCCCTCCTTAATACCCATTGCCCTTCTACCCCATTCCCCTATCCACCTCCCATCATCAGCCCTCAGTTTGATCTCTGTCATTAAGAGTCTCTTATGGTATGCTTTATACTGGTTGTAAAACAGAGTGATAAAGAATTTTTGTTTTTAATGTTATGTAGTCACCATACAGTACATCATTAGTTTTTGATGTAGTGTTCCATGATTCATTGTTTGCATATAACACCCAGTGCTCCATGCAATATGTGCCCTCCTTGATACCCATCACCAGCCTAACCCATCCCCTCACCCCACTCCCCTCTGAAGCCCTCAGTTTGCTTCCCATAGTCCATAGTATCTCATGGTTCATCCCCCCACTCTGTTTCCCCCCCTTCATTTTTCCCTTCCTTCTCCTAATGTCCTCCATGCTGTCCTTATGTTCCACATATGAGTGAAACCATATGACAATTGTCTTTCTCTGCTTGACTTATTTCACTTAGCATAATCCCCTCCAGTTCCATCCATGTCAATGCAAATAGTGAGTATTCATCTTTTCTGATAGCTGAGTAATACTTCATTGTATAAATGAACCTCATGTTCTTTATCCATTCATCTGTTGAAGGACATCTTGTCTCCTTCCACAGATTGGCTATTGGGAACATTGTTGCTATGAACACTGGGGTGCACGTTCCCCCTTTTTCACTAAATCTGTATCTTTGGGGGTAAATAACCAGTAGAGCAATTGCTGGGTCATAGGGTAGTTCTATTGCTAACTTTTTGAGGATACCACACTGTTTTCCAGAGTGGCTGTACTAACTTGCATTCCCAAAAACAGTGTAAGAGGGTTCCCCTTTCTCCACATCTTCTCCAAGATTTGTTGTTTCTTGCCTTGTTAATATTTGCCCTTCTAACTGGAAGGTGGTATCTCAATGTGGTTTGGTTTGAATTTCTCCGATAGCTAGTGATGTTGAACATTTTTTCATGTGTCTGTTAGTCATTAGTATGTCTTCTTTGGAGAAGTGTCTGTTCATGGCTTCTGCCCATTTTTTGACTTGATTATTTGTTTTTTGGGTGTTGAGTTTGAGAAGTTCTTTATAGATCTTGGATACCAGCCCTTTATCCATAATGCCATTGCAAATATCTTCTCCCATTCATGGGTTGCCTCTTTGTTTTGTTGCTTGTTTCCTTTGCTGTGCACAAGCTTTTTTATCTTGATGAAGTCCCCAAAGTGCATTTTTGCTTTTGTCTCCCTTGTCTTTGGAGATGTGTCTTGAAAGAACTTGCTGTGGCTGATGTCAATGAGGTTATTGCTTATGTTGTCCTTTAGGATTTTGATGGATTCCTCTCTCACTCTGAGGTCTTTCATCCATTTGGAGTTTATCTTTGTATATGGTGTAAGAGATGGGTTGAGTTTCATTCTTCTGTATGTAGCTGTCCAATTTTCCCAGCACCATTTATGGAAGAGACTGTCTTTTTTCCATTAGATATTTTTTTCCTGCTTTGTTGAAGATTATTTGACCATAGAGTTGAGGGTCCATTTCTGGAGTCTCTGTTCTGTTCCATTGATCTATGTGTCTGTTTTTGTGCCAGTACCGTGCTGTCTTGATGATCACAGCTTTGTAATATAGCTTGAAATCCGGCAACATGATGCCCCCAGCTTTGTTTTTCTTTTTCAACATTTCCTTGGTGATTCAGGCTCTTTTCTGGTTCCACACAAATTTTAAGATTGTTCACTCCAGCTCTGTGAAAAATGTCAATGGCGTTTATATTGGGATAGAGTTGAAAGTATAGATTGCTCTGGGCAGCATAGACCTTTTAACAACATTTATTCTTCTGATCCATGAGCATGGAATATTTTTCCATCTTTTTGTGTCTTCTTCAATTTCTTTCATAAGTGTTCTGTAGTTTGTAGAGTATACATCCTTTACCTCTTTGGTTAGGTTTATTCCTAGATATCTTATGGTTTTTGATCCTATTGTAAATTGAATCGATTACCTATTTTCTCTTCCTACAGTTACATTGTTAGTGTGTAGGAAAGCACTGATTTCTGTGCATTGATTTTGTATCCTGCCACATTGCTGTATTGCTGTATGAGTTCTAGTAATTTGGGGGTGGAGTCTTTTGGGTTTTCCTCAAAAAGTATCATGTCATCTGTGAAGAGAGAGAGCTTGACTTCTTCTTTGCCAATTTGAATACCTTTTATTTCTTTTTGTTGTCTGTTTGCAGATGCTAGGACTTCTAGTGCTATTTTGAACAATAGTGGCGTGAGTGGGTATACTTGTCGCGATCGTGATCTTAAAGGAAAGGCTCTCCGCTTTTTTCCATTGAGAATGATATTCACTGTGGGCTAATCATTGATGGTTTTTATGAAATTGAGGAATGTACCCTCTATCCCTACACTCTGAAGAGTTTTAATCAGGAAAGGATGCTGTGTTGTGTGAAATGCTTTTTCTGCATCAATTGAGAGGATCATATGGTTCTTGTCTCTTCTCTTATTAATGTGTTCTATCACACTGATTGATTTGTGAGTGTTGAACCACCCTTGAATCCCAGGAATAAATCCCACCTGGTCCTGATGGAGAATCCTTTTAATGTACTGCTGGATCCTATTAGCTAGGATCTTGTTGAGAATTTTGGCATCCATGTTCATCAGGGATATTGGTGTGTAATTCTCCTTTTTGATGGGGTCTTTGCCTGGTTTTGGGATCAAGGTAATGCTGGCCTCAGAGAATGAGTTTGGAAGTTTTCCTTCTGTTTCCATTTTTTGAAGCAGCTTCAGTAGAATAGGTATTATTTCTTCTTTGAATGTTTGGTAGAATTCCCCCAAGGAATCCATCAGGCCCTGGCCTCTTGTTTTTTGGGAGTTTTTTGATCACTGCTTCAATTTCATTACTGGTTACTGGCCTACTTAGGTTGTCAGTTTCTTCCTGTTTCAGTCTTAGTAGTTTATAGGTTTCCAGGAAGGCAAAAATTTCTTCCATGTTGCTTAATTTATTGGCATATAGTTATTGATAATAATTTCTAATAACTATTTCTATTCCCTGGTGTTATTCGTGATCTCTCCCCTTTCATTCATAATTTTATTCATTTGGGTCTTTCATCTTTTCTCTTGGATAAGTCTGGCCGGTGGTTTATCGATCTTATTAATTCTTTCAAGGAACCAGCTTCTAGTTTTGTTTATCTGCTCTACTGTATTTTTCATTTCTAATTCATTGATCTCTGCTCTAATCTTAATTATTTCTCTTCTCATGCATCACTTGGGCTTTCTTTGTTGTTCCTTTGCCATTCTTTAAGGTGTATAGATAGTTTGTGTATTCTGGATTTTTCTATTTATTTGAGTGAGGCTTGGATGGCTATGTATTTCCCCCTTAGGACCACCTTTGCTGTATCTCATAGATTTTGGACTAATGTGTTTTCACTTTCATTGGTTTCCATGAATTGCTTAAGTTCTTCTTTGGTTTCCTGGTTGACCCAAATATTCTTAAGCACAATGGTCTTTAGCTTCCCAGTGTTTGAATTCCTTCCAGTATTTTTCTTGTGATTGAGTTCCTGTTTCAAAGCATTGTGGTCTGAGAATATGCAGGGAATAATCTCAGTCTTTGGTGTCAGTTGAGACCTGATTTGTGACCCAGTATGTGGCCTAATCTAGAGAAAATACCATGTGCATTTGAGAAGAATGAGTGTTCTGTTCTTTTAGGGTGGAATGTTCTGTATATATCTGAGATCCATCTGGTCCAGTTTGTAATTCAAAGTACTTGTTTCTTTGTTGATTTTATGCTTAGATGATCTGTCTATTGCTGAGAGTGGAGTGTTGAGGTCTCCTACAATTAACATATTATTATCAGTATGTCTCTTTATTTTGGTTAACATTTAGCTTATGTAGTTGACTGCTCCCATGTTGGGGGCATAGATATTTACAATTGTTAGATCCTCTTCTTGGATTGACCCTTTAAGAATGACATATTGTCCTTCTGTATCTCTTATTACTGAAGTCTTTAGCTTAAAATCTAATTTGTCTCACATGAGATTGCTACCCCAGCTTTCCTTTGAGGTCCTTCATTATGAAAAATAGTTCTCCATTGCCTCACTTTCAGTCTGGAGGTAACTTTAGGTTCAAAATGAGTCTCTTGTAGACAGCATATGAATAGGTCATGTCTTTTTATCCAATCTGCAACCCTGTGGCATTTTATGGGAGCATTTAGGCCATTCATGTTGAGAGTGATTATTGAAGGATATGCTTTTATTGTCATCATGCTGCCTGTGAAGTCCTTATTTCTATAGATTGTCTCTGTAAATTTTTGTTCTGTATCACTCTTGGGGTGTTTCATCTATTATAGAACCCCCCTTAATATTTCTTGAAGTGCTGGCTTCGTGGTCACATATTCTTTCAGTTTCTGCCAGTTTTGGAAGGTCCTTGTCTCTCCATCCTTTCTGAATGACAGCCTTGCTGGATGAAGTATCCTTGGCTGCATGTTTTTCTCATTTAGTACCCTAAATTTATAAGCCCTTTCTGTCTTGCCAGGTCTCTGTGGACAGGTTTGACGTTATTCTGATGTTCCTCCCTCTGTACGTAAGAAAACTCTTCTCCCTAGCCACTTTCAGGATTGTTTCCTTGGATCTATGATTTGCAAATTTTACTATTATGTGTTGTGGTGTGAGTCTGTTCTCATTGAACTTGGGGAGGGGTCCTCTCTGCCTCTTGGACACTAATGCTTTTTTCCTTCCCCAGATTAGGGACATTCTCAGCTACGATTTGCTCAAATATATCTTCTAGACTTCTCTCTTTCTCCACCCTTTAAGGTATCCCAATAATTCTGATATTAGAATGTTTCATTGAGGCATTAATCTCTTCAGTTTGATCCCTTGGGTTTTATTATTTTTTTCCATACTGTCTCAGTTTCCTTCTTTGTTATCATCTTATCCTCTAGCTCACTAATTTCTGCTTTGTTTACCCTGGCAGTCGGAGTATCCAGTTTAGACTGCATTTCATTCATAGCATTTTTATTTATTTTTATTTATTTTAATTTTTTTTATTATTTTAGTCACCATACAGTACATCCCTGGTTTCTGATGTAAAGTTCAATGATTCATTAGTTGCGTATAACACCCTGTGCACCATGCAATACGTGCCCTCCTTACTACCCATAACCAGCATATCCCATTCCCCCATTCCCCTCCCCTCTGAAGCCCTCAGTTTGTTTCTCAGAGTCCATAGTCTCTCATGCTTTATTCCCCCTTCTGATTACCCCCCCTTTCTTTATCCCTTTCTTCCCCTACTGATCTTCCTAGTTCTTATGTTCCATAGATGAGAGAAATCATATGATAATTGTCTTTCTCTGCTTGACTTATTTCACTTAGCATTATCTCCTCCAGTGCCGTCCATGTTGCAACAAATGTTGAGAAATTGTTCTTTCTGATAGCTGAGTAATATTCCATTGTATATATGGACCACAACTTCTTAATCCAGTCATCTGTTGCAGGGCATCTTGGCTCCTTCCACGATTTAGCTATTGTGGGCAATGGTGCTATGCACATTGGGGTGCATACGGTCCTTCTCTTCACTACATCTGTATCTTTGGGGTAAATACCCACTAGTGCAATGGCTGGGTCATAAGTTAGCTCAATTTTTAACTTTATAAGGGACCTCCACACTGTTTTCCAGAGTGGCTGTACCAACTCACATTCCCACCAACAATGTAGGAGGGATCCCCTTTCTCCACATCCTCTCCAGCAATTGTTGTTTCTTGCCTTGTCAATTTTTACCATTCTAACTGGAGTAAGGTGGTATCTTAGAGTGGTTTTGATTTGAATTTCCCTGATGGCTAATGATTTTGAACATTTTTTCATGTGTCTGTTAGCCATTTGTATGTCATCATTGGAAAAGTGTCTGTTCATATCTTCTGCCCATTTTATGATTTGTTTATTTGTTTCTCGCGTATTGAGTTTGAGAAGTTCTTTGTAGATCTTGGATACCAGTCCTTTATCTGTAGTGTCATTTGCAAATATCTTCTCCCATTCCGTGGGCTGCCTCTTAGTTTTTCTGACTGTTTCCTTGGATGTGCAGAAACTTTTAATCTTGATGAAGTCCCATAAATTCATTTTATCTTTTGTTTCTCTTGCCTTTGGGGATGTGTCATGAAAAAGGTTGCTTTGGCCGATGTCGTAGAGGTTGCTGCCTATGTTCTCCTCTAGAATTTTGATGGATTCCTGTCTCACATCGAGGTCTTTCATCCATTTGGAGTTTATTTTTGTGTATGGTGTGAGAGAGTGGTCAAGTTTCATTCTTTTGCATGTAGCTGTCCAATTTTCCCAGCACCATTTATTGAAGAGACTGTCTTTTTTCCACCGGATGTTTTTTCCTGCTTTATCAAATATTAGTTGCCCAAAGAGCCGAGGGTCCATTTCTGGGCTCTCTATTCTGTTCCATTGGTCTATGTGTCTGTTTTTGTGCCAGTACCATGCTGTCTTTGTGATCACAGCTTTGTAGTACAGCTCGAAATCCGGCATTGTGATGCCCCCAGCTTTGTTTTTCCTTTTCAACAGTTCCTTGGAGATTCGGGGCCTTTTCTGTTTCCATACAAATTTAAGGACTGTTTGTTCCAGTTCTTTGAAAAATGTCCTTGGTATTTTGATCGGGATAGCATTGAAAGTGTAGATTGCTCTGGGTAGCATGGACATTTTAACTATGTTAATTCTTCCGATCCATGAGCATGGAATATCTTTCCATCTTTTTATGTCTTCCTCAATGTCTTTCAAGAGTGATTTATAGTTTCTAGAATATAGGTCCTTTACGTCTCTGGTTAAGTTAATTCCAAGGTAACGTATGGTTTTTGGTGCTATTGTAAATGGGATGGATTCCCTAATTTCTCTTTCTTCGGTCTCGTTATTCGTGTATAGAAATGCAACTGATTTCTGAGCATTGATTTTGTATCCCGCCACGTTACTGAATTGCTCTATAACTTCTAATAGTTTGGGAGTGGCTTCTTTTGGGTTTTCCATATAGAGTATCATGTCATCTGCAAAGAGAGACATTTTGACTTCTTCTTTGCCAATTTGAATACCTTTGATCCCTTTTTGTCGTCTGATTGCTGTTGCAAGGACTTCTAGTACTATGTTGAATAATAGTGGCGAGAGTGGGCATCCTTGTCGAGTTCCTGATCTTAAGGGAAAGGCTTCCAGCTTTTCCCCATTGAGAATAATATTTGCAGTAGGCTTTTCATAGATGGCTTTTATGAGATTGAGAAATGTACCTTCTATTCCTACACTCTGAAGGGTTTTAATCAGGAAAGGATGCTGTATTTTGTCAAATGCTTTTTCGGCATCGATTGAGAGGATCATATGGTTCCTGAGTCTTTTCTTGTTGATATGATGTATCACGCTGATTGATTTGCGAATATTGAACCACGCTTGCATCCCAGGTATGAATCCCACTTGATCGTGATGGATAATCCTTTTAATGTACTGTTGGATTCTATTAGCAAGTATCTTGTTGAGGATTTTGGCGTCCATATTCATTAGGGAAATCGGTCTGTAATTCTCCTTTTTGATGGGGTCTTTGCCTGGTTTGGGGATCAAGGTAATATTGGCCTCATAGAATGAGTTTGGTAGCTTTCCTTCTGTTTCTATTTTTTGAAATAGCTTTAGGAGAATAGGTATTATTTCTTCTTTGAATGTTTGGTAGAATTCCCCAGGAAAACCGTCCGGGCCTGGAGTTTTGTTATTTGGAAGGTTGTTTATCACTGACTCAATTTCTTCATAATTAATTGGCCTGTTTAAGGAATCAATTTCTTCCGGTTTCAATCTTGGTAGTTTATAGGTTTCCAGGAAGGATTCCATCTCTTCCAGATTGCTTAGTTTATTGGCATATAGCTGTTGATAAAAATTTCTAATAATCCTTCCAATTTCAATGGTGTTCGTCGTGACCTCTCCTTTTTCATTCATAATTTTAATAATCTGGGTCCTTTCTCTTTTCTTTTGGATAAGTCTTGCCAGGGGTCTGTCAATTTTATTGATTCTCTCAAAGAACCAGCTTCTAGTCCTGTTGATCTGCTCTACTGTACTTCTGGTTTCTGCTTGATTGATTTCAGCTCTAATTTTGGTCAACTGCTTCCTCGTGCGTGGATTAGGCCTGTCCCTCTGTTGCTGTTTCAGCTTCTTGAGGTGAGTATATAAAAACTGCATTTTAGATTTTTCTATTCTTTTGAGTGAGGCTTGGATAGCTATGTATTTCCCCCTTAGGACTTCCTTTGCAGTATCCCATAGGTTTTGGACCATTGTGTTTTCATTCTCATTGGTCTCCATAAATTGTTTAAATTGATTTTTGGTTTCCTGGTTTATCAAATCATTCCTGAGCAGGATGGTTCTTAGTCTACAAATGTTTGATTTTCTTCCAAATTTTTCCTTGTGGTTGAGTTCCAATTTCAAAGCGTTGTGGTCTGAGAATATGCAGGGAATAATTTCAGTCTTTTGGTATCAGTTGAGACCTGTTTTTTGTCCCAGAACATGGTCTATTCTTGAGAATGTTCGATGGGCATTAGAATAGAATGAATATTCTTTGGTTCTGGTGTGTAGTGTTCTACTTATATCTATGAGGTCCAACTCATCGAGTATGGCATTCAAAGCCCTTGTTTCTTTGTCGATTTTTTGCGTGGGTTTTCTGTCTATTTCTGATAGTGGAGTGTTGAGGTCCCCTACTATTAACGTATTTTTATCTATATGTCTCTTTATTCTGGTTAAGAGTTGGCTTGTGTATCTTGCAGCTTCCCTGTTGGGGGCATAGATATTTATAATTGTCATATCCACTTGTTGGGTACATCCTTTAAGAATATTATAGTGCCCTTCTGTGTCTCTAACTATAGTCTTTAGTTTAAAATCCAATCTGTCTGATATGAGAATTGTTACCCCAGCTTTCTTTTGAAGTCCATTGGCGTGAAAGATGGTATTCCATCCCTTTACTTTCAGTCTGAATGTATCTTTAGGTTCAAAATGAGTCTCTTGTAGACAGTAAATGGATGGGTCATGTCTTTTTATCAAATCTGCAACCCTGTGCCGTTTTATGGGAAAATTTAGGCCATTTACATTGAAACTGAATATTGAGAGATATGATTTTAATGATGCCATGTTGCCAGTACAGTCTTTGTTTCTATCGATTGTGACTTTCTGTTCTGTATTACTCTTGGGGCCTTTTTACCTTTATAGAAACCCCCTTAATACCTCCTGTAGGGCTGGTTTCGTGGTTATGAAATTGGTCAATGACTGGTGATTCTGGAAGGTCTTTATCTCTCCATCTATTCTGAATGACAGCCTTGCTGGATAAAGGATCCTTGGCTGCATGTTTTTCTCTGAAAGAGCTTTAAAAATGCCCCCCCCCACCCTGTCTCTCATTCCAGGTCTGTGTAGACATGTGTGACGTAATTCTGATACCTTTGCCTTGGTACGTGTGAAATTTCTTTACCCTGGCTGCTTTCAATACTGTATCCTTGGATCTGATATTTGCAAAATGCACTATGAGGTGACGTGGCGTAGCTTTGCCGTGGTTGAGCTTGGGAGGGGTCCTCTGTGCCTCTTGGACACGGATGTTTGTTTCCCTTGCTAGATTAGGGAAGTTTTCAGCTACAATTTTTTCAAATATCTCTTTTAGACCTCTGTTTATCTCCACCCCCTCGGGGATTTCGATGATTCTGACATTGGAACATTTCATTGAGTTAGTAATCTCCCGTAACTACATTCATGAGCATGTTTTTTTTTAGTCCAGATTCTCTTTTAGTTTTCTCTTCTACTAACCCATCCTCCAATTTGCTGATATGTTCTTCTGCTTCATTCACCCTGGCCATCAGAGCATCTAGTTTTGGCTGCATTTGGCTCATAGAATTCTTCATTTCTGCCAGATTCACTCTCATTTCCACCCTTAGAGATTCTATATTCTCATTAACATTTTCGTTAATACTCTTTTCAAGTCTATACATCATCTTGACCATTGTTACTCTGAATTCCATTTCTGATAATTTGGCTATATCCATATCCATTAGTTCTGTTGCAGAGGCCACAGACTCATTGTCTTTTTTTTTGCTGGGGGGGGGATTTCTCCTTCTCGTCGTTCTGATGAGGAGAGGTTGCGGGGTTGTCCAGAGTCCAAATTATTGACCGGGACCCAGGCCGTGCACCCTTGTTTTATAGGGATCTTAGGGATGTGGGCTTCTTGTTTTTTCATCCTGCCTTCTGGGGGAGGGGCCTGCCATGCCGATACTCAGGCAACCCTGTTTGGGTAGTGTCTCCATGTCCCCTGTGAGGGGGTTGGGGGTGGGCACACTGTGAGCCGGTATTTCCAGGCTTTTGTTCTCTGGTGGCTTTCCCTGGCGGGTTGCTGTGCCTCTTCTGAGAGTCAGAGCAGCAGTGGCCGAATCTTAGCCTCTATCTCAGAACAGAGGGATCGCGGACCGTTCTCCACTGATGTTCTGGCCACTTTAACTCTGTTTCTGTTGGTGCTGGTCAACCCTGCAGCATCCCGGGATGTGTGCCCCACACCCGGCTCCCAGCCCTCACTTCCAGGGCCGCGCATCTCTGTCCTTTGTGTTTCTAACTCTGCCAGCCACTAGCTGTCAGCAGCCCTCACGCGCTCCTGGAGCTCCCAGTCTCAGTCTGGTTCCAGTGAGTATACCGGAGCTCTGTTTCAGTCTGGTGGCGCGCGTTCCGGCTCACAGTCTCAGTCTGCTCTCTAGCAGGTGCCGGCCTGCTCCTCTGTGCAGGTGGCTATCGCTTCCCGGCGCCCGAATGCGGCAGCTCCCTCCCCCTTCCATTTATCTTCCAATATCTGTGCTCAGTTTCACGGCTCCCAGCTACGTACCTCAATACTCAGCGCTGGAGATGTTCATTTGTAGAGATCCAGATGAATCTCCCTGCGTCTCATGCTGATTCTGTGGATGTTCAGGCTGGTCTGGTACCTGTTCAACTCGACTCAGGGGACCGGCTGAAAAAGGGGTCCCCTACTCCTCCACCATCTTAACTCCCTCCATTCATAGCATTTTAAAATTTGGCCTGATTAGATCTCATTTCTGCCCTTAGAGATTTTTTTTTTTTTAGATTTGTATTTATTTATTTGACAGAGAGAGAGACAGCCAGCGAGAGAAGGAACACAGGCCGGGGGAGTGGGAGAGGAAGAAGCAGGCTCCCAGCAGAGGAGCCTTATGTGTGGCTGGATCCCAGGACTCTGGGATCATGCCCTGAGCCAAAGGCAGATGCTTAACGACTGAGCCACCCAGGCGCCCCTGCCCTTGGAGATTCTATATTGTCACTAGTATTTTCTCAAGCCTAGGTAGCATCTTCATAATTGTTACTCTGATGTCTGTTTCTATTATCTTGGTTATATCCATGTCCATTAGTTCTGTGGCAAAAGCCACAGTCTTTGTTTCTTTTATTTGTTGGGGGTTCCTCTTCTTATTCATTCTGTTGATTGGTGGTTGAGGGAATGCACAGTGTCCAATGTATTAACTGAACCCAAGCAAGATGCCCCTATTTTATAGGGACCTTAGGATCATTGCCTCTTGTTCTTCCATCCTATCTTCTTGGGGGTGGGGGCGCTTCTGTGCTATTACTCAGGCAACCCAGTTTGGGCAGAGTTGCCCTGACCCCTCTGGGGTGGGGGGATGGGCTCAGTGAAAATGGGTTGGGGCTTTTGTTCTCTGACTTCTTTCCGTGGTGGTTTTCCGCGTCTCTTCCAAGAGTTAGAGCAGAAGTGACCACACCCAGACCTCTGTCTCAGAACAGAGAGATCACAGTCTGCTCTTCACTGAGCTCTCCAGTCCACACCATCTCCATTTCTGTCTGTGCTGCTAAAAGCCACGGTCTCCTGGGTTGTGTGCCCCACAGGAACACTCCCTGCTGTTGCTCCCAGGGCTGGGTACATCTCTGCCCTTTGTGTTTCTAAAACTGCACGCCACCCCAGTTTCACACACATGCACCTGTAGTTCTAGGTTTCTGTCTGGGGGCTGCCCTAAACTCCTTTCCTGGCTGCTACTGATCTGGGAGTTTGTGCCCAGTCCCCAGCATGGGAGGCTTTTGCACTCTGGTGTTATCTCACCTTCCCAGCGCAAGTTTATGGATGTTCCCATCCCTTTTTGTTTATCTTCTGATATCTTCCCGAAGAATCATGTCTCCCTGCTTCATATCTTGAGACCAACCACTGGAGATATTCTGTTCGTAGAGATCCAGATATATCTTCTTAAATCTCAGGCTGATTTCATGGGTGTTCACAATGGTTTGGTAGATATCCAGCTTAATTTAGGGGACCAGTTGAAATAGGGTCCCCTAGTCCTCTGCTGTCTTTTTTCGAGTCTCCTACACCACCTCTTCTTTATTCATTCATTAGTTGCTGGACATTTGGGCTCTTTCCATAGTTTGGCTATTGTTTTTTGTTTGTTTGTTTTTTAAGATTTTATTTATTTATTTATTTATTTGCCAGAGAGAGAGCAAGATAGAGCACAAGTGGGGGGAGCAGGAGGCAGAGGGAGAAGCAGTCTCCCCACTGAGCAAAGAGTGATGTGGGACTGGATCCCAGGACCCTGGGATCATGACCTGAGCTGAAGGCACTTAATTGACTGATCCACCCAGGCATCCCACAGTGATTGTTGATAAGGCCGGTATAAACATTGAGGTGCATGTATCCCTTCAAATCTGTATTTTCGTATACTTTGGGTAAATACCTAATAGTGCAGTTTCTTGACTATAGGATCTGTGTACCAAACCCAGGGATGACTCTTCCAATTCAGGTTAACAGGTTTAAGACATTAGCATAATGTTTAAGTGAGATTTTCATCTTCAATTTCTTTCATTAGTGTTTTATAGTGTCCAGGGTACAGGTCTTTTACCTCCTTGGTTAAGTTTATTCCTAGGTATTTCATTCTTTTTAATCCAATTACAAATGGAATTATTTTATTAATTTCTCATGTGCTGCTTTGTTATTAGTGAATAAAAACATAACCAATTTCTGGGTGTTGTTTTTAATTCTGAACTTCACTGAATTCACTTATTACTTCTAATAATTTTTTGGTGGCGTATTTAAGGTTTTCAATATATATTATGTCATCTTAAAATAGTGACAGTTTAACTTCTTCCTTACCAATATAGATGCTGATTATTTCTTTCCAGAGTACAGGTCTTTCATGTCCTTGGTTAAGTTTATTCATAAGTATGTTATGGCTTCTTGTGCAATTTTCAGTGGGGTTGATTCCTTTCTCTTTCTGTTGCTTCATTATTGGTTTAAAAAATGCAATGGATTTTGTGTACATTGATTTTGTATCCTGAAACTATACTGACTTTGTGTATCAGTTCTAGCAATTGTTTGGTGGAGTCTTTTGGGTTTTCTGTATAGTGTATCATGTCATCTGCAAATAGTGAAGGTATTACTTCTTCCTTGCTGATTTGGATGTCTTTTATTTATTTTTATTGTCTGATTGCTATGGCTAGGACTTCCAGTACTATGTTAAATAACAGTGGTGAGAGCAGGCATCTCTGTCTTGTTCCTGACTGTAGAGAAAAAACTCTCAGTTATTCCCCATTGAGCATATTAGCTGTGAGTTTTCCATACATGGCCTTTATTATGTTGAGGTATGTTCCCTCTAAACCTGCTTTGCTGATTGTTTTAATCATGAATGGATGCTGCATTTTGTCAAATGCTTTTTCTGCATCTATTGAAATGGTCATAGGGTTCTTATCATTTCTTTAACTAATGTGGTGTATCACGTTGATTGATTTGTGAATATCGAACCACCCTTGCAACCCAGGAATAAATCTCACTTGATTGTGGTGAATGATTTTTTTAAATGTATTATTGGATTCTTTTGGCTAGCATTTTATTGAGAATGTTTGTATCTGTGTTCTTCAGGGATATTGGTCTGTAGTTCTCTTTGTTAGTGGTGCCTTCATCTGGTATGGTGTCAGGGCAATTCTGGCCTCATACAATGAATTTGAAAGTTTTCCTTCCTTTTATATTTTTTTGGAATCATTTCAGAAGAATAGGTATAAACTCTTCTTTAATGTTTGTAGAATTCAGGGTAAAGCCATCTGGTCCTGGACTTTTATTTGTTGGAAGATTTTTTGATTACTGTTGCAATGTCTTTGCTGGTTATCTGTTTGCAAGTTTTTGCAAGTTTTCTGTTTCTTCCCATTTCAGCTTTGGTAGTTTATATGTTCTTTGAATTTATCCTTTTCTTCCAGGTTATCCAATTTGTTGGCACATAGTTTTTCATAATATTCTCTTATAATTGTTTGTATTTCTGTGGTGTTTGTTGTTATTTCTCCTCTCTTCCTTTGTGATTTTATTTACTTGGTCCTTTCTCTCTACTTTTTGATAAGTTGTTCTAGAAGTTTATCAATTTTACTATTTATTTCAAAAAACCACCAGCTCCTGATTTCATTGATCTGTTCGATTGTCTTTTTAGTTTCTATATCATTTATTTCTGCTCAACCCTCATTATTTCCTCTTTCTGCTGGCTTTAGGCTTTGTTGTTGTTTTTTTTTTCCTAGCTCCTTTAGGTATAATGTTAAGTTGTTTATTTGAGATTTTTCTTGCTTCATGAGGTAGTCCTCTATTGCTATATACTTCCCTCTTAGGACTGCTTTTGCTATGTCCCAAAGGTTTTGGACTGTTGTGTTTTCATTTTCATTTGTTTCCATGTAGTTTTAAAAATTTCTTTTTTGATGTCCTCATTGTAGCATGTTGTTTAACATCTATGTATTTGTGGTGTTTCCAAATTTTTTCTTGTGGTTGACTTCTTGATTCATAGCTTTATGGTCAGAAAAGGTGCATGGTATGATCTTCAGTCTTTTTGTATCTTTTGGGGTCTGATTTGTGATTTAATATCCTATCTATTCTGGAGAATGTTCCATGTGCTGTTGAAAAGAATGTGTATTCTGGTGTTTTTAATGGAATATCCTGAACATATCTGTTAAGTCCATCTGGTCTAATGTGTCATTCAAAGCCATTGTTTCCTTGTTTAGTTACTGTTTAGATGATCTTTCCATTGATGTAAGTGGGGTGTTTAAGTCCCCTACTATTATTATGTTATCACCAATGGGTTCCTTTATGTTTTTATTAATTGTTTTCTGTATTTGGGTGCTCCCACATTGGATGCATAAATATTTACAGTTGTTTTATCTTCTTGTTAGATTTTTTATTTGATTTTTGATTATACAGTGCCCTTCTTTGTCTCTTACTACAGTGTTTGGTTTAAAGTCTAGTTTGTCTAATATAAGTATTGCTACTCAGGGTTTGTTTTTTTTTTAAATGTCCATTTGATTGATAAATTTTTGTCCACCCCCTCACTTTCAATCTGCAGGTATCTCTAGGTCTAAAATGAGTCTGTTGTAGGAAGTGTATAGATGGGTCTTGTTTTTTTTTTATACATTCTGAACGCTATGTCTTAGTTGGAGTGTTTAATCCATTTACATTCGAAGTGATTGTGTGTGTATTATATATATAATATCTGTATAATATCTATATATCTGTCTCTTGCCATTTCATTCCTTGTTTTGTCATTGTTTCTGGAGGTTTATTCTGTTACTTTCTTGTCTTTGTCACTTTAAGTATTTCCTTTCCACTCAAAAAGTCCCCTTTAATATTTCTTGCAGGGCTGGTTCAGTGGTCATGAACTCCTTTAGTTTTTGTTTGTCTGAGAAACTATTTCATCTTCTATTCTGAATTATTGCCTTTCTGGATAGAGTATTATTGGCTGCAGATTTTTCTCATTCAGCACTTCGAATATATCATGTCTTCTGGCTTTCCAGACTTCTATTGAGAAATCTCCAGGTAGTCTTATGGGTTTTCTGTTGTAAGGTAAGGATTTCTTTTGTCTTGCTGCTTTTAGGATTCTTTCTTTATTACTATATTTTGTAAATTTAATTACAAGGTGTCTTGGTGTTGACCTGTTTTTATTAATTTTGTTGGGGGCTCTGTTTGTCTTCTGAATCTGGATGTCTGTTTTGTTCCCCATATTAAGGAAGTTTTTAGCTATTATTTCTTAAAATAAATTTTCTGCCGTTTTTTCTCTCTTCTTCCTCTGTGACTCCCATAGTATGAATATTATTAGGTTTGATGGAGTCACTGAATTCCCTAAGTCTGTTCTTGTGTTGCATGATTCTTTCTCTCTTTTGTTCATCTTCATTAATTTCCATTACTTTGCCTTCTAGGTCACTTATTAATTCCTCTGCTTCTTGAACCTTGCTTTTCATTGCATCCAGTCTGTTTCTAATCTCATTTATTGCACACTCCATCTCTGACTGATTCTTGTTTAACTCTTATCTCTGTGGTAAGTGTGTCACAGATGTGTTCTATTTTTTTCTCAAGCCTAGTGAGTATCCATATGATTGTTGCTCTAAATTCTCCATCAGACATGTTACTTATATCTGTTCCTCTTACTTCTTTGGCTATGACTGTTTCTTGTTCTTTCATTTGGGATAAATTCTTCTGTCTTTGCATTTTGTTTAATTGTCTTCCTTCTTCTCTGTGTTAGGAAAGCCAGCTTTTGGAAATAATGGCCTTATGAGAAAGATGTCATGAAGTGCCCAGGGCCTGGTGCTTCAGGGAGTGTGTCTTGTGTGTGCTTCGTGTGCTCAGCTGTTGTGTTTTGGCTGTGCTATCCTTCAGGTCATTTGTCTGCAGAGGCTCTCCTTGCCTGCTCTTGGTGGTTTTTGTTCCCTGGCCTTATGTGGCAAGTTTTAACCAGATGTGCTCTGTTCTGCTTGTGCAATGAGACCTGACACCACCTCCATGAGAACTGAGGTCCTGTAGAACTCCCTGGTCAGGAGACATGGTGTAAGGAAGGGTTTATGCTGACCTGGTGGGGGAGGGACTCACCATGGTGGGACTGAGGCAAGAGTGACTGAGACAGGCAGTCCCACCAAGGCACAGGGTGTGGGGCTGAGTGTAAGCAAGTTAGGCAGCCAGTGTCAATGCTGCGCTGCTTCTGGCAGGTGGCTCTGTTTTATGCTGAATGCCCACTGAGGAAAATGGTGCTGGCTAGCATTTTTGTTCTTGGACATGTCTCCATGAATGCTGCCTTTTAGGCATGTGCTCCAAGAAGAGTGAATAATCTCCCCACTTTGTGCCCCAGGCACTCTTCAGGTCACTGTTTGCTCGCTGATTGACTCCACATTGTTTCCTTTGTCTCCAGGAGCAACACAGTGCCCCTGGGCTCTATTCCAGCCAAGCCAGCTGCCTTTCATACTCTAGGCTCTAACCCCAACTGGTTGCAAGAACTCACAAAATTCAGCCCCTCTGAATGTTCTTTGGGGAAATGTTCTCCTTGTGCATTTCTTTGTGTGGTCCTCTCTCTCACCACTCTCTCCCTTCTGGAGTATGGCTCCCTCCCCTCTGGAGCACCCGCAATCTGCAATCTGTTTATCCTGTAAACCATGTCTCTGCACTTCCCAACTTCCTTTTTGTGGCCTCGTCTCTCCCTTAATTTGTCAAATTTGTTCTGTCAGTCTTAAGGTCAATTTTTGGGGTATTTAGAATTATTGGAGTTATTTACTTGTGTCTGAGGGACAAGGTGAACCTAGGATCCTCCTATTCTGCTGCCATCTTCCTCTCTCCATTAATATTTGCTTTATCTATTTAGGTGCTCCAAAGTTGGGTGCATAGATTTTTGCAATTGTTATAATTTCCTGTTGGATTGATCTCTTTATCATTATGTAATGCCTTTTCTTGTGTCTTGTTACAATCTTTGTCTTAAATTTATTTCATTTGGTTTAAATATTGATACCCTGGCTTTTGTCATCCCTTCACTTTCAGGCTGTATGTGTCTTTAGTTCTGAGGTGAGTCTCTTCTAGGCAATGTATAAATGGGTCCTTTTTTTTTTAATCCATTCTCCACCTGATGTCTTTTGGTTGGAGCATTTAGGCCTTTTATATTGAAAGTAATTATTATTATTATTATTGCCATTTCGTTCATGGTTTTCTGGTTGTTTTTGGAGTTTTTTTCTGTTCTTTTTTTTTCCCCTCTTGCTCTCTTTTTGTGATTAATGAGTTTCTGTAGTGTTATGTTTGGATTTTTTCTTCATTTATTATGTATCTATTATAGTTTTGGGTTTGTGGTTACCATGAGGTTCATATATAACATCCTAAGTATATAGCAGTGTATATTGAACTGATGGTCATTTAAATTCAAACACATTCTTTAAAAACACTTTTTTTTTTACTCCTCCCTCCTCCACATTTTATATATATGCTGTTATATTTTGCATCTTTTTATTTATAATTTTCTTACATCTAATTATGGCCATTTATTTTCCCTTAAAGAAGTTCCTTTACCACTTCTTGTAAGGCTTGTTCAGTGATGGTAAACTTTTTAAACTTGTTTGTCTGGGAAACCATTTCCTTCAATTTTGAATGATAACCTTGCTGAGTTGAGTATTTTTTGTTGTAGGGTTTTTTCCTTTCAGTAGTTTAAATATATCATTCTGCTCCCTTCTGGCCTGCAGAGTTTCTTCTGAAAAATCAGCTGATAGCCTTGTATGGGTTTCTCTTGTATATAAGTTGCTTCTCTCTTACTGCTTTTAAAATCCTCTTTATCTTTAACATTTGACATTGCAATTATGTGTTGTAGTGTGGACCCTCTTTGATTCATCTTGTTTGGAAACTTCTGTGTTTCTTGAAACTGGATGTCTATTTCTTACCTAGGTTAGAGAAGTTGTGGGCTATTATTTTTTTTAAAATAAGTTATGGCCTTTCTCTCTTCTTTTTCTGTGAAGCTTACAATGTCAATGTTTGCTTGATGTTGTTCAAGAGATCCCTTAACCTTAACCTCCCTTTTTTTCCCCATTTTTTTTCTTTTTGCTGTTCAGCTTGGGTACTTTCCATTGCCTTGTCTCCCAGATCACAGATGCATTCTTTTGCCTCCACTAATCTATGGTTTATTCCCTCTAGTGTAGTTTTTATTTGTTATTCTTCAACTCTGGTTGGTTCTTTTAAAATATTTTCTATCTCTTTATTGAAGGTTTCACTGAGTTCTTTCACTTTTTTCTCCAGCCCTTTGAGCATCTTTATGATCATTACTTTAAATTCTTTATCACACATTTTGTTAATGTCAGTTTTATTTAGTTTTTTCTGAAGTTATGTCTTGTTTTGTTTTTATTGTTATTGTTGTTTTGACACATACTCCTCTATCTCCTTATTTTGCTTGACTTTCTATGTTTGTTTCTATGGAGTCGACCAAACATCTACTTCTCCTAAACTTAAAGGAATGGTCTTGTGTATGGTCATCCCCTCTGTTGGGCTTGATGACTTTCACTGGCTGGCTGGAGCTGTGGCTGTCCAGTGGGCACCTTGGAGGGGCAGGTATAGCTGACATGGGTGCAGGTTGGTGTGGTCCATGGGCTCTAATGCAGTGGGTGCCCTGGAACAACAGCTAAAGCTGCAGTGGGTGCAGGTTGGGGAGTCCCTGGGTAGAAGGATTTGTATTCTGTGTTTAGGGCGTAGAATTAAATATAAATTCATAATATTTTCTTTATAGATTATGTTTAAATATTTTATCTCTTCACTTTTTGTCCATCATACTAGATGTGGTGTATTTGTCTTCAATTACTGTGTTTAGGATTTTGAATCTTTGCATATACTGGAGCTTTGCTTCATAAAGTCTGTTTCTCTGTTATTTAGCACATTAAGTACTCATAAGTGTTATATCTGCATTGTGAATTGTGGCTTTGAGCATAAAAAATGTCCTTCTCTGTTATATTTACATCGTCAGCTATCCCTCTCTTTTTGGTTGTGTTTTCTATTGCCTGATGTACTTTTACCTACTTTTCCACTTTCGGTCTTTTAGAATCACCTTGTTTTAGGCATGTCTCTTGTATACATCTCAGAATTGGGTCCCATTTTCTGCCAAATTGAAAGCCTCTTTCTTTTAATAGATGAGTTAAGTACATTCACATTTATTGATATGACTGACAATTTTAATCTTAATTCTGGTATGTAAGTATGTGTATTTTGTTTTATTAGCTATGTTCATTTCTCTACAAGATGTATGTTCTTGTTCTTGTGTTGGTAATTTTTTTGTTTGTTTGTTTAAGGTTTTTATTTTAATTCTAATGGTTACCTTTGTGTTTAAATCTTTTAAATGCCATTAATTCCCAATTTCCTTTTTAACCTTTACTATCTGGCTACTCAGTTTTTTCCCCAATGTCCTTTATTACCTACCTATTGCCTATACAGTAGTAAGATTTTTTCCCCTATTTTCGTCTTTCATTCAATCCATATATTTGTTTTAACTTTAGATGTACATGTATCTATTGTTAAATGCTGACCACTTGTCTTTTTGCTGAAGTTTTCCGTGTAATAGTGAGTCGTATGAAACTCATTCTCTAGTACAAGGGTAAGTAAACTATGGCCTGTGGACCAAATCTGGCATGCTGCCTGCTTTTTTTCAAATAAAGCTTTATTGGAATATAGTCACACTCATTGAGTTTTTGTTTG
Source organism: Ursus maritimus (assembly GCF_017311325.1). Taxonomy (NCBI): domain Eukaryota; kingdom Metazoa; phylum Chordata; class Mammalia; order Carnivora; family Ursidae; genus Ursus; species Ursus maritimus. Next base: position 867,591 of record NW_024425230.1, read on the forward strand.
TTAATGGCTGCTTTTGTACTACATTGGCAGAGTTATGCAGTTGCAATAGATACCCTTTGGCCCACAGAGCATAAAATATTTACTTTTGGCCCATTAAAAAAATATATGCCCACTCTAGATGATTCCTCACAAAGGGCTACAAGGGTGCTGAAATTCCTAAATTCTTGCATGTTGAAAAACTTTTTTTCTATAGTCTTGATATTTTAAAGACAACTTGGCTGGATTTACATCATTTGTTTACCATTTCTCTCACTGATTCTTAAAAAGATGTTGTTCCATTATTGCCTTGTTTCGTATGTTGGTTTTGAAAGGTGTAATGTCAGTCTAACTCTGTTTTTGCCTATGGGCCTTGATGATTTTATGTTTCTTGAAATCTAATAGTTTTATTAGAATGTACTAGAGCATTTGGTTTTTAGTTTTTTTTAAATGTGACCATTAAAAATTACGTTTAATAAATGAAGTTGAAGAATATTTAGTGACATAAAGAGTTCAAACAGAGTAAAAAATATATATGTATCTACATATGAGAATAGTCAGCACAATCTCATTAAAGCTAAGATGAATGAGCTGAGGTATAGTGGTTTTTGGTTCTCTTTAAAAAACATTACAATTTGTTAGCAGAAATATGATGAGGATATATTGGAGACAAGAAAAATGATTATTTATGAGGGAGAGGTTAAATGCAGAAAGAGACGTAAGTTAGATTTCTCAATATACAGTTTGTATTCAGTTTTGTTTTAAACTATAAGAATGTATTATATGGCAAAAGTAACATTTTTTAGCATTTTTAATTCATAATAATATTTTTATTATATTATGTTATTCACCATACAGTACATCCCTGGTTTTTTATGTAAAGTTCAATGATTCATTAGTTGCATATAATACCCAGTGCACCATGCAATACGTGCCCTCCTTACTACCCATCACCAGCCTATCCCATTCCCCCAACCTCCTCCCCTCTGAAGCCCTCAGTTTGTTTCTCAGAGTCCATAGTCTCTCATGCTTCATTCCCCCTTCTGATTACCCCGCCTTTCTTTATCCCTTTCTTCTCCTACCACTCTTCCTAGTTCTTATGTTCCATAGATGAGAGAACCCATATGATAATTGTCTTTCTCTGCTTGACTTATTTCACTTAGCATTATCTCCTCCAGTGCCGTCCATGTTGCAGCAAATGTTGAGAAATCGTTCTTTTTGATAGCTGAGTAATATTCCATTGTATATATGGACCACAACTTCTTAATCCAGTCGTCTGTTGAAGGGCATCTCGGTTCCTTCCACGATTTAGCTATTGTGGACAATGCTGCTATGAATATTGGGGTGCATATGGCCAACGTAACATTAAATTTAAATTAAAAAAAAGAACTAAAGCATCAGTCATATCAAAGTAGTCCTATATTGACATTTAATATTCTTGTGCATACACATTTTTGTCTGTATGCCTTTTTTTAATGCTTTTAATTCTTCTTTTAAAGCATTTCTTGGAAGATGTGATTTCTTATTTGAAAAGGAACCAATACTTATTTTGTTTCATGGCACTTAAGACCAATTTGTATTTTACTTGTTGTAGTAAAGATTTTCCACACATAACTTCATTTTCATAACATAAATTGCAATTAACAGGGTTTTTTTTGATGCAATGTTCCATGATTCATTATTTGCATATAACACCCAGTGCACCATGCCATATGTGCCCTCCTTAATACCCATCACAAAAACTGGGGATGTACTGTATGGTGACTAATATAACAAAATAAAAATTATTTAATAAATAAATAAATAATAAAAAATAAAAATAAAAAAATTGATATTTGCAAAAAAAATTTTTTTTTGTGCACCAAAAAAAAAAAAAACCACTTTTTTTTTTTAAATCTGATTTTGGCTATATCAGAATTTTAAATTGCAGATGAGTGGAACAGAAAATTAGAAGGGGAAATCATTTGGCATTGATTTCAAAACCAGAGAATCTGAGATCCAAGAAATGTCAGATGCAACATCTTTTAGCTTTGATTCTACTTTTCTGCATTTTTTACAAGTTTCTCAGGGTAATATTTGCATAATTACTTTTCGGAGTTGCATATTGCCTTTAATTTCATGGTTTCCTACAAAATATTTTTCCATTAGAGAGTCCATTACAAACTACCTCTTGAAACTGCTGTGGGAATATTAACCCTAATTTGAATACCATTAGAAAGCTTTCAGGTATTAAAGTGTTCCCCCCACACCAATTTTTAAAGGTGATTTGGTAAGATTTCCTACTTTGCGTCTTCAAGCTTATTCTTTTTTTTCTGTTTTATACAACCCAATATCACTTTTAAATTCCCAGTCACTAGTAGAAATCCTTAAGATCTGCTGATGAAGAGACACAAAGATTTTAGGTTTTGTGTTTTTTTTTTTAAGATTTTCTTTATTTATGTGACAGAGAGACAGCCAGCGAGAGAGGGAACACAGCAGGGGAAAGGGAGAGGAAGAAGCAGGCTCCCAGCCGAGGAGCCCGATGTGGGACTCGATCCCGGAACGCCAGGATCACACCCTGAGCCGAAGGCAGACGCCTAACGTCTGCGCCACCCAGGTGCCCCAGAGATTTTAGTTTTAAATATCAGTTCCAACATAAAAAACCAGGGATGTACTGTATGGTGACTAACATAATATTATAAAAAAAATATTAAAAAATAAAAATAAAAATTCATTCAAAAAATAAATATCAGTTCCATTTTACTATTTTGTTTTTCTTCTTTAGAGACTCCAATAAACAAATATTCCTTTGTTTCACGTTTTCCATTTCCATCACTGTCTCTGTGACTGTTTTTGTTTATTTATGTATTCATTTTTATTCTCTTGGTTGTTTTGATGCCTTTCTCATTGCCCCACATTACATTTTTATTTATATCTACTGTTCCTTGGGTATCTTGTAATTTTTACTCATTTCTGAGAAATCTTTGTATTTTATTTTGTTCCTAAGTTCATTCAACTTTCTGTTTCTCCCTGTTATTTGTCCATTTATGTGTTCTGTTTTTGAATTTCTGATTTTAAGATGGATGTTTGTATTTTTATTTATTTATTTTTTGCATAATATTTATTTATTTTAGAGAGAGAGAGAGGGAGCAGGGGGAGGGGCAAAGGGAGAGGGAGAGAGAGAGTCTTAAGCAGATCCTGCATTCAGCAAGGAGGCTAATGCAGGGCTTGATCTCACGACCCAGAGGTCAAGACATGAGCCAAGGGGCACCTGGGTGTCTCAGTCGGCTAAGTGTCTGCCTTCAGCTCAGGTCATAATCCCAGGGTTCTGGGATCAAGCACCGCATTGGGCTCCCTGCTCAGCGGGGAGCCTGCTTCTCCCTCTCCCTTTGCCCCCCCTCCCTCACTTGTGCTCTCTCTCTGACAAATAAATAAATAAAATCTTAAAAAAAAAAAAAAGACACGAGCCAAAACCAAGAGTTAGTCACTCAACCAACTGCACCACTCAGGTACCCTGATGTTTGTATTTTTAAATGCCTGCTGGAGCATATTATTCTAGTTTGAAGTATGGACTTGCAGTTTTCTTTTGTTTCATAGATGTTTTTGAAGGGGAATTTTCCCCAGTGATATGTGTGAAATTTCAATTCTTGATGTTTTTTTGCTAGCTCTGTGTAGGACTTCACTTTTCTCCTATAAATTTAATGCTACTGGGTTTGCTTGTTTTTTGTTCTTTGTTTTTTTGTTGTTGTTGTTGTTGTTATTGTTTGGTTGTTTTGTTTATTTTGTTTTAATGATTCCTATTTATGGTGCCCTCTTCTGTCAGCAAAGTTTGAGCATTTCTGATTTGTGGGACCCCACTTTTGCCTTATTTTCTTCTTTTTACCTTGACCACTCAATCACCAAAAGAAACTTCTCCTGTCATCTGTGCTCTTTTTTCCCCCGGAAGTTAGGCATTCCCAGGAGGGCCCCATCAGTGCTCCTGCCCCATTACACAGAGCCTCACTGGAACCCTTTCTCTATAGTAGCTTCTCATGTCCCTGCACCATCACCCTGGTCCTTTGCTAGCCCCCATTCTTTCTTCCCTTTGGTTTGCCTCTGTAAAGCCTCATGGTGGAGGGAAGAGGATAATAAGAGTGGTGCTATTTTCTCTTTTTATTTATAGATAATTTGCACTTTTGGTGTTCTCCATCTTCAAGTTATGTGGAAGTCCTGGTTTTGTAGAGTTTTACTTCTCTTTTCTTGTTTATCTTCTCTTTTGAGGAGGAAATTTTGTGAGATGGGCAGTTATACCATTCCTACTGTACTTAGCTACTGACATTGCCAACTTCTTTTTTTTAAATTTAAATTAAATTAGCCAACTTTATTAGTTTCAGATGTAGAATTCAATAATTCATTAGTTGCATATAACACCCAGTGCTCATCACATAACATGCCCTACTTAATGCCTATCACCCAGTTACCCCATTCCCCCACCCACCTTCCCTCCATCAATACTCAGTTTGTTTCTTATGATTAAGAGTGTCTCATGGGGGGCACCTGGGTAGCGCAGTTGTTAAGCGTCTGCCTTCAGCTCAGGGTGTGATCCTGGCGTTCCGGGATCAAGTCCCACATCAGGCTCCTCCGCTGGGAGCCTGCTTCTTCCTCTCCCACTCCCCTGCTGTGTTCCCTCTCTCGCTAGCTGTCTCTCTGTCACATAAATAAATAAAAAATCTTCTTAAAAAAAAAAAAAAGAGTGTCTCATGGTTTTTCTCCCTCTCTGATGACTTCCCATTCAGTTTTCCCTCACTTCCCCTATGATCATCTGCAGTGTTTCTTATATTCCACCTAGGAGTGAAACCATATGATAATTGTCTTTCTCTGATTACCTTATTTTGCTCAGCAAATACCCTCCCGTTCCATCCACGCTGATGTAAATGGTATATTCATTCTTTCTGATGGCTGAGTATTATGTATGTATATATATATACACATACATACATACATACCATGTCTTCTTTATCCACTCATCTGTTGATGGCCATCTCGGCTCTTTCCATAGTTTGGATATTGTGCACATTACTGCTATAAACTTTGGGGTGCATGTGCCCCTTCCGATCATTACATTTGTATCTTTGGGGTAAATACCTAGTAGTGCAATTGCTGGGTGGTAGGGTAGCTCTATTTTTAACTTCTTGAGGAAGCTCCATACTGTTTTTCAGAGTGGCTATACCAGCTTGCATTCCCACAAACAGTGTAAGAGGGTTCCCCTTTCCCTGCATCTGCACCAACATTTGTTGTTTCCTGAATTGTTAATTTTAGCCATTCTGACTGGTGTGAGGTTGTATCTCATTGTGGTTTTGGTTTGTATTTCCCTGATGCCAAGGGATGTGGAGCATTTTTCCATGCGTCTGTTGCCCATTTGTATGTCTTCTTGGGAGAAATGTCTGCTCATGTCTTCTGCCCATTTCTTGACTGGATTCTTTGTTTTTGGGGTGTTGAGTTTCATAAGTTCTTTATAGATCTTGGATACTAGCCCTTTATCTGATAAGACATTTGCAATTATCTTCTCCCATTCTGTAGGTTGTCTTTTAGTTTTGTTGATTGTTTCCTTTGTTGTGCTAAAGTTTTTTATCTTGATGAAGTCCCAATAGTTCATTTTTGCTTTTCTTTCCCTTGTCTTTGGAGATGTGTCTACAAGAACTTGCTGCAGCTGTGGTTGAAGGAGTGTTGCCTGTGTTCTCTAGGATTTTGATGAATTCCTGTCTCACATTTAGGTCTTTCATTCATTTGGAGTTTATCTTTGTGTATGGTGTGAGAGAGTGGTCAAGTTTCATTCTTTTGCATGTAGCTGTCCAATTTTCCCAGCACCATTTGTTGAAGAGACTGTCTTTTCTCATTGGATATTCCTTCCTGCTTTGTTGGAGGTTAGTTGACTATAGGTCATATATCCAACTTCTAAAAGGAAACCACTGTAAGTCAATCAATGAACACCATGCTGGGGCAGCTGCAGGTCGGGTGTATGGAAATTTTACATAGTGTTACTACCCCAGCAGGCTACATAGGTGGGTGGAGTGTGTGTTGTGGAATAGGTAGGAGGATGAAGAGTCAGTGTTTTGACTCCCGGACATGTCCTTTTTAGTTTGCAACTTGATATTCCCATGAATGGGGAGATGGGTCCTTGGCAGTTGAATGGATTTGAAACTCACATGTACTGAGCTCTGATGATCAGGGAGGCACTTTCCCTCATGCTTCATATGCTTAATGCCCTTGTCTCGGCCCCACCTTGAGCTTAGACGCCCAACCTGCCTGTAGGACTGAACTCCACATTCTCGTCTCTGGGAGTTGAGGTTGTGGCAGCCTTAGCACTTCAGTGTTGGCTTGCCCTTACTCCCACTGACTTCCACAGCCAAGTCCTCTGAAATTCCCCTGTTTCTGGGTCTTGGATGAATCCCAGACTCTGCATTGTGCAGTTCCTCCATCATTCAAGGACATCTGAAGCCTTTCTTTTGGAAAGACTTCCCAAGCTCTTATGTTTCAAGATGACAAGTGATCCCTCCTCACTGATCCTAAGTTTCCAGGCACATAGCAGTGCTTGCATCTCTGACTTTCTAATGTCTCCCTGAAAGGCCACCCCTGCCTGGAGGGCAGGGCCTCTGCCTCACCTGCCTGTTCGCTAACAGTGGGCCCTGTGCTAGATCATCCTGGGGCTCAAGTGGGAGGATATTGAAAGCATGAACATGGGAACTTGTACAATGCCCTTGCCAGCTGGTGTCACTGGCTATGGCTCTGGGAGGAACGGTATCTCCACAAAGACTCAGCGTCTGAGGAAAATTATCAACAGTTCAAAAATAGCAGAAGTAAATGCAGTAATCACCAAACTAGTAATCAGTAGAAGTTTATTGTGCATATGGGCAGCAGCCAGTTCTGACATAGAGGCTCTCTCTGTCTTCTCTGGTCATCCAACGTGGTTACCCTCCATTTTAGGGCCCCTCCTGGGCTCAGGGCATCTGTCTCACCTGTGCTGGTTGAGTTCATTTGAAGTGCTGGGCCTGGGGGTGGTGTAATCTTGGGCTCATGTCATCCTCAAGACATAAATCCTTGTCTAGGCTGTGGTCTTTGTTATAGGTAGAAGAAGAGACAAACTATACATATTTGCCCATGGCCACTCATATAACTTCTGCTTCCTTCAATAAACAAGAATAAAGGATGTTGGGATAAAATAGTAAGGTGGTAGGAAGTACTGATAGTGTCCTTAGAAAAAGTTATTTAAATTAAATAAACATGACGAAGCAGCTGTGTCTCAGGGACTACGTGATCATTGCACTTGTTGAGTAGACTCAGTTGGTAATAAATGGTAGAAACTCTTGAGAAGTCTAATGGATGGATGCTAACTCCAGGTACAATTGGATCAAGAAATCAAAGGATATTGTCAGGACTGTGACACTTGCTCTCCCCTCAATATCTGGGCTCTGCTCAGCTTTATTTCCAAGCAGGCTTCTCCCAGGATGGTGTGGAGAAGCCCAGCCCACAGTCTAGTATCTCAGAAAGAGAGACCCTCTCCCAGTATCTTATCCACCTCCCAGGGGCTCTGATGCTCCGCCCACCAGTAAGCAGCCCACAATGGTGCGAGGAAGTAGCTCCAGGTATACAGGGAATGAGGAGGGCTGACTTCCAAAGGGAGGAACTGACGTTTTCTGGGAAAATGAATGTGTATGTGTGTTTGTCAGCTTGACCTGGTGAAAACACTCAACCTAGAAACATTCTGATTTGATGCCTCAGTGTCTGCTCAGGGGGTCCACCACACTGCCCTGTTGAGGTCTTAACCCACTGTATGCTGGCTTTTCCCACAGTCAGAATGCCCTTCCTGGCCTTCCGATTAAGGTCATTTCCCCAGATTAAGGTCCTTCCTCAGTCACCAAATTCATAGTCTATTTTATTGGTGAGTCTTTACACCAATTATTGTTTGTGTGAGGTCTGACTCCACAGGGATGGTTGGTAAATGTTGGGAATGTGCCCATGTGCTCTTGGAGCCTAGATGTAGTCTGTGCATAGGAATATTTGAGGAGTGAAAGGTTTACTCTAAGATTGACAGTTTCTTCTATTTATAGATTTTTCTTGGATTTTTTGTAATGTCACTGAAGCAAACTAAGAACTAGATTTCTTAAAATTCAGCAGTTTATACCTCAACTTGGGGGAAAAAGCATTTAAAGAGTAAATATAATCAGTCAATTTATAATTATGGCCTCAATAAGTTCCATTTAAATGTAATGTATCAAACATGATGATTTGTTGAATAAATCAAATCATAGACACATTTTAATGTTCTGAAAGTTACAAAATCATCTAAGCTTCATAAAAAGAAAGCATTTCATCTATTTTAATTTTTCTTGGAAGTTCCTATTTGCCAAAAAGTAAAACAGTTTTTCTTTCATGATTTTAAAGTTTGCCAATATTATATAGCTGGAAGAACTCAGAGGGGTTCTCATGCTTTCCATAGTTGTGCAGTCTGTGTCACCAGGAGTCCACTGGGTCTCACAGATCATAGAATTTCCATTGCAGAAAACATTAGAGGGGCGCCTGGGTGGCACAGCGGTTAAGCGTCTGCCTTCGGCTCAGGGCGTGATCCCGGCATTACGGGATCGAGCCCCACATCAGGCTCCTCCGCTATAAGCCTGCTTCTTCCTCTCCCACTCCCCCTGCTTGTGTTCCCTCTCTCACTGGCTGTCTCTATCTCTGTCAAATAAATAAATAAAATCTTAAAAAAAAAAAAAAGAAAACATTAGAGATTATTTGATTGAATCCTTTCATTTTATGAATAAAACTCAGGTATCAAACACATCAAATAGCACTCTGTGGGACCCTTTTAGGCACAGTGACCCTCAGTGGGCACTCCAGACAGCTCCCTACCCCTCCTAGACTCCTCAGTCACTGGGGAGAACACATTGTGAATCTTGTGCCTCCAGCCCCATGAGGCTGCCAGTGCCACCCCTTGGTAGGCAGGTCTGAGTGGACTAAACAGCCACATTCTGCTACTGCACTGGGTTTTATGTCCAGGATTTGTGTGTTCGTTTGGGAGGGACCTGCACCACCATCTGCAGCTTCTCTTAGGGGACTATTTACAGGGCACAACTTTCCTGGTCCTGAAGCCAAGTCAACTGTAGCAAGGCCCCAGTCCCCCACGGGCAGGGGAAACATGTCCTGGTGTTCTATTCCACTCTCCCCACCAACTCTGAAGTGCTGTCTGGTCTGGCAGCGTGGCACTGACCTTGGTCTGAAGTCGGTATCCAAGCTGTCCCCATGCCTGGCTGACCTCCAGGTGAGTGTTTCTTCCACCTCCCAGTTTTTTGTGGACATTCCTTTCATTGCTCCTCTTGGCCAAATGTCAGCCTTGTACTTTTCTGTACAAATAGGATGCCGAGGCAATAGCCTTTCTTTGCAGCATCAGGTAGGGCCAGACTGGTTCCTCCTCAGCCTCCTTCTCCCTCTGATGGTGCAGCCAGTAGAGGACAATTTTTTTTTTTTTTTTTTTGGATTTGCCATCACCCTAGGATGTAAAGCTTTGAGCTAAGTTCCAGTGAACCTACAAAAGGACCTTATCTTGAAAGGTCCAAATCCTACAAGGCAGTGGTTATTAGTTTTTGCTGTTAGCAAGACATATGTGTGTGATAGATTTAATCCATTGTACTCAAGTTTCTCTGCCAAATAAATGATAGGATTTTTAAAAAATTGAGTACTAAGTTTTATATTGATTTCCTTTCCTCTATAATAATTTCTATATATTATCAACCATGGATTTGCAAATGCAATTAAGTGTAACTAAAATTTGGTATTAGACATTGTTGACAGTTAAGTAACATAGATCGTAAATTTATGCTCTAATTATAAAATATGTAAAATCATAATTATGATTTTCTCTTACATCTTGTTAAATAATGAGATACATGTTCTTATGTGGACAGGGAACTATTTTTACATTAAGTTTATTGCCATTATAATGATTTCAAAATGAGAAATGCAACTTTTTTTTAATGTTTTTTTTATTATATTATGTTAGTCACCATACAGTACATCCCCGGTTTCCGATGTAAAGTTCGATGATTCATTAGTTGCGTATAACACCCAGTGAACCATGCGATATGTGCCCTCCTTACTACCCATCACCGGTCTATCCCATTCCCCCGCCCCCCTCCCCTCTGAAGCCCTCAGTTTGTTGCTGAGTCCATAGTCTCTCATGCTTCATTCCCCCTTCTGATTACCCCCCCTTTCTTTATCCCTTTCTTCTCCTACCAATCATCCTAGATCTTATGTTCCATAGATGAGAGAAATCATATGATAGTTGTCTTTCTCTGCTTGACTTATTTCACTTAGCATTATCTCCTCCAGTGCCGTCCATGTTGCAGCAAATGTTGAGAACTCATTCTTTCTGACGGCTGAGTAATATTCCATTGTATATATGGACCACAACTTCTTAATCCAGTAATCTGTTGAAGGGCATCTCGGTTCCTTCCACGATTTAGCTATTGTGGACAATGCTGCTATGAATATTGGGGTGCATATGGCCCTTCTCTTCACTACATCTGTATCTTTGGGGGAAATACCCAGTAGTGCAATTGCTGGATCATAGGGTAGCTCAATTTTTAACTTTTTAAGGGACCTCCACACTGTTTTCCAGAGTGGCTGTACCAACTTGCATTCCCACCAACAATGTAGGAGGGATCCCCTTTCTCCACATCCTCTCCAGCAATTGTTCTTTCTTGCCTTGTCAATTTTTGCCAGAGAAATGCAACTTTTAAAACCTCCTGAGATGATTGCTGATATTGGATATCCAGGTTTACTTGTTCATTTTTTGTCTATTTATTTACATGCTGTTGTACATGTTGCTCTCACAGTGGCATGCATGTGGCATGTTGAAATCCCAGCCAAGCAAGATAAAACTTTCCCGATTGCCTCATCTACCTGCTGCGTTTGATTCTGAGAGGTAACTTTGCTAGGGCCTTATCTTCCGCATACAGAACAAAAAGTGTGATTGTGGAAATGTTTTCATTAAGTGTTTAAAACACTTAAAAGTTTCTTTGAAAAAAATTCAAATTTCAGAATTTTAACTTTAACAAAAAGGGTACTACTCACACTTATTAAAGTTGGAAAATTTAGATAAAAAGAAGATACCTATGCATTACGCACCTTTGAGAGTTATCAATATTTTATTGTATAGCCTTTTTATTTTCTATGTGTATGTTTATTTCTTAAAACAAAATTAGAATCATTTTTTTAAAAATTAGAATCATTTATGCATATGCATAAATTTATAATTAAAGTATAATTACATTCTTTTCCACATCACAATTATACATATTCTCTAATAACTTGCATCTAAATTTTTCCATGCAAATTTATTGCTATATCATCTAAAAAATCATATGGCTATGCCATACTCAGCTGGCATTTTGGATATATTCTACTTTTTCCCCACTTGAAACAGCTCTGTAAAGAGCATTTTTTTTTAAGATTTTATTTATTTATTTGACAGAGATAGAGACAGCCAGCGAGACAGGGAACACAAGCAGGGGGAGCGGGAGAGGAAGAAGCAGGCTCATAGTGGAAGAGCCTGATATGGGGCTCGATCCCATAATGCCGGGATCACGCCCTGAGCCAAAGGCAGGTGCTTAACCGCTGTGCCACCCAGGCGCCCCTGTAAAGAGCATTTTTGAAACTGGGTGACTCCTTCTGATTCCTCTTGCTGTGTAGGGTCTCAGCAAGAAAGAGGTTATGTACTTGAAGGTCAAGGGTTTGGGGAAAGAATGGGTGTGTTGAAGTTCTGCACCAGATAAGAAGAGAAGTCATGACTGCATGGCCCAAAGGGGCGAGGGGAGAGCTGGGATTTGCAGCTCTGGAGAGGGCTGCCCAGCCCTGGTTTGTAGCAGAATGCTCCTAATAGTCTGCAACCTGGCCAGGAAGGAGCCACGAGATCAAATACCCTGACCCTGTTCCTCCCAACTGTGGAGTTCTTCCAGTGTGTTCCATTGGCCAGACCCACACAAGACGTCTAGAAGATAGAAGACCTTGACTGAGGTAGGGCAGGAAGCACGGCTTCCAGATGCACAGAGCCAAGGAGAAGGCTGAGAGTGTGCTGTGGTCAAATGTGGGCTGTTCCAGTTCAGTCCCACACTTGTGACTGTTAGGATCTATTTTTATCCTAGTCCAGGAGAAAACCACCTGTCCCCAACACAAGAGTGGCATAATATCCCATCAGCTACTGTGCAATGTGGGGTGATGTTGATTCAGTTATACCCAAAACTTGAAGTGTTAGCTACTCTAGTGCTCTTCATATATGGCAATGGGGAATAAAGGGCAGGGGTGGGGGAAGAAGCAGTGAAATATCATAACGCATATCTGCTTCCATCCCAGCTTCTAGAGCTGACATGAAGTCTGGATTGTTAACCTTCTCTAATGTCGTCTTTGCCTTACCCTGCTACCACCTCAGCTACATGGATTTTATTCATTGTTGGAGGTGACCCACACCTTCATTCCCATAGGATCTGAGTCCTTGGTGGTCATGTCTTCACTGGAGTACCCAGGTGTCCATGGATTAGGACTGACAGAATTCAAGGAAGCACCTACGTGAATGCCCCGCTTCTGGACAGTTCTCCTTGCCCCTATGAGGGAATAGCAGCCCAGCTCCCTCTGATAATTGGGATTGGTCGTCCTGGATAGCAGAGGCACTCCTCTTGTCTGCTTGATGGTTACAGCATATGAGGATCCCAACAGGACACAGGATGATCTCAGCTTCCAACATAACAGCACTTTCATTGTGCTGTTAGCTGCATTTCCTGAGCTCAAGACTGTAGAGACAGGGAGCAAAAATTCATTAACTGGATTACTGGGTATAATAGCAAAAAGGACCCCTCCCATCGCTACCCTTTGGTTCCTGCACTCATGCTTTCCAGTAGGTATTCAGGAGGTAGAGACATATATTGTTCATTTGTTTAAAGCATACACTGCATGATGTAGGAGGACACCCCAAGTTTGCAGAGTTTCGTGTTGCAGTAGCAGGTAGTGCAGCTGAACCTTCAGCAGGCCACCATTCTATTGAGTCCAGTGTTTCTGGGTAGTGGAGCAAATATTAAGACCAGTGGATTCTGGTATGATGTACTTCCTTCATTGCAACAGGAATTCCTGTCAAGGGAACTGGGGAGGAAACCAAGGATTGTAAAGCGAAATCTGAAAGTCAGTAAATGATGGGGCTAGTTGAAGCCTTGCAGGATGAGAAAGGAAATTTTTATCTGTAACATGTATTTTTTTCAACGTAATTACAAGAGCCCTTTAAACAACCCAGATTGATTCTCTTACAGTTGTGGAGACCAGAAGTCTGAACTCAGTGTTGGCAGGAGGTTTCAGAGGAAGTCTAAACTGAGGGTGTTACTTCTGAGGCCTCACAGGAAAATCATATGATTTTTCTCCTTAAACATATTAATCTGGTTGGTTACAGTGGTAGATTTTCAAATATTAAACCAGTCTTTCATACCTGGAAGAAATCCCACTTGGTTATGGTATATAATTTTTTCATACATTTGTGAGTTCAGGTTTTTTTTAACATTTTGCCAGAAATTTTTGTATTTGAGTTCATGAGATACACTGATATGTAGTTTTATTTTTTATACTAGCTTTTTATGATTTAAGCTTCATAAAGTGAGTTGAGAAGTCTTTCCTCTTATTTTCTGGAAAAGATTGTATAGAACTGGTGTTAATTCTTTAAGCATTTGGTAGAATTCCCCAATGAAACCATCTGAACCTAGAGATTTTTTCCTTCCTTCCTTCCTCCCTCCCTCCCTTCTTTCCTTCTTTCCTTCCTTCCTTTCTTCCTTCCTCCCTCCCTCCCTTCCTTCCATCCTCCTTCCCTCCCTCCCTTCTTTCCTTCCTTCCTTCCTTCCTTCCTTCCTTCCTTCCTTCCTTCCTTCCTCTCTCTCTCTTTTTGAGATTTTAAGTTATGAAGTTGACCTTTTTAAAAGTTAAAGAGATATTCTATCTCTTTTTCTATCTATTTTATCTAAGTTAAGTTTTGATATTTTGTGTTTCTTGAGGAATTGGTCCATTTCTTCTTAGTTATTGAAGTCATGGGCATAAAGTTGTTGATAGTGTTATTTTTTTTTTAAGATTTTATTTATTTATTTGAAAGAGAAGGAGAGCACGAGTGGGGGCAGGGGCAGAAGGAGCAGGCGAGAAGCAGACTCCACGCTGAGTGTAGAGCCTAATGTGGAGCTCCATCTCAGGACCCTGAGATCATGATCTGAGCCAAAGTCAGACACTTAACCCACTGAGTCACCCAGGTGCCCCAATAGTATTCCTTTACTATTTTTTAATGACTACAATATCTGTAGTGAAATTCTATATTTCATTCTTGATATTGGTAATTTTGTATCTATTTGCATGTTGTCAGTCTTTTTATAAGTTTGCCAATTTTATTGATTTTTCCCAAAGAAAGACCTCCTCCCCACCATTGGTTCAATCTATTGTGCTTATATTTTAATTTTTTGATTTTTGCTTTGATCTTTATTATTTCCTCCCTTCTGCTTCATTTTGGTGCCGGCTGCCTAACAGTGCCTGGCAGTGATAAGTGCTCAGTAAACATTTGTCAAACAAATAAAGGAATGAATGGGACTGAGCAATGTGGAATATTGCTTTATGAGGATTTTACATTTATAAAGACTTATTTTATAAATGGAACTGTGTGTCCGGAGATATAATAGTCATTCACAATAATTATCACAGGTGCTGTGTGGAGAGTCATTCTTGGATGGATTCATCTAAGAAGGCTTCTTGTGAGGATATTTTTATAAGTCTTAACCTGAGAAGAAAGAGAAAAAAAAACCCAGTCTCTCAGCAGTGTTAGGAAGCTTTGGCGATTTCTTGGTTCCTAAGCAATGAGTTATCCTTTTAGGCATGTTCATGTTTGTGTCCATCTCCTTCTTTGGGTGTCTAGGATGTTCGGAAAGTCTTCCTGTGCATCTAGATTTATTTGTGTCTTTGTCAGTAGGACATCTTTAGCTATGCCAAGAGTCTGTCACTGAAAATAATAATAGTGCTAATAATAAGAGGGATAAAGGCTCTAATTTGTAGATGTAATTAGATACATGTAATGTATAATTTCATGTAATAATTTCATGTTAATAGTTAATAACTCATGGCAAATTCCAAACCACACTTCACTGCAACATTCCAATTTCCCCTTGGCGATCCATCATTTTCTTATATATAAATTACTTTTTGGCATAAGTTACCTTTATTCATAAGCCCTGAGGTTTATAACATTGAAGTCATATGTTTCTTATATTCTCAACTGTGTTAGGAAATGTTAAGACCAAATGAGACATAATGTGAATGAGTGAAAGAGGGTTAATTCACTGGAAGAATCAATTTTGAGGAGTTCTGGCAGAGAGCACAGTAGCCACACCTGAGGGGCAGAGACTGACTACCAATATATTCAGATTACAAGTTCAAAAATACCAATGGCTCATTCTTCTTGCCTTTGGGGAAAAAATAACAAATATAGAAACCACCCCCTTAAAAAATAAAACTAAGCAAATGAAAACATAGGAAAACACCACTATTGCTACCAAAAACACTTAATAAAATTTTCTGTTCAGTTTTATTGCTTTAGTGTTTTTCAATAAGTATCCAAATATCTCTTCCGTGGAATATGAAAATAGATAGAATTAGTTTTTAAGTTATAAATGCCTTCAATGGATCTCTGATTCAGTGTGAAGGAACAACATAAGAAGTTTATTTTTAGAGAATGAGCGTGGTCGTCTAGCTTTTCTGTGAGGCACCTGAACACAAAGGTCATTTACAGACATGATTGTTAGTGAGTTCACTGGGAAGATACATGCATAATTCTGGGGAAAAATGGACACACAGGTATTTTCATTTTTGGATGTTTGCAGCAAAAAGGATTTATAATGAGCTCTTTATCAAGTTCAGTAATCTGTTTCTAACCTAACTGTGACATTCTCTAAAAATAGTGCTGTGAATTAAGTTCAGTTAAAATAATTTCAGTTGTAATGTATTCCAAATGTTTGTGAAAATAGCTGAATATATCAGCTGTTAAAATGTCAGAACTTTCAATATATTTGAGAGGTTTTAAAAATCAGGGTGTGTGTGTGTGTGTGTGTGTGTTTCCGATCAGGTCAGATTTTGATGGGGATGATTTTGAAATAAGATAAGATACCATGAAAAAAGAAGAAACCAGCAGGGAAAGGTAGATCAGAGGGTATCTGATAAAAGGACCCCAAAGAGCACATGACTTTCTATTTGACCTCTTGAATACTAATATACTTGTGCTTCCACCTTGGTACAATTGATGGTCATGGGACTTTTAAGCGTTTCCTTTCAAATTCTGACAGGATTCAGGTTGACTCGCATCCTTCTCTCTTTATCCAGAGTTGCTATGTGACTCATGCTGACCTCTGTTACCCGGCAGAGGGCTCTAGGATGGACACAAGGTCTAGCTATGCCCCTGCCAGATCCCTGGGTGGTGATTAGGGGTCCACAGATCAATTGCAGAGGATTTGACAGAGGAGAAATAGCACACTTAATCTATTTTTTAATCTAGAAGTTACCTGAAGGAAGAGTATTTTAACTGAGTTATATAATAAGAAAGAATATTGAATTCTAGTTTTTCTTTGGGGGGTATAAACCTATTAAAGTTTATTCCTCTCTCTGATTGCAACTGAAACTGTGGACAAAATACAAAACCCAAGTATCCATGGACTCTGAAAAATAAACAAACCCAGGTGGATTGTGGAAGGGATTTAATACTTGGAGAAGTGACCCCCTTGAGGTGATTTTTTTCTCTCTCCCAGACCTCCCTCCAGGACAGCAAGCCTCAGTCATAGCATAGCATAGTGGCATAAATGCCCAGCACTCCCACAGTTTCCTCATCTTTCCACCCAGAGAAACCAGGGAAAGTTGCACCCATGGGCTGAAGAATGAGCGAATCTCAGAGAAGAGAGCCAGGGAATCCCACACCCCCAATTCTGTGCATGAACATGTACAATTCTGAATAATACATGTGTGGCACAGACCCAAACCAGCCTAGTGAAGGCCTGGAGAACTATTTGAGTTTAGAACTATTCATACAAGTCTCTAACTCCTGTATGCTAGACAGGCACAAATCAACATAGCAAGGTTTAAAGAACTCAACAGAAACTTGAACCATATGCACAAGTTTCCAAGTGCCGAACTCAGCATACGTGAGATAGACCGAAACTATCATGGAAAATATGAATTTGAACCACTATCCATGGAAAGTGAGACAGAAATTGTGGTCTGAACTTAACTTCTAACTGAAAAAGGAAAGAAAAGAATAATCTCCAGAAGATTATAACAGGACCCAGAGTCTACATATCTTAACATTGACAATATCCAGGAAATGCCAAAGGACTCAACATACAAAGAATGAGGAATATATAATTAATTCTAAAAAGAAAAAAAACAATAAATAGATCTTAATTGCAACATGATCCAGATGTTGAAATGAAAAAATATATAGTATCTATTATAGACATTGTTGCTATACATAAACAATGAAGCATGGAACACTACATCAAAAACTAATGAAGTACTGTATGGTGACTAATGTAACATAATAAAAGAAATTAAAAAAAAGTATCTATTATAACATGCTCAATGAGGTAAAGAGAAAGAAATTTGAAATGAATGAAAAGATAGGAATCTTTAAGAGAGAAACAGAAATTGTAAAACAGAAGCAAATGCAAAGGTCAGAACTTAAAAATACAACATTTCCATTAAAAAAAAACTTTATGGCTTCAGTAACAGAATGAATATTACAAAGGAAAAGGTCAGTGAATCAAAAATAGAACAATGTATGTCATCCAGTCTGAAGGGCTTGGTAAAGAGTCACATATTTATTTCCTTTGCCATTTTATAAAGGAGTTCTTATTCGATAGTTCTATTTTGACTTCTTTTCAATTAAGAAATCAGTTACTTTGAACCGAGTTATTAGATATAATGTTCAAGTATTTTGAAGATTTTTCCTTTATGTTGTCTTATGCTGCATACCATGAACCTTGATATGTGGGTTAATTACATGGCACTAAATATATAAGTAGATAGTTGTTTATAGGCACACATCAAGGTGTGGACATAATACTGTGTATGTGTATTTATGTATATGTATGTATGTGTATACACACATACATAATCATCTCTATTCGATATCTAGCAGGAAGTTTTAATCTGGTTTAGACCTCTGGCTTTTCTTTCACTCAATAGTATAGAATGAAAGAAAAGATGTGACTAGAGTTAATTGTTTTGCAAATTAAAAATTCTATTTATTTATGGATTATTATAAATCAGTGATTCTTATCAGGTGGTTAGGGCTGATTCTGTGGCACCATTGGCACTGCCTGGAGACATTTTTGTTGTCATGCTGGGGACTGGAAGCCAGGGATGGTAAACATCATCCCACAATGTATAGGACAGCCCCCACAATAAAGAATGATTTAGTTCCTAATGTCAACACTGCTGACTAGATTTATGAACAGATTTATCTAAATACATTTATCCTTATGATTTTCTTGATATAATAGAAAACTTGGTTGGGAATAATGATTAAAAAAAACCAACATTTAGGTTTCACAGCTTTTAAATGAAGGCAAGCAAACAGCTCTACACGTGGATAGGGAAGTTGTAAACTTGTATTTAAACATGGTCAAGCTGATGTTTTCAGTATTTATAGTCATTGAATGATGACATGGTGACATCACAGTGCAAAGGCCATATTTGAGAGGTGCAAGGCAGCAGTGTCATGCCCACGTTTGGTTCTCTCTCGGTGCTTACTGTCCGGGATCCATCGTGAGCAGCCCAGCATCCCTTCCATGACTGGGACCAAGGCAGCACCTGAGCAGGACAGCTCTTGCACTTACATCTCCTTCATCTAATCTCTCTACTACCTTTCCTTGGACACAATTTTCTCAATCTGTCTAGTACTGAGAAAATAATTATGTGCTGCAGTTAAGTATTTACTTTCTTTCTCTGACAGTTATAAAAACCATGCATTTTCTTTGATTCTTCTAAAACTCTAACTGTGATGTTGAACTTCAAGAAGAAACTTGGAACGCAACTTACTTGAAAGACCTATATGGAGTGACATTTCATTATGTATAGTTGAACAGTGATCCTATACACCGATCCTAAGGAGATGGCATTCCATTCGAATTTAAATTTAACGTGGACAGTAACATAAATCAATGAGAAATTCCTGCCTGTGGTATTGTACTTTCTTTTCAGTGAATCTTCAGTGTGCCTATCCGATAGTAAATTATTTATAGACTGAGTATTTGAGTCTCATCCTTTATAAGACATGAGAGCCTGGACCTGCCTTATGTTCACTTCTTTTCATTTTAAAGACATGTTTTTTGAAAAAATTTGCATATATGCTCAGTTTTAAACTGATTCTCATCATATATCCATTTCTTCTAGGCACTGGCACATCTCCACTTAATAGAATATGTTGGAGAACAGACTGCTTTGCTAATAAAGGTACATTAAATACTGCAATAGAATGTGCTTCAGCCACTGTTACTTTGATTTTGTAAAAAAAAAAAAAATCTAGTAAGAATAGGTCACGAATTATGTAAAAATTATAGCAGGGAACATTTTTTGTCCTGTGTAGCCTGGAGATGAAGGAAGACTTTTTCCAAAGAATATATAATTACAGATGCCTGCAATTTTGATACTAGCCTTCAGTTAAAAACCGTCTAAGGAGAGCAATAGAGACACCAGTGTTAGTAAGTGAATGCACAGCCCCAGGGCTCTGCCAGGACATAAGTTCTGTGTAACCAGTGTGTGCTGCCACCAAAAATGAGGCCACCCTTCTCGCCTCCCCAGGGGCTAGATGGCTTGGGTGTGGCTGGGAATCACTCTCCTCAGTTTCTTATAGACCCAGGTGAGTCTCCTGGTATTAGCCAAGAAAGCCCAGGCTGGTCTTGTTTGCACACCTGGGTCTGCCTTGGTCTTCTCCTGTGTGGAAGGGAAAAGACTGACAGCTCTGTGAGTCCCACATGTCCTATCATCACATTATCTGTGTGTGTGATTTATCAATGCTGCTATAATATGTAGCACTGCTATTATCTGCTCCTTTCCAGATGGTCCCAGAGGATCAGCGCCTCACAACTGCCATCATCTTGGTAGTCTGGGTTTCAGCCATTGCATCATCCTTGATTGACAACATCCCATTCACCGCAACAATGGTGAGTTGCACCATTCCTCCATGTGATAAGGACCCGACTTTCAGCCTGGACACGATCTGGGCTCACCAGAGGAAGCAGGGAATGAACCTTGTCCCTTTGCTACACTCATAGCTCTAGAGGAAAGATGTGGCAAAGCTTGGGGCCAGCTGGGCCAGGGGTGCTGAGACCACACTGTAGGCTGGAACTCATGGGCAGTGCATCAGTAATTAGTTGTTTCAGGGTTAGCCCAACTGAGAGCTGCCACACCTCATGGAAAAGACCATCTGTTTATATTTTTCTTTTTTAAAGAAAACTGTAAGATAACAAAGACAGGCTGGTTGAAGACATTCATCCTTTATTCCCTGTGAATACAGAAGCTGTTCTAATGGCCTGTGTGGCTTCTCACGCTTGGCTTGGGCTGGATTTTGAGTTCTCTGTGTGGTCCTGACCGCAGCTGAGATTGGGATACACATGAAAGGCCTTATACAAGGATGACGAGCCCTGTTCCTGCTGTGTCTTCTGATATCACTGATAAGTGTACGCAGAACTGTAAATCCCTGGCGTGACTGTGTAGAGGCAGGAATGGGAGCTTGCATACAGGAACCCGGTGTCCTGTCATGAACACCTGAGGCTCCAGGTGTGCTAAGCATGCGTGAACACTCCTCATGACTGGACTCTGGACAGGGGAATTTTCTCTGTTCTTGTGACGTTGAGGGCCCAACCATACTCCTGCACAACAGCCTGTGCAAGGGGGCTCCCATCACCTTCATCCCCTTGTATCACATTGGGAATCATGTGGGACCCAAGGGAGTAGAGCAGAGAACCTGGCAGTGAGGAGTAGGGAGTACTTCTCTCTTTCACAGGAACTTAGGCTGACCTGGCACTCGATGTCACTCACTCATTGCCTGAGATGGTCTGCAGGTTGACGCTCTAGTTACCTAGCTATTATTCTTTCATGATCTGGGTTTGGTAATTTTGAGCTAATTTTGTGGCTGTTATTATTTTGTCATGGAGTCCTGAGTTAGAGAAGTTGTACAGATGTTGTTGAATGTTCTGGTTTGGTCTCAGCAGGCACTATCATGACTGTGGCTGTGAGGCTGTGGCCCCGCAGAAGGCCAAGGGCAGCAGCATTTCTCCAGCAGACTAAGGCAGCTGGGCCCTGGGCTTCTGAAATGCCAGGTCAGCTTCTGTGTGCCTTCCATTCTCAGATGAGGTATCTCCAGCTACACCCTGCCTCCTAGGGGAAGCTTCTAGGTTTCAGCACCCAGAGCTTCTCTGGGAGTGGATGAGAGGGTACCTATTGTTAGAAATTTAGGCTCCCCCATTTTAAAAAATATGACACTTTTGATGTTTTCATTCTAACAATTAATTTTGTTACCTAAAATTTAAATTTAAAAAATCAAGACAATCATGGAAGATAGTATAACAAATATCTATATGCTCACCCCCCAAAATGAGGAAATTCAAACATTGTATTCTCTTTGCCTGGGGTTTTCTTGTTTGTTTTATTTTTAAGAAATGAAACATTGATGAACGTGACGTACTCTGTTCCTTCCCTAACCTCCAGGATCATGTCCATCCTTCCCTGTACTGAGAGGACTACTCTCATAAGTCTGGGACATATCCATTCATTCGATGGCATGCTATGGAAGGGACCAAGGGAAAGATCTTGGTTTCTGTGACTCAAGATGGACAGACACCAAATGCTGAGAGACCAAAGATACAGCTATTGCATAAATTGGCATGCAACTTTCTAAAACTGCCAAATCTGTTCTGTGACTCAGCAGGTTGGCAGGTGGTGTCCGTAGTGGCCGCATTAGAGGAGAACATGGAGAGCAACCCAGGTTTTCATGTTAGTCTGGAGGGTCCAAACAGCTCTGGCTGGTGGGTGGAATTTTATGTTGGTGACATTCCCATGTTCTCAGCTTTTCTGTTTTCATGGGAGCTGAACAAGAAGACCCAAGAAAATTCTGTGGAAATGCTGTCAGGTCAATACAGGGGTAGAGATAGATTTGGCTGCCTGTGGCCATCAGATAACACAGTGAAAACACTGGAGCAGCAACCCAGGTCCCTGCTGCCCAGCATGCAGAGGACAGCCTGTGTTTCAGCCCAACCTCATTCTGCTGTGAGAACACGCTCTAGCCAAAGTCATCCTCCAGGTCAATAGGACACATGTCTGTGGAGATTTTAACATGTGTGGGAACTTAATTAAGGGTCAGAAAGCTGACAGATGCATTCAGCATTTCCAATGACTAGGAATGCTGGCAGACGCACTGGTAGGGAAACCGAGGCTGTGCCTGACAAGGTTGTGAGGCGTCTACTCAGAGTTTCTTTAGAAGATTATGAGCATGATTCCATTATTCTAAGGCAGTGAGTTGGAGAGACGAAATAAATCCCAGCTCTTCCTGGGTGGTATCTTCTCTCCAGAGTGTGTCTTTAGGTTGGGGGGGCATTCCTCCAGTATTCATGCTGTCAGCCGTGAGCTGAGAGCAGCAGGTAGGAAGCACTATTCACATTTATTTATGGCATTTCTCTTCTTCCAATGGTCAGAGAAGAACACCAAATAATTCAGGAAATGCAAAACACTTAAACTCCAACTGGCAAGATTGTGCTATTGAATTTTTGCTTATTTCACAGTGTCCAGAGTTGAAAGAACTGGATCATAGATGGGCTTATCCCTCTAATCTGGCTGGATGGGGCTTCAGTGAAAATTACAACACGAGCACAGCCTGGCTTTGGAAGAGCACCCTAGGGCTTTTTGGTATTAGATTTGCTCCTTTAAATTTTCCTGATTCCTTGGGCTCTCCCATTCGTTTTGACTTTTGCTAATCTTTAATGGTAATACTATTAAACAATATTTAACATTATTAGGTCAATTTAATATTGATAAATCATCACTGTTTAGGGCAATCAGAACAGACATGGAGTCTCTGAAGCAGGAAGCATGAAGCCCCCTCTTTCCACTTACTCTCTGTGTCATTGTTAATTCCTCACTCACTTTGGGCAGAGCAGGGCCCAAATGGCTGAGGCTGTGGGAGACACTGGGGATTTTGGATGGTGGCTCTCCATCAATTGGTTTGGAAATATTTCCTTTTTTTGTTTTGTTTTGTCTTTGATTTTCAATCAATTAATTAATTTTTAAGTAGGCTCCACACCCAGCATGGAGCCCAGTGTGGGACTCAAACTTACGACCATGAGAGGCAAGACCTGAGCCTAGATCGAGTCGTACACTTAACTGACTGAGCTACTCAGGCTCCCCTTTAATTTTTATTTTTTTAATTGAAGTATAGTTAACATACGGTGTATGTTAGTTTATACAATAAAATGATTCAACACTTCTGTACATTACTCAGTGGTCATAGCTTTAAGTGTATTCTTTTTTTTTTTTTTTAAGCATAGTTGACATACAATGTTACATTAGTTTCAGGTGCACAGCATAGTGATTTGACAAGTTTACACATTATGCTGTGTTCACCACAAGTGTAACTACCATCAGTGTCAATACGTTCCTATTATTATGTCATAACTGAATGCTTTATGCTGTGCCTTTTATTTCCATGATTTATTTATTCCATAACTGAAAGCCAGTATCTCCCATTCTCCTTCACCCATTTTGCCCGACCCCCTACCCACCTCCCCTCCGGCAACCATCAGTTTGTTCTCTGTATTTATAAGTCTGATTCTGCTTTTTGTTTGTTTATTCATTTGTTGTTGTTTCTTTAGATTCCATGTATGAGTGAAATATGGTATTTGTCTTTCTTAGCCTTAACAAGTATTCCCGTACAGTGTAATCCCATTAACATCTGTGCCTCACCTTCCTTCCCCTTCCTGTCTACAGTTGATAAGGAGCTGTGGGAGCCACACATGAGCTCAGATCTGTTTTGTAGGCACCTTCTTAGATCTCCCCAGTACATTGTACTAGAAACTGTATTGGAAACCTGAAATATATTGCTAGTGACTGAGAATTCCCTGACAGCCTTTCTCCACTTAAACCTTATCTTTTCAGCTTCATTTGCTTCAACAGGAAGAATTCTCAGGCTATTTTCAAGTTAAAATGTGGTTATTCTTGTCCTGGATGTTGAATTCAAAGGATGGTAATTTATGCACAAAATTTTGTGGGTTGTCTCTGACTTCTTGGATCCTCCTCATTATCTGTATTAACGTTCAGCTTTGGTGTGGAAGTCAGTTTTTCATGGCTTGTTCTCATGTACCTTCTTCCTGTAGGTCTTTGTAGTCTCCTCCCTGCTACATGCCCTGCAGGAGGTGCTAGGGCAGAGGGCAGACTGCTGTAACCCCTGACAAAGAAAAATGCCCTTGCAGGTGGTAAAAGTCAGAAGCATTTCACATTTGCTTTTGTTGTTTACATAATTTCACTTTGTTTTCATTCATATTTTCTTAAAACATCCAGGATCAAAGTAACGTGGAGAGTAGGACCTGGTCCAGCAGATTACAGTTAGGTTTAGTAACATGGGCATTTGTCGCAATTAGCAGGTCAGGTTCTGGAGAAGGTGGGTCTGGGCTTGAACCCCAGCTCTATCATGGTGCAAGCTGAGAATGCACTAGGTTAGAGAAACAGAAACGACAGTAGCAGGGAGATGCTGTTTTCCCCATTAGGTTGGCAGAGCTCCTGCAGCTGGATCCCTGTGGCACTGGCAAGCTCTCAGGTTTCAAGTCAGCCCCTTGGGGCAGTGCACAACTCCTTTGTGAGGGGCTTCCCCCTTCCCAAAGAGAATGCCCCTTAGAGGCCCTGCAGTGCCTAGGCTGAGGGTCCTCCACCCTCCATGACCTGAGGACTGGCCACTACACTGCCAGATCCTAGCTCCATGGCACTCCACAAAAAGCAAGTGGCAACATTTGGGGCACCAATAGCTTCAGAGAAGGTTGATCACATCATGTCCCAGAGACATAGGAAAACAAACAATAAATTGTAAGAACACTCAGGGAGGTTTTAAGCATTGAACAAAAAATACTTTCTGAAACTAAAACCCATAACTTTTATTTTTTTAATTTATTTTTTTATCATAATTTTTTATTATGTCGTGTTAGTCACCATACAGTATATCCTTAGTTTCTGATGTAGCGTTCCATGATTCATTATTTGCGTATAACACCCAGTGCACCACTCAATATGTGCCCTCCTTAATACCCATCACCAGCCTATCCCAATCCCCCACCACCCTCCCCTCTGAAGCCCTCAGTTTGTTTCTCAGAGTTCACAGTCTCTCATGGTTCATTCCCATTTCTGTTCCCCCCACTTTATTCTTCCCTTCCTTCTCCTACCGATCTTCCTAATTCTTATGTTCCATAAATGAGTGAAACCATATGATAATTGTCTTTCTCTGCTTGACTTATTTCAATTAGCATAATCTCCTCCAGTCCCGTCCATGTTGCTGCAAATGTTGGGTAATCATTCTTTCTGATAGCTGAGTAATATTCCATTGTATATATGGACCACATCTTCGTAATCCAGTCATCTGTTGAAGGGCATCTCGGCTCCTTCCACAATTTAGCTATTGTGGACAATGCTGCTATGAACATTGGGGTGCATATGGCCCTTCTCTTCACTACGTCTGTATCTTTGGGGTAAACACCCAGTAGTGCAATTGCTGGATCATAGGGTAGCTCAATTTTTTACTTTTTAAAGGGATGCCACTGGCCAGACTTATTCAAAAGACTAGAGAAAGGACCCAAATTAATAAAATTATGAATGAAAGGGGAGAGATCATGACCAACACCAATGAAATAGGAAGGATCATTAGAAACTTTTATCAACAACTTTATGCCAATAAATTAAACAACCTGGAAGAAATGGATGCCTTCCTATTTCTCTATTCTTTAGAATAAGTCTGGCCAGTGGCTTATCGATCTTATTTATTCTTTCAAAGAACCAGCTTCTAGTTTTGTTGATCTGCTCTAGTGTGCTCCTAGTTTCTAATTCATTGATCTCTGCTCTAATCTTGATCAACTGCCTTCTTGTGCATGGGTTAGGCCTGTTCTTCTGCTCCAGACATCAGGGAAATTCAAATCAAAACCACATTGAGATACCACCTTATGCCAATTAGAATGGCAAAATTGACAAGACAAGAAACAACAAATGTTGCAGAGGATGTGGATAAAGGGGATACCTCTTACACTGTTGGTGGGAATGCAAGTTGGTACAGCCACTTTGGAAAACAGTGTGGAGGTCCCTTAAAAAGTTAAAAATAGAGCTACCCTATGATCCAGCAATTGCACTACTGGGTATTTACCCCAAAGATACAGATGTAGTGAAGAGAAGGGCCATATGCACCCCAGTGTTCATAGCAGCATTGTCCACAATAGCTAAATTGTGGAAGTAGCCGAGATGCCCTTCAACAGACGAATGGATTAAGAAGATGCAGACCATATAAAACAATGGAATATTACTCAGCCATCAGAAAGAACGATTACCCAACACTTGCAGCAACATGGACGGGACTGGAGGAGGTTATGCTAAGTGAAATAAGTCAAGCAGAGAAACACAATTATCATATAGCTTCACTCATTTATGGAACATAAGGAATAGCAGGGAGATCGGTAGGAGAAGGAAGGGAAGAATGAAGGGGAGGTAAACAGAAGGGGGAATGTACCACAAGAGACTATGGTCTTTGGCAAACAAACTGAGGGCTTCAGAGGGGAGGGGGTGGGGGACTGGGATAGGCTGGTGTTGGGTATTAAGGAGGGCACATATTGCATGGAGCACTGGGTGATATATGCAAATAATGAATCATGGAACACTACATCAAAAACTAAGGATGTACTGTATGGTGACTGACATAACAAAATAAAAAATTATTATTTTAAAAAATCTATTATTTAGTGTAGTCACCTTCATGAATTATCTGAGCCAGATCTTCTGGAGAACTTGCTGCTGCTTCTACATCAGCACTTGCTGCTGCTTCTACATCAGCACTTGCTGCTTTGCCCTGCACTTCTGTGTTGTGGAGACGGATTCTTTCCTTAAATCTCATGAACCAAACTCTGATAGCTTCAAACTTTTCTTCTGCAGCTCCCTCACCTCTCAGCCCTCATAGAATTGAAGAGAGTCAGGGCCTTGCCCTGGGTTAGACTTTAGCTTAAGGGAATGTTGTGGCTGGTTGTATCTTATATCCAGACCACTAAAACTTTCTCCATGTCAACAATAAAGCTGCCTTACTTTCTTACCATTTATGTGTTCACTGGAGTAGCCCTTTTAATTTCCTTCAGAAACTTTTCCTTTGCATTTACAGCTTGCCTATTTCGTGCAAGAGGTTAGATTTTAGGCTACCCTGCATTTTTGTCATAGCTTCCTTACTAGACTTAATAATTTCTAGCTTTTGGCTTAAAGTGGAGAGATGTGCAACTCTTCTTTTCACTTGAGCACTTAAAAGCCACTGTAGGGTTATTATTTGGCCTAATTTAATATTGTTGTGTCTTAAACAATAGGGAGGCCTGAGGAGAGGGAGAGAGCTGGGGGAATAGCTGGTCAGTGGAGCAGTCAGAATACACACGACTTTATCAATTTATTTTGCCATCTTATTTGGGTGCAGTTCATGGTACCCCAAAGCAATTACAATAGTAACGCCAAAGATCACAGATCACCGTAAGAAAAAATAATAATAATAATGAAAAAGTTTGAAATATTGTGAAAATTATCAAAATGTGACAGACACCCAAAGTGAGCAAATGCTGTTGGAGAAATGGCATGCCAATTGACTTGCTTCATGCAGGATTGCCACAGACCTTCAACTTGTAAAAAATGCAGTATCCATGAAGCACTATAAAGCAAAGTGAAATAACGAAGGTATGCCTGTATTGTTATGGATTGAATTGTATCTCCCCAAAAGATAAAGTTCTAATCTCGGGTTCCTGAAATTGTGACCTTATTTGCAAATAGGGTCTTTATAGAGATCATGAAATTAAAATTAGTTCATTAGGATGGGCCCTAATCCAATATGACTGGTGTTCTTATAAAAAGGGGGAGTTTGGACGCAGAAGCAGGCATGCAAAGAAGGAAGAATATATGAAGACACATACACAGAATTTGGCCATGTTACTGGAGTGAGGCAACTATAAGCAAGGATTTTTGGCAACCACCAGAAACTAGGAGAGGCAGCAAGGATCTTCCCCCAGGGTTGTCAGGGAAAGCGTGGCCCTACTAACGGGATTTCACACCTCTAGTCTTTGTAACTGGAAGACAATGTATTTCTTTTGTTTCAAGCTACTTTGTTACTTCACAGTTGTCTTCAATAATTGTTTGGGTGGAGGGGTGGATTTCTGGGGCTTCCTACTCTGCCGTCTTCTATGACATCCTTATTTATTATTTAATTTTCTCTCTCTCTGCTTACTCTAATGTAAGCTCTATGAGGACAGGAAATTTTGTCTCTTATAGGAACTGCTGTGTGGACATAGCATTAACAGACAGGTACTGCAGCAGTAGGTCATTTATGAATAATTACTGAACGCTTTAAGACACAAAGGAACACGGACAAGGTAATATAGTCCCACCCTGGTGGAGGAGTGAGGTGTGTGTTAAATGTGACAATGGAAGTAAGTTCTGGGCATAACATGATATAAAACATTAGCCACTTTGGGAAAGTCAGGGAAGGTTCCAGAGGGCAGATGCCCAAAGCTGTGTGAAGCTGCACTTTGCTTGCTCCTCTGAAGAGACAAAACTTCAAGTTTGAAGCTGCCTCTGTGACATTTGGGTTCATTATGAGACAACGAAAGCCAAGATTAAAGCATGCCATGAGGACTGCTCAGGGCCTCCTATGCTCCGGACTTTCTGTTTCTGCACCGGATAAATTTCCCAGGATGTTTTCTCTTCCAGTAAATATTTGGGGCTGCCAAAAATGGAAAAAAGTTAGCTTTTTAAAAATGCTCCTTATGACCCAACACATAGTAAAGGCTCTTTCTCAGACATTACAAGGCAACTCTGGATAACTGTGTGCAGGGCTGGCAGAGAGGTGTGCATAAGTCTATAACCTGCTGGTCAGTCTCTGCTGGGGCTGATGGGGCCCCCTCTACATGTCCTCCCTCTGGGGACCCCATACGGCAACGGTATTTCCTAGGGCATACTCTTCCTATGGCTGAACCCGAAGCTCCAGAGAGGCTTGCAGTAACATGGGATGCTTCTTTCTAGTCCACTTACCTTTCATTGGTCAAAGCAGGTCACTGGCCAAGCCCAGTGCCAGTGGGGTGGCAGAGTGGATCTTTCTGCCCCACTGAGGGCCACTGCAGAGACATGTATGTGAAGTCTTACCACAGGGATAAAGAACTAGGGAGTGATCCAATCTTCCTAGATAAACAATGAGGAATTACTTTTTGTGATATCAAGTGACCTGCTCTCTAGCAGAGCATGGTTCTGCTGGCCCCTGATTCTCTGCAGCAAATGAAATGACATGTCACATATCTTCACATTGGTTTCAGCTTTCTGCCCGTGACTTTGGGAAACCCTTTCTGAACGGGTTACCTTTGGAGCCCTCCTCCTCCTGCTCTTCAGAGACGTTCACATGGGGCCACTGCCCTGAAGCAGCAGATTCAAGGGCCCTCCTTAACATCTTGTGGGCTGCCCTGAGGTCCCTAGAAGTGACAGTATGGACCAACATTCCCCCCGAGTCAGCTGGAAGCAGGCCTCATGGCTACATCCTTCCTCTGGCTACATTCTCCTACATTAGCAACAAGAGCCACAGGGGGACATGCTTTTGGAGCACAAATTTCTTACAGAAACTTTACAACTGCTACATGTTTCTTTGATAACAATAATGTAACATTCATCTCTGTCAGAAAGGTACACTGGATGCTAGCATGACTTACTAGGAAATACTACTTTCTAGTTGTTGAACCGATACCTGTTATCACATGAACATCAGCAGCGTTGGGAAGACTGCACAGAGGGCAGCAATGAGCGGTGGTTTCGCACAGGTTCACGATTGTGCAGTTTGGAATCAGAGAACTGTGTTCAGGTCCCAGTTTGGTCACTTACAAGATAGGTGTCTCTCCATGCCTTGACTTCGTCATCTGTTGATTGAAGGAATAACAGATACACCTGAGGGATGTTTGAGGATTAAATAAAATGAGATGTGCATGGAGTTAGTCTAGGACTTGGTCCACTGCAGGGCTAAGAAATGCTGGTTAGATGGTTATGGTCATGGTCCTAGCCACTGTAGGAAATTCTACAGGATTTTACCCCACTTAAGATCCACAACAGCAGTCAGGGCAGTTGAGGAAAAAGAGGACCAGTTAGTTGGTCATATGGCTGGAAACAAAAACATACCAGTGGGCTCAAACTTAAGGTTTTGTGGATTCTGAAGTTTGCTTTGGTTTCCTGTTGAACATCCTATGCTCCTTACAGTTTGCTGAAAAAGTGCTTTGGATCTTGCAAATCAGTCACAGTATGGGCAGCTCCTCTGGGTTTCATGGATGTGATTTTAGTGTTCTTTTTCTCTACAGATTCCCGTGCTCCTGAACCTCAGCCAAGACCCCGAGGTCAGCCTGCCTGCACCACCACTCATGTATGCCCTGGCCCTTGGCGCCTGCCTGGGAGGTAAGGGGGTGCTGATGCACACAGGGAAGGGGCCACTGA
The DNA here is from genome assembly GCF_017311325.1 of Ursus maritimus. NCBI lineage: Eukaryota > Metazoa > Chordata > Mammalia > Carnivora > Ursidae > Ursus > Ursus maritimus. Next base: position 898,353 of record NW_024425230.1, read on the forward strand.
CACTGTAGTGACCCCAAAGTCATGGTTTATACATGCCTAATTGAAGGTAAATTAAGAAGAGTTTGGATGATTTCCTGAGTAGAAACCCACCTTTAGCTTTGACTGAAGCAATTCTAGAAGTGAAGCCTGTCACTTCCCACCCCCTGCAGAATTTCCCTGGGAACGATCATCACTGACATCTCAAAGTGAATGTGCTCTCACACTGCACCCACACAGAAGTGTCTTATGTTTAGAAACAGATTTCGAATCAGAAGACATCCTCAGTTGCAGTTTCTTATTCCCTCTGTAAGGGGTTGGGAAGTGATAAATGGGTAAACAAAGAACTAGAGACTCTAACCTAAGAGTAAGAAGAAAGATTAAAGATGTTTCTTTTTTGGAGAGGGGTATTGACCTTTAGAGAATTTGAAAAGTGAATTAGTGAAAGTGTCAGGAGAGACTACCTCTGGTGAGCAAACAGAAGGACTTTGATAACCATCTTTTGAGGGAGTTGTGTCAGAGTTAGAGTCCTTCTCATATATAGGAGGCCTAATCACCTTTGGGAACACAAGAGGATTTTGGAGAATCTTAGATAAACATACCAGATACATTTTAAGTTTTTATTCTTAAATCCAGGCATGTTTAGGTAATCCAGGTTGCTTTGTTCTTTGATTGATCCCTATTAAATCAATAACTTTCTGTTTAGTTTATGTCTTTGTTTATAAAGGGGGATTAATGTTATTCAGAGAAGTTGCTATGATTTCTGGAGGCAGCTAATTCACCTCATTCAGCAACTGAAACCTCAAGTACTTGTGAGACTTAGGAGACTCTTAAAATGGCCCCCATTTAAGCATTAGCCCCCAGAAAAGCAGTAACTGTGTTCATAGCTTCATTTAACATCACTGATAGAAACAGAATCTAGGGGCACTTAGAAATGTGTCTTTTGTGTGAGACTTTGTTCATTTAACCTCACTGAACATCTGCTATAACCTAACATTGTGCTTTCGAGTGAGGAAGACAGTCATCTAAGGTAAGGTTACACCTTAAACAGATATGTCCTCTCACGACGGAATGCGCAGAGTGCTTAGGGAGCACCAGAAAGAGACTACAGGAAATGTCAGCGAAGGTACTCCAGAGAGGGAGCTTTTGACCTGGGACGAGAAGCCTCTTGGGCTAGTGCTGATTTCCCAGAACATGTAGAATGAATGTGGATGGGATTATCAAGGACCGAAGTTAACATGAACCATATATATGGTTACTAACCTAAATATAAATCAACTCCTGTTGACTGAGGCCCTTTTGAAAGCAGGGATACAGCTGTAATGAATAATAAATGTATTAGACCTTGGAGTCTTTTTAACCTAGTAGCTCTGGTTATCGAATGACACTTCTTCCTGGATTGCAGATGCCCAGTTGTGTGGAGTGTTAACTCTACACTTATTCTGCCAGGGACCCTCTTTCATTGACTCAGAGTTTGGAATTATTTTCTTAAAAATTGTGACATACAATTTACAATTTTAACCATTTTTAAGGATGTACAATGTTAGCAGCCATTAGAGAAATGTAAATTAAACCACAATAAGATATCATCACATACTTATAAGAATGGCTAAAATAAAAAATAGTAACCGCACCAAATATGCACAAGGATGTGGGGAAACTGGATCACTCACACATTATCACTGGGGCTATAGAAGGTTACCATCTCTCTGGAGAACAGTCTGGCAGTGTCTTTAAAAAGTTAACCTGCACCTACCATAAAAACCAGCAATTGCACAACTGGGTATTTATTCTAGAGAAATGAAAACTTATGTTCACCCAAAACCTACATAAAAAAAGTAGAAATAAACCAGATGTCCTTCAATAGTAAATAGTTAAAGAGACTGTGGTACATCCCTACTGTGGAATACTACTTGACAGTAAAAAGAAATGAAGTATTGACACACAAGACAACCTTATTGAATCTCCAGGGAATTATGTAGAGTGAAGAAAGTCAATCTCAAAAGGTTACAGACTGTATGAGTCCATTTATATGATATTCTTGAAGTGATACAGTTGTAGAAATGCAGAATAGATTAGTGGTTAGTGGGGGTTAAGTACAGGGCAAGGTGGAGGGAAGTTTGTCTCTCTGTAAAAGGGCAATAGGAAGGATCATTTTGGTGATGAAAATGTTCTGTATATTGACTGTATCAATGTCAGTATTCTTATTGTGACGTAGTACTATGGTCTTGAATTATATTACCTTTGAGGGAAAGTGGTAAATGGTACATGGGATCTCTTCATATTATTCCTTACAACTTCATGTGAATGTATAGTTACCTCAAAATAAAACTTCAGTTACAATTTAGAAAAAGGAAAAGCCAGAGAGAAGAATGTTCTTATTGATTAAATCCATAATTACTAAATAAATACTAAACTAAGTAAAATGGATAGATAGGCTCACTGAAAAATAAAGTCAAGGAAATATTCCAGAATCTAGAGGCAAGAGTCAAAGAATAAATTACAGAAGAAAAATAATATACACAAAAGTTCATGATGGGAAACCGAATATTTGACTTCAAAGAAAAATCTCAGGAAGGACAGAATGAAATGAAGGCAGGATTTATCCAAAAAATAATAAAAGCAAATTTTCCAGAGTGGAAGCAGCACACAAGTGGATACATACCTAATCCCATCATTGTGAAATTTTAGAACTCTACGGAGGCTCAGAAACTTGCCCAATTGTCATACAACTAGTAAATCTCAAAACTGGGAATCTAGCAGTTCAGCTCCAGAGTTTGTTTTCCTAAATTCTCTTTATGTTGAAAACAAGTAATTAGAAATATCAGGTTCAAGGCCTAACCCACACACGAGAAGGCAGTTGATCAAGATTAGAGCAGAGCAGAAATCAATGAATTAGAAACCAGGAGCATAGTAGAAAAGATAAACAGAACTAGAAGCTGGTTCTTTGAAAGAATAAATGAGATCAATAAGCCACTGGAAAGACTTATTCAAAAGAATAGAGAAAGGATCCAAATTAATAAAATTATGCATGAAAGGGGAGAGGTCACAACTAACACCAATGAAATAGGAAGGATCAGTAGAAACTTTTATCAACAGCTTTATGCCAATAAATTAAACAACCTGGAAGAAATGGATGCCTTCCTGGAAACCTATAAACTACCAAGACTGAAACAGGAAGAAATTGATTATTTAAACAGACTGATTAATTATGAAGAGATTGAAGCAGTGATCAAAAACCTCCCCAAAAACAAAAGTCCAGGGCCTGACAGATTCCCTGGGGAATCCTCTACGACATCGGCCACAGCAACTTTTTTCATGACACATCTACCAAACATTCAAAGAAGAAATCATACCTATTCTCCAGAAGCTGTTTCATAGAAACAGAAGGAAAACTACCAAACTCATTCTATAAGGCCAGTATGACCTTGATCCCCAAACCAGGCAAAGACCCCATTAAAAGGGACAATTACAGACCGATATCCCTGATGAATATGGACGCCAAAATTCTCAACAAGATCTTAGCTAATAGGATCTAACAGTACATTAAAAGGATTATCCATCAATACCAAATGGGATTCATCCCTGGGATGCAAGTGTGGTTCAACATTCGCAAATCAATCAGTGTGATAGATCATATCAACAAGAAAAGAGTCAAGAACCATATGAGCCTCTCAATTGATGCAGAAAAAGCATTTGACAAAATACAGCATGCTTTCCTGATTAAAACCGCTCAGAGTGTAGGGATAAAGGGTACATTAGTCAATTTCATAAAAACCATCTATGAAAAACCTCCAGCGAATATCATTCTCGATGGGGAAAAGATGAAAGCCTTTTCCTTAAGATCAGGGACACGACAAGGATGCCCACTCTCGTCATTATTATTCAACATAGTACTAGAAGTGCTTGCAACAGCAATCAGACAACAAAAAGTGATAAAAGGTATCCAAATCGGCAAAGAAGAAGTCAAAATGTCTCTCTTCGCAGATGACATGATATTCTATATGGAAAACCCAAAAGACTCTACCCTCAAACTACTAGAAGTAATAGAGCAATTCAGTAATGTGGAGGGATACAAAATCAATGCTCAGAAATCAGTTGCATTTCTATACACAAACAATGACACTGAAGAAAGAGAAATTAGGGAATCCATCCCATTTAAAATAGCACCAAAATCATATGTTATCTCAGAATTAACTTAACCAGAGATGTAAAGGATCTATATTGTAGAAACTACAGATCACTCTTGGAAGACGTTGAAGAAGACACAAAAAGATGGAAAAACATTC